>NC_054603.1:22271778-22606139 GCF_004785595.1 Juglans microcarpa x Juglans regia | reverse complement strand
AATATATATTATGATAGTAGAATACTTTAAATGAAAGCATAATAACTTATAAAATATTTTTTTATAGTATAATAGTAATATATCATAATACTTTACTATCAAAGTGTTATATATGAGATATTAATATATATATATATATATATAGTAACTTTACTATCAAAGTGTTATATATGAGATATTAATATATATATAGTACCATATAATAGCATGTAGTGTTATATGGTATGAGTTTATACTTAACTAATATATGTCATATTATATATTCCATTATACTTTACCTACTAAAGTTATATATGATATTATACAACATATATATATATAGAGTATAGCTTACTAATATACTATCATCTTATAAATTTCTCTACACTTTATTATGTGACCTTAGTATATTTGAGGCTATATATATGTGAGTATATATTACTAATACATATGATCTTAATAATATATATGATAGTATAGGTCACTACATATATGATAATATATATTACTATATATACTATATATTTAGTATAGATTACTATATATATGATAGTATATATTACATTATATATGATAGTATATATAACTAATACATATGATGTTATAGTACTTTTCATTTAATGATGAAAAAAGTTATATTTAAACATAAAGGATATGTGTTCGAACGGTACTCGTAAACCATTCGAACACATATGTTAACGTTTGAACGTAAAGAAAACATTCGAACGGACAAGGCAAATGGCGGGAAAACATCCCGCCAATTAAAGACAGCTGGATTACCGTTCGAACGTAATTTGTTATAGTTCGAACGGATTATTGCAGTGGTGGGAAAATATCCCGCCAATTAAACTATAGTATCATCTAATATGTCTATATATATTAATGTTGTTCTTTTATTCAAAAGGTATAATGAAAAAAAATATATAAATAAACATTTACAATATCGTTTGAACAGTTAGAAATTAAAGTTCGAACGGTTAATTTTCGAGCAGTAATAAATCAATAACGTTCGAACATACTTTTGTTACGTTCGAACGTGAAAATTAGGAGGGAATTTTCTCCCGCTTAATATTTTCACGTTCGAACGGTTAGTAAATAACCATTCGAACATGAAATGTTCTTCAAAAACACGACAGAACCTCACAATTCTGTTTCTCTCCTCCTACGCTGTCGCTCCGTGTGGTCGCCCGAAGATTACCCCTTCGCATATCATAGGTATTCTTTCTCAAACTAGCCCTTAAGCTCAAAAAAATTGTTCATCTCACTCTATTATTCTCGAATTATTACTTGTAGGATAGTTTGTGATTATTCTCGGATTATTCTCGGATTATTTCCTTTTCATCTTCAAAAATTCAGGTATTTATTTTGAAATAAAAATGTATGGTTTGAACTTAATATTTTGCAATGTTAGAAAGTTGTATGCTTTGAGATTGTTGTTTGTGTTTGTTAAGAGTTTGTAATTAATGGAGTTTTCGGCCTTGTTGAAGACGACTGGAATCTGGAATGAATACGTTCGAACGGGTTAGGATTACCGTTCGAACGTATTCATTTTGTTCGAATATAGGTTCTCATCGTTCGAACGGATAATGACATTACATCAATAACGTATACAGAATACGTTAGGTTTGGGATAGTTATAAATTATATGTACTACTAAATCACAAATAATTAGGACCAACTACCATTTAATATTGTTAATTCTAAATAAATAAAATTAATATTCAAATTAAAGTACTACTAAATATTTAAATTAAAATAGAAATAGTTAAGATTTAATAATACTTAAATACTTAAACATAAATTAATAAAATTAATATTCAAATTAAAATACTACTAAATCTTTAAATTAAAATAGAAATAGTTAAGATTTAATAATACTTAAATACTTAAAGATAAATTAATAAAATTAATATTAAAATTAAAATACTACTAAATCTTTAAATTAAAATAGAAATAGTTAAGATTTAATAATACTTAAATACTTAAAGATAAATTAATAAAATTAATATTCAAATTAAAATACTACTAAATCTTTAAATTAAAATATAAATAGTTAAGATTTAATAATACTTAAATACTTAATTAAGGAATGAAAGGGTTACATTTTGTGAGTGGCTAATGAAGATCAAATTACCGGACGGTTATGCCTCGAATCTAACAAGGTGTGTGAGAACAAATGATTGGAAAATAACTGGATTAAAAAGTCATGATTGTCATGTTTTCTTACAGCGTATCTTGCCTATTGGTATCCGTGGATACTTGACCAGAGATGTGCGCGTGGCTTTGACTGAGTTGGGTGCATTTTTTAAAGACTTATGTGCTAGGACGTTGAATGTAGAAGCTTTGGATCGAATGGAACGAGAAATTGTCATAATATTGTGTAAGCTAGAAAGTATTTATCCACCGTCATTCTTCGATGTCATGGTTCACCTAGCCATTCATTTGGCACGTGAGGCTCGACTTGCAGGATCAGTTCAATATAGATGGATGTATCCCATTGAACGATTTCTTGGAAAGTTGAAACGTACAGTGGGAAACAAGGCCCGTCCAGAAGGATCAATTGCAGAAGTATATATTGACGATGAGTGGCATACCTTCTGTTCCAAATATTTCCATGGAGTTGACACTCGGTTTGATCAGCCAGAAAGAAACTTTGACGTTGATTGAGAAAGACAATGGAATATATTTTCTGTGTTTTCCCAACAAGTTCGTCCAATTGGTGCAGTGCGTGGTTATGACTTGTGTGGAAGAGAGTTCGAGAAAAATCAGTGCTACGTGCTGAACAATTGCCCTGAGATAGAGAACTACTTGAAGTAAGTTATAACTTTTTCTTAATTTAAATTGCCTCATTAATTTTAAAAAAATACAAAATATAAAATATTTGTGGTAATCATCAATTTCAGTGATCATATTAATGTGCTCAAGGAACTAGGAGTAAATGATATAAACCAAAAACATGAAGAGGAGTTCCCGAGATGGTTTGAAGAACGGGTAATGAAATTACATATGCGTTACTCAATGGCGAGTAGTTCAAAAATATTCTCCAAGAAATATATATGATGTTATCCCTCAGGCGGAAGGACAAATGAAGAAGAAGAAGATTCTTCTACTCAAGAAGCATACCAAGAGAGTCAACCCGCCTTAAATTTGTTTGTGGATTTGAGCCAGTATGAGATGATTCCATTAAATAGAGAAGATATTGAGGCTGAAATTGTTGATGCGACAGTTGAGGAAAATGTTGAATCATCTGAAGTATCTACAGATGATGAGAGCGAATTGTCAAATGAAACTGATACGGATTCTGATTGACCAATTATGTGTTAACATTACACTTGATGACAAATATTTTACTTAATGAATGTATCAGTAGTTTGAAATTATGCCACCAAAGAGGAAGGAAGTTCGCAACCCATCTCCACCTGTTCCTAGCTCTCCTTCATTGTCACCATTAGAGATTGATTTTACAGAACAAGATAAAAATCTAATACTCATAAAAGTTATTAATTAAGGTCCTATAATAGAGATATAAATGAAATTGATTACAATGTTATATTTTATAGAATCTACAGTACAATCTCGTCAAGGTCGAGGCACCACTAGAGGGGTGACGTTGGAAAAATATCGGAAGGTGGGTAAGATCAAGGTTAACATTCCTGACGAACATACTGGGGGCGAAGGACAACCAGTAGCTTGGCTTGCATCACATATGGGTGCTCTTACACGAACTTACGCACCTTTGGCAACGACTTCATGGAAGAAAGTCCCCCAAGATGTTAAAAAGCTTATCAAGAAGCGTTGTTTGGTAATGTTTAAAACATTGATTTAGTAGAATAAATTTCTATATTTTTACTTAAATTTAGAATATTATAAATGATAATGTGTTTGTGACTATTTTTTTAAGGATGATTTCGAATTAAATTTTGGTCGGAGAGAGGAGCGTAAGACTGTGGAAGAGCTTATGGGTAATGCATTCCGCAAATATAAGGCGAGATGTCATGAGTATTATAATAAGTTTGAGAAGAAGGAAGATGCACGCCAACATCCTTTCCAGGATGTCCGACCTTCTGAGTGGGAAAAACTTTGTGACATGTTTGAGGATCCATCATATTAGGTATAATGAAATTTAATTATTTTACTTGTCCTATCTGTCATTTCGCTTCATAATATTTTCAATTTCTTTGCAGGAGCGAAGTTTCATAAACAAAACAAATAGATCAAAATTGAAGATTAATCATCATGCAGGCTCAAGATCTTTCCATCGCCTTTCTAAGAAATTGGTATTGCTATTTTTTTTATTGGATATAGTTAATTATTTGGATGAATCATAATGACTTTATATCTTAACACATTTATTGTAGCAAGATTCAGATACTAATTATGATCTGACAAAATTATATGCTGCATCGCACACTGATCGTAATGGAGAGTGGACTCATCCTGATGCCCGTGAAAATTATATAAGTTTTATAACCTGTTTTAATTAAATATATTAGAATATTTATGACGATATTAATTCTTTATCTTATATATGGCTAGGATAAAATGATTGCCCTACGTGCTGAATCTGCGTCAGATCAAAATTCCTCAACAAGTGATATTGAGATTTTTACACAAGTCCGGGTCAACGTTCAGGATATTTGAGGGGTTTGGGTCGTTGTGTAAAGCCTGGTCCCTCTTCCTCTTCTTCTGGGAATGCATCTATGACTTCTATAGCGCTAGAGAATGCGAATTCCGGAATCGAAGAATTGACTGCAAGACAGCATGAGTTAGAGGCTCAATTGACAAAACAAGCAGATATGGAGATGCGCCTCAATCAATATGAAGAACAACAAGAAGAGTTCAGAAGACAGATGCAACTCCAAATGCAGCAGCTTATGCAACAGTACAGGCCTCCAAGCAACTGATAGATTTTGGGATTATCTATTTATGTACGAACAATGCCTGTCTCGACTGTTATTTATTTAGTTTGCGCTTATTTTAACACTTTTGTGAGTGTTAAACAGTTTCTAATGTATTTTTTCAAATAGTATGAATGTCTATTTGGTTTTCTATTATTGATTTAAATTAAAGAGATATCGTTCGAACGAACGTAAAACGTTCGAACT
Organism: Juglans microcarpa x Juglans regia; assembly: GCF_004785595.1. Taxonomy (NCBI): domain Eukaryota; kingdom Viridiplantae; phylum Streptophyta; class Magnoliopsida; order Fagales; family Juglandaceae; genus Juglans; species Juglans microcarpa x Juglans regia. The sequence continues at coordinate 22,601,055 of NC_054603.1, read as the reverse complement.
CTATGTAACAACAATAGCATTCGAACGTAAACGTAATGTTTGAACGAAATTTATGTTCGTAGAGTTCGAACGATCACACAACGTTCGAACGTAAATAATTTCAGTCGTGTTCGAACATAGCCTATACCGTTCGAACCCATATACCGTTAGACCTGACCATTTAACGTTCGAACACAAAGACAATTCATAACGTTCGAACGAATTCATGTGTGTTCGAACATATTTCGAAATCGTTCAAACACATCACTACTGTTCAAACTTAAAATTTTTTCCGTTCGAACTATTTTCTAGGACGAATTTAAACCGTGACAAAAAAAATTTTCGTTCGAACAGTTTCCTTCAATTTCATCCCAAAAGAAATTTTTTGGGACGAAATGGTGATTTTCGTCCCAAAATACCTTTTGGCACAGTGATATTGGAACGACTTTGGGACGAATTTTTTTCGTCCTAAAAATTTTTTTGGGACGAAATTGGAGTCTTTTGGGACGAAAATTTTCGTCCCAAAAGACCCTTTCTATTGTAGTGGCTATATCTTTCGATCAGACTTTATTGTAAGTAGTAGCGGACCCAAGTTGTACTAAGGGGGCCATGGCCCTCCCAAAACTTTTTCAAATCATAAAATAAGTACCCCTAGATTTTATACATAATTCTACAAATATTGAAAATGGCCCTCCAAAAAAATTGATAATCTCCATATGTTCTCTAAAGTTTTTTAAAATTTCAATATACTTAGAAATGTCTCTCCAATATATATTTTTTCTTTTCGTAGTCCCAATTTTTTTTTTTAATATTTATATTTGATCTATTTTCAAGGATGTGACTTCTCTAAAATTAAAATTAAAACTAAGTTTAGTGAAAATAATAAACTTATTAATATGAATCCCAAAGTTTTTTGTTATACAATATTGGGTTTCGTAATATGGAATCCAAAGTAAAAATATAAGAAAAATGATTTAAGGTTGATGATCTATATGAAAGATAGTTTGTAGTTATGTTTTTATGATTTTTCAATCTCTTTTTAATTTATATAAAAGAAATTATGTTTGCAGTAATAGGATCATGTGCAAGCCTTGCCCACTCACTTTGAAAAAAATAGGTAAATCTAGAATTTACATGAAAAAAATTATTTTTTAATAGTGAATCCCACTTTCTTTCAAAAGGAGTGCGTAGAATTTACACACCCTAAAACTATATTTAGTATTACTCTATACATAAATGTGTCGCACAGTAAAAAAAAAAAAAAAAAAAAAAAAGTTGGCCTCCTTGACACAATTACTGGCTCCATCAGATTGTCAAGTGGCATTCGTTTGATCTTAATTTGAAATGGCATGCTCTAATGGAAATTGGAATGGAATATGCTTGATTTTTCTTTCATTATTGGCCCACATCTTGGCCTAATTTGAAGGCAATAAAGAAGGTGACTTAAATGCAGTGGACTTGTAGTAAGCAACCCCTACCCAATTTCCTTTTCCACATAATGGCGTAGATGTTGATTTGAGAGAGAGAGAGAGAGAGAGAGGATTATTATAATTATGTAATATTTGAGGATAGGGTAGGGTTTAAATTGCATTGAAGGCAATGGAAAAAGAGTAATTGGGCAATAACTAGGATTTTTATAGACTCGTTTAGCCTTTGCATGCTCTTCGTTTCAAGTAGTACTTCCATTTACACCTTTTTTAAGTTTGACTTGTTTCCATTCTTATCGAATGGTGATCACCTCTACGGTTTTCATGGCTTAGTTGGAAAGCACCACGTGTACGTTCTCTTTTGGGGTGAACAAGTGTAGACCGTGCCTTTAAGTTTAACCTTGTGGGTGGCTTTTGTGTGGTCCCTTGTAAAGTTGTGTGTGTATATATATATATATATCACATTAACAGCCTCTATTTTCGGTCTAGTAAGGCAAACATTGATGAGGTTCATGAGCAGAGGTGGCTCTAATTATCTCACTTGCCAGCCATGCAATGTTAGGTAGGGATGAAAGAAAGTAACATGGAAAAATGTTGATGCGATGGCTAATTTATTCATTCATTGTTAGGCTTTTTATGTCGATAATGCGATGTGTATATATACATACATATATATATATATATATATATATATAATTCATTCAAAATTAAGGTTCTAATAGAATTCATTGCAATCGAGGCAGCTAGCTCACATTCATTCAAGGGTCAAAGTTTCCCCATAATCATAACGTATTATAGTATATTAGTATGTAAATTTTCTAGATTCGACAGTTATTTTCAAAGAAAAATGTTTCAGATTTTGCAGTGTTAGTACTTAATGTAATGCTAGAGATGATCAGCTAAATGGGTGTAAAATCAAATATGATAAAACACTACTTATGATCACATGTCAGCATTTTAGTTTGAAATTAAGTAATCTCAATATTTGAAATTTTCTATGTGATAGGGATTCATCATTCATCTCTAAAATGTACGTGAAAGGAAAAATTAACTGAATCTGATGGTAACATATTAATGTTAATCAATGAAACGATCGAGCGCTTGTGCTTGCAAGCGAGAGATCCGACTACTTGTTAAACCTAGATAATAGTTTTAAAGAAAATAGGTCATGAAATTAATGTATCATGATGATATGCACGCGTCATTGGGTCCTCATCACATGCAACAAATAGTACTACTACGCTACGCATCGTCATCACTAGTTAAGAAGCATTTATAAGTCTATATAAATATAAATATATATATATATATATATATATATAGGTGGGTGGAATTGATCTGATAAATAAATCCTTAAAATAACCTATATGGTATCATGTATATAGTCATGCCTCTCCGGCAAAAGTTAAGTCATGATCATCAGAACTATGACAGAAATTGATCTGATATATAAATTCTTAAAATAAAATTATTATTTAGAAACTAACATTTTGACCCGCCATATATCTATATATATATATATATATAATTCTACACATGAATTTTATAAAAATAAGTTTATAAATCACATAGTTTTCGTCTAAATGGTTAAATATTCCCTCCAACCCAATTTATAAATATATCCGTTTTTAATTTTGAGTTTAAAAAAATATTTACTTGTCACATGCATGCTGAATGAATACTTGTCATATTTACAAATGCGTAGGAAAAAATTTCAAAACTCTAGTTGTTTTAGAAATTATTATGATTTCATGTAATACATCAAATCTATTTTATAATAAAAAAGTATTTTACAATTAGACATTATATTAAATGACGATCGTAACTTGTAAGCTTCATTAATTTGTAAAATTCACGATAGTATGTATGTGCATGCAGTATGATTTGGTAGTGGTTTAAAATTAAGATAAAATTAAACGGATTGAAGCGAAATAAGGACAGTTCTTCTGCTTACCAATCATGAAACTACTGCTGCAAAAGCGCGTACGTACGTGGTATTTTGTCAAATGCGAGACCGACGCGTTGTACCATAATACATGTGTACACAGTAAAAATAATAATAATACATGTGTACGTACGTACGCTCCATTGATATTGAAGGTTCGGTGCCACCACATTCGCAGGACTGCCGGAGACTGCATATACGCTCCATTTTGTTTTTCATCATATTTTTTTTCCTTGAACAAGTTTATATGTACTCAAAATGGAAGAATATAAGAAGAAGAAGATTCCGAGGGGCTTCCTAATTTAAGAGAAATACTTTTACCCCCAAAAGTAAGAAAAGTAAAAGCAAGTCGTTCTCCAAATAAAAAAAGAAAATGATAGTCTCCTAAGTTTGCCTTCCTTACTTTGACCGTTTATGTATTTTTTTTTATTATTATTTTTTTACTTAATAATTAAGAAAGTGACTTTTAGTGTATCGGTGTATTTTTTATATTTTTTAAAAATATTTAAATATGTTAAAAAATATAAAAAGAAAAATAAAGAAAAAATAAAAAGGTAAATTTGTTCTAAGCAGCAAACCCGACAGCTGGATGACAGCCTAGCATGACTCATAAAAAAATTGGGTTATGAACTTCCACTCTCGTTTGGTATAAAAAAAAAAGGTCATTAATTCCTTCATCGCAAATAAATGAGTCCAACATACAGACCTAGATCTTATTTAGTTTTCGGCTAACCAAGTAGCATTCTTTTTGTACATGAGTAAGCTCGCATGCATGCATTTCTTCGCTCTTAAAACAGAAATAGAAAATGTTGAGAGGTGGCTTGAATTTATTTGAAAAAGTGCCTCTTCAGTCTAGTCGCTCGAGTGGTGTCTCTACAGCTCGAGCGAAACCTCGGCTTGAGAGTTCGCTCAACTCCTGCTCGACAGTCAGCTCAAGCGGGGTCCATCCCGAGAGTTCGCTCGACACCTACTTGACAGTCAACTCAACCAGGATACCAAACCCTAACGTTCGCTCAAGCGCCGCTTGACATTCGCTCGAGCGAATGTTTGAAATTTAGGGTCCGTTGTTTCAGTATATATATGAAACGACATTCATTTGTATGGGTTATAGGTTTCAGTTTTTTGTGAGGTGCTGCAGCTCGAGAGAGAGAAGTGAGAGAGAGATAATTCTTTGTAAAGAATTTTGTGATTCATTTCCTGTACTCCATCTTTGTTGATAGTGAATTCATTGAGACCGATCCCGCCAGTAGACGTAGGCTCACAGTGAGCCGAACCACTTAAATCTTAGTGTTCTGTGTGTGATTGTCATTATTTGTTTTTGTTTATTTCTGCTGTGATACTTCAAATTTAGTTTTCTAATAACTGGTTTATCCCAACAGAAAAAAAAAAAAAAATCCCATTTCTAAGTATATCATTTTCCTTCTTACCATTTTGTCAAGGGTAAAGGACTGTTGGCAGGTTATGATTGAAGGGGTATCTGTAAAGGGGCCAAGTAGCGGAGAGAGAGATGTGAGGAATCAAATCCTTCTCTGCATCCTGTGAAAATTTATATGCATGGTAGTCCATAAGATCAGCATTCCAGCTTCTCACACCGAAAGATGAAGAATGTCACATGTTTCCCTCTCCTAATTTTCCTAAAAGAAAGACCTTGGCCCAACCATTTCCCTCGTTGGGATGCAAGACTTTCGTGAAAGAATCCTATTTTACTTATATGGCTATTACACACTTTCCTTTATTATGCGTCCCTCGTTGTTTCTTGCTTCGTATATCTACGCTGTATTGTTAAGCACAAAAGAAGTAGCTTGAGTTCTTATAATCTCACAAAATATTTAATTGGGATTTCTATGTTTAAGTAAAAGCCATAGTTTTATTTTCTTTTACTTTGATAAGGGGGATTTGGTGGTACAAGATTTCCGGACATAACCCATGAGAGGGAGGATCGAGAACGGGCCATCGGACTGCATGTCCGTTATTAAAACCAATAATTTGTTGACTATTATTTGGAGTTACACCAATTTAATAATATATATATATGTTATATTATATATTTATAAACAAAAGTCTCAGCATTGTCTTCGTTGAAAGTTTTCCATTCTTTATAACCTACTTTAATATTAAAAAAATAGAGAAAAGTAGTATGATCAATTCCCAACAAATGGCCTTTAATAGATAGACGGTGCATTAATTTCTTCCATTTCCGCTCTTAAATATTTGATTAAAGAAAAATGCTAAATATAAAAACTTACAAAAAAAACTTATTTCTCCACGTGTCAGTTATTGATATGTTGAATATTATAAAATTTGAATTTTAAAAAAAAACTAACAAAAAAAATATTGTAAGTAAAAGCGTAAATAAAATTGTAAGTACATATAACACTACTCTTGATTAAAACCACCTGTCATTGTTGGTCTGATCAATCTGACCAATATGATCTCGTGCATCACAATTGGATACAATAGAATGATTAAAAAAAAGAGTAATGTTACATGCAGTCGTGAAGTGCGCAAGTGTCGTGCAGTTGCTTTAAAAAAAGTGGAGTCCACAATTAAAAAAATATTATTTTTTCACGTAAATTCCGTATTTATTCATTTTTTTAAAATGATTGCACAACACTTGCATACTCACGATTGAAACTACCATTTCTCTAAAAGAAGAAAAATGGCCAATATTTGTTTTAGTAAGTGTAACCAGCTGATTACTATGACGACTCTTTGTCAATACAAACTAATTTAGGAATAAGACTGGTGTCACTTGAGATAATTCATTAAGAAATTCTAAATTACATGCTTTTGCAATGACGGATTCGAATCATATATATCTACGAGCTTTCTGAAAGAATTAATCGTGATCTTAGAATATTTGAGACAAATCCATCATTTGATCATCCTCTACTTGACCAGCACTTTCATCCAAGAGCCACTTCTCAAGAAATGAAAATGGAGGATTTTTCTCAGATCTCAGTTTATTTCTCTCCGTCGTTACATTAACTTTCTGATCACAATTTGCAGCAGCAGTTTGAGGACTCTGATCGGGCACAGAATCGCCGGTCGACTTGTCCCACGCTGCATTGTTCATATTCTCGAAGGATAACATCGAATCAAACTCTTCTTGAGAGACCAAATCACCATTACCTTCTTGTTCGGCTTTGGGTTGGTAGCACTGAAGAAGATTAGTCATCTCCGCGGAGTTGCCGAAATCGCACTTTTTTTCATTGTTTTCTTCATCAAGTATTTTGTCTTGGGGTCCTCTGAGATGGGTGTCAGTCTTTGGTGAAGATCTCATCCAGCCTTCTAGCAGTCGTGAAATGTTCTCCGTGCTTGAGGCATATGTACAGGACTGGTTTAGCCCGAGAGATGGGGCAGGGTTGGCGATCATATCTAAGTTTCTACTCTCATTGAAGCTTTTGGTTACAAACTGAGTTGTAGTGGACTCTGATGCTACCGTTGGGTTCAAGACTGAATGAAATTTCTTCAGCTTCTTCTTCAGGTGGGTGTTCCAATAGTTTTTTATATCATTGTCTGTCCTTTGCGGAAGGTAAGAAGCTATGGCAGCCCATCTGGTTGAAGGAAGTTAATTTGCAAACTCAGACATGCAAGGCACAAGTTTCAGCAAAAGAAGAAAAATGATGTAAATATAGTAATTACAAAATACTAGGTTTATTTCACTGCGAAATTATAGAGAACGACTAGAATGTTCTCTGTTGCTGAATTTTTTTCTTCCCTTTCTTTTTCACTCATTCATTTATGTGTATATGAACATGAGAATTAGTAAGAATAAAGAGAAAATTGCCAGAAATAGGGGTGATTTTTGAAGATTACTTGTTACCCAATAAAGCTTGAAAATGTATTATCATCCCTTCTTCATGGGGAGTGAAGTTCCCTCGTTTGATTCCTGGTCTGAGGTAGTTAGTCCATCTAAGCCTGCAACTTTTGCTGCACCTTAATAACCCTTTTGCGGACAAAAAGAGATTGGTCATTCAGTGCATCGGGAAATCCGAAACTCAAAAAAAAAAAGGAAAAAAAAAAATCCCAAACAACATATTGAAATTTCATTCAAGTTTATGAAACTAGATATAGAATTATATAGATAGAAACCTTTAAGAACATCTTGAAGGTAAAAGAAACAAAACCACAGAAGACTTTGGATCTATGTTCTTACACTTACCAGTGTTGGTAGGCACTGATCTCCAATTTCCTGGACCGTGTTCTTGGATGTAAGAGACTAGGATGATGTCCTCCTCGGGGGTCCATGGCCCCTTCTTGACGCCAACTTTATCGAAGCAAGGAGGCCTCCCCATGCCGTACTTTGACCTCTTCTCCACTCAGACACTCTTCAGATTTCTGTGGACCTTTTCAAATAGAGTGGTGAACATGTGAGTGCTTTTATAAGTAATATGCACGGTGACTTAAAGAAAAGTGAAGCTCTTTTTTTACACTACAGAATACAGACTACCCCGCTGAGTCACCTGACCTTATTAACTGAGAAATAATCAAAGAAACACTGATTTTTCATTAAAAATTAGATTACTTTTTGGTATTTTATTTGTTCATACTTAGGTTGTGTTTGGTTGTTGGACCCAACTCAACTCATCCCAGATCAATCATTGATGAGATCGACTACTTTTTCAATTACCCTTAAAAAAAAGTTAAACCTATATCAACTTGCTTCATACATTTTAACCTAAAAATTTAAATTCATTTCAACTTAAAAAAGTTAAACCCATCTCAATATAACTCATAAAATTCTATTATTTACAATTCAACTCACTCATCTCAACATTCAAACACAGCCCTATATTCTTTTCTTTTGCATTATGCAATTAAAGTCCCAAAGCAAATTACATCCAATATGCCAGGAGAACAGATGGTTTTAGGTAGTGGTGGGCAGCGGGGACCCGTACCCCGCTACCCAGCCCCGCCCGCATCTAGGGTGTCTAATGGAGGCAGGGCACAGATGGGGCTAGCCCCGCTCCGATTTCCCCCCACCCCACATATATATATTATATATTATTATTAATAATAATATATATATAATTATATAAAAAAAATCATGTCACAAAATGACGCCGTTTTGTCGACAAAATGGCATTGTTTTTTTAAAACACCCCATACCAAAACGTCATTTTGGTTTAGGGTCTTAAGAGCCCCCCTACGACTCCCCCCCTCCCCTGCTTCCCTAACCCTTCTCACTTCTCTCTCTCTCTCTCTCTCTCATCTCTGTCACATTCCATCCATCCATCATACGCTTATGCCATTGGCGTCTGTCTGCATCTCCGTCGCAGAGGTAAGTCAGCTTTGAGCTTTGAATATGAAGTTTTAATTTTTTTTTTTTTTTTGTTATGGAGATTAGAGGAAGGTTGGCGTTAAATGAAGGAGTTAGAGGATGAGATTATGTCTTTGTAAACTGTCTACTGTGGAGATTTGATTGTGCATGTGTTTTGAATATTTGATGTTGTGATTTTGAGTTTTGGATTGGAACCTTAAACTAATTTAGGGTTCCAATCCTTTAGGGTTTTGGATTGGATCATATTCTTAAAGAACAATATATATTATATAATAAGACATGAATTAATTTATGTCCTTAATTTGTTATCATTAAAACATATTATTAAAATATTGAGAAGTATATAAATATGTGAAATAAGGAAGATAGAGAGCATGTTCTTTGAATATAAAATGGCTTGTTGTGAAACTTATCCAAAAACTTTGTTCATTCTATCTTCTTAGTATTTAGTAGGGGTGTAAAAATTAACCGAGAAACCGAAAAACTAGCCCCGGATCAGCCGAACCAATCCGGTCTAGGACCAATTCCCTTAGTTCCAAAATGTAAAACCAGTGCATAACTTTTCAGTCCTAAATTATGTCAAAAATCAGATCGGATCAGACTGGTTACACCCCTAGTATTTAGAAACAATCTGGACCTAGTTTGACTCATTTTTTTTAAGAAATTAACTGAATCACCAACAATAGAAACTTATAATTATATACTGTAATTCTTAATTACCACCTTGTGTATCATTTAATTCTTGAAAATTAAGAAACTAAAGGCAAATTAAGATGCATGTAATTGAATTTCCGTTGCAGTATGACTTCACCATATTGGATCCCAACCCACCATTTCCATTTGCCATAGGTTTGTACAATCTGTATTGTCCCTTAATTTTTTTTTGTATTTATATAATTTTTGTTATATAATTATTTTTATAATCTTATTGTCATATGCGCACCTCAAGCCTCAATCCTAATCCCAAGTCCAAGGACCAAAATTCAAATGATATATTCTCAAAATCTCATCTTGATCTCTATTTCATCTTGGTTAGTCAAATTTTAGTTTGTAATTTTTTCATTTCTAATAGTTCTTTGTAATTTTAATTTTAATTTTTGCTTCTTGTTTATAATTCTAATTTATCTTCCTATTAAATTGTTAATATTTCAGATTTTATGGTCTCACGAGTCACAGCAGGCAGCACTAAGTTCTAATTATATCTTTTCACCCTTGGCCACACGCCCAAATGTCAAACAACTCACTTAGTAGTTACTAGTTATTTCAGTTGTATTTAGTGATTCGGTTATTTGTAATGTTGATACAATATCCCTTTTAAGTTTATAATTTTGTAATTGTTTTCTCTTAATTTGTATTATTGTAATAGGTTAATTATTATTATTATTAATTTATTAGGTATGAGTAGTACTTCATAGTTCATTTTCTCTTAATTTGTATATTAATTTTACTATTATAAATTCATTTTTGTTTGTTATTTATATTTGTTTTGTTAATTTATCAGCCCAAAATCTAATTTTGGGCAATTTCTGCTTTTTTGGGCCGGTGGCCCATTTGGGAGGAAGGGGGGGAGGGAGGCTGGGTGGACAAATGGGGTGTCTGCCCCCACACCTTGGTACCTAGACGGGGGTACCTCTCACCCGCACATCGGGGGTAGGTGCCGGGAGTGAAAACCCCACCACAAACCCATGCAGCGTGGAGATTGGGGAGGGGCTACCCTACACTGTATCGTGCGGGTAGCACCCCTAGTTTTAGGGATGGGATGAGACTAGTTCCCGTTGCGTAGCCTATTGGTTTAATAAAATTAAGCCACAGTGGGGAAAAAAAGGTTAATGCAATTATTTGTTCGCTACAATTTTTTTTGCGTTCTCAAGGCTCGGTCAAGCAAATTTTTGTTTTTCCAACCTAAATTGATCGAGAAAGAATAAAATATTTCAACCCCGACACCAATAAAGCTCCTTGAGGATCTACTTGTGTGGTACGGAATTTAACTTAAATTATGGCGCCCCCAGCCCCCGCTTGGGATTGGACGGTGACTAAAATGTTAGGACATGCAACACAAGGCTATATACCCCTCGTACATGACAGATAAGATGTAATGCACCTATATTTACTAGCAATATGTAATAAATCGTAGCGAAATAAGTCATTTAAATGTTGTACCAGAATAAAACTGGCATCCCAACTTCTTCATTCATAGCTTTAAATCACACTTCTTAGCAATGGAGTATCAAGCTCTTTGTTTACGCTTAACATAACAAGTATTCTACAAATTCCTTAAGGAGGAAATTATTAAAGCATCTTTCTAATCACAACTATCTCCAAGTAGGTCAAGACTAAATCCGTTCTTTTTCCGAGTTGAGAACATCCTTAGCCTTGATCATCATCATGATTTGCTACTCCTGGTCCTGCTAAAGGTTCTATCAATCCGAGTTGAGAATGGTAGTGGGAACTACCACGGTGAGATTTCAAGAAATCTCAGCACATACAATAGTTAACACAAGCATACAAGAGGTATATCATGAAATGCATTTGACCAGAACTTGACCTGTGCACTTGACCATTTTCAAAAGACTTGTAGTAGAGACTTTTGCTTTTCAGAAAAACTTCTTAACTTTCTTATTCACGTTGATCTTAATCAGAACATATCACAAGATTTGCATCGAGTGATTCTTATCATATCACGAGATTTTTCATCAAGTGATCATTATCTTATGAGCTCTTATCCTTGTTCAGAGGGTGGACACAACATAGTTCTCCTTAGCACCGTGCGTTTCTGCTAGTTACCGCATCATCAATGGTCCGTACACAGTGATGAATACGTCATACACAGAGATTCATATTAACTCGACCTTATTTCGTTAGGTTACATGCCTTATGCACCCACTAGCGTTAGGCGCTTCCTCGCTCCGACATCCTCTGAAAAAAATCCATTCGAGGCTCGTCGACGGTACTTTGTCGACCCAGGGGTTACCTGTAACACCCCGTCCCCGTAGGATAGAGATGTTACCAACATTCATAACATAATGCCCAGTAAAGAGATTCATGTTCTGAAATACCTTTATTGAAAAGTCATTAAAATGTTAAAATTGATTTGGACATAATTGTTTCGAAAACTGAACGTAAAGTAAAAAGAACAGAAACTAATCCTATGAATGACGTAAAAGAGATCTAATTCTTGTGTGAATATCACTTATTCCTTCCTAATTCTTTGTACAAATCTACTCCTGGCCATCCAGCTCTGCATCATCATAATCTCCATCTGTGAGAATTAAACATAGAAGAAAACAGGAAGACAAACAAAAATGAGTCGAATACTCAATAAGTAGTACATCATACCGTAAAATATAACTTGGCCTAGCATGGACTTAATTTCTGAAAACTGTTCACAACATACAGTTTCATAGATTTACAATCATTCACGTAACATGATTTTTTGAAAGACTTTATATACATATATTGTCATAGATTCTTATAGCATACTTATTCATCACTAACATGAGTGGAAGTATATATGATCATGACAAACATCTAACGTGAATGCATAATATCTTGTTATCCTGTCTTAACATGGAGTGAAACACGCTTGAGTCTGTGTTTCACTTATCTTGCATAACATGGAGTGAAACACGCTTGAGTCCGTGTTTCACTTAACTTGCATAACATGGAGTGAAACACGCTTGGGTCTGTATTTCACCTAAGTTGCATAACATGGAGTGAAACACGCTTGGATTCGTGTTTCACCTAACTTGCATAACATGGAGTGAAACAGGCTTGAGTCCGTGTTTCACTTAACTTGTGGTTAACCACGCTTGAGTCCATGGCACCCTAACATTTCTTATGTTTCTTAATGCATGAGAATTTATTAGCTTCATGAACATTTCTGACATAGCATATTCTTGTACATGGAATTGCATAACATGACATAATATGACATATTTTTGTATATGGCATAGCATAACATGACATAATATGGCATATTCTTATACATGACATAGCATAACATGGCATATTCTTACATGGTATACCATGACATAGCATAACATGGCATTTTCTTGTACATGGCATAGCATAACATGGCATATTCTTGTACATGGTATAGCATGACATAGCATAACATGACATGGCATAACATGCTCTGAACGTTTTATGACATTCCATGGCATACATGATCTAAGTACTACATGAACATTGCATACATAATCTAAGTATTACATAGACATGGCTATTCCATTACATGGCATACTTGACTTGAATTATTACATGAGTATCTCATGGCTTTCATATGATTTTAGTAACATTCAATCAATCGAGCCACAAATTCATTCATTCAATCATAATCTCATATTTCATCAAAGATCGTAAAAGGAATCTAACCTTGACTTGCCTCTTAGCGTAGTGTAGTTAACCATCATCATAAGCACATCATATTTTTATACATAACAATAATATTCACAGTACGCATGCATATATATGATCATACTATTTACCTCTTAGCGTTGCTTCCTGATTTCCAACTTGTTGCACATTACCTATACCGGTACTAGACTTTACTAATTTCCTAGAAAAGCATGTCGTAATACTCTAAGTAATTAAATATGTATAATGGAACTTAACTAAAATAATAGGCTTCATAGCAAACTCTAAAAACATACTTTAAAATCCCTTAAATACTTTTAATAAAATTTGCGTCTATGGGCTCATAATTATTCAAATATATAAAGCCCATGGAAGACTAATGTCTTTCTGAAAATATAACCAGCCCAATAAAATTACTAAAACAGTATAAAAAAAAATAAGGCCAATTAAAAATACAAGACTATTAAAGTAAGCCCAACACTCTGTTTGTTTTAAAAATAGACTTAGCCGTTTGGCCTTAGGGCCTGCTATGACACAAACTAATTCCACGGGAATTAAAACATGTGGGACAACAGGGAGATGGCTGTGCAAAAACGAGGGATTCACCGAGAGAGGGACTGAGTGCGACGACGATTCAGGGTGGCTGATCGTGATGTCGGTGTAACTGGGAAGTCCCTATGGTGGTGCGGCACCGCGAGGGGGAAAAAGGAAGAGAGTTTTAGAGAGGTGGAATTGAAAACTCAAATAACCGAGAGGGAGGAAGGTGGTGCGCGACGGCAGGGGCTTACCTGAGGGAGTGGGTGCGACAGAAATAGGTTGACCGGCGTTTTTGTGGTGGTGTGGGAGGTGGTCCACCGAGATGGTTGTTAATTGCCAGGAGGGAGGCTGCGTGGTGCTTGTGGGAGTGAGTTTCTTTCTCTACGTGAAAGAGTCTTTTCTCCAATGATTTTTGTGTGTACAATTCAGAGGCCTAGTGGGTTTCTTAATAGGCGATGGGAGGGAAGCAACGTGAATCTTTGGAAGATTGTTTATAATTCGAAATTGCATAAACTTTAGGAACATTTTCCTATGAGGGGTCAGATTCTGAGAGGATTTTGGAGAGTTTGAGTTGGAGTTAGTCTTGAACTAGGAACCAAATCTGATACGGGAACCTAATGGATAACAATACAAAGGTTCTGATAGGGAAGGAATCACTAATTTAATCTATCTGTTAGCATATTTGCTAAAATGATAATAAAATAATAAAGACAATAAAAATAAGTAATAAATAAATAAAAATATAAAATACTAGTTTCAAGTCCTAAATTTGAACCCATATGTTACATTACCACTCCATTCTTAAGCACTCCAGAGTGGATAAATGTGTTCTACTCGGACATTCCCTCATCCTACACTTGAGGTTGTGATAAAACTTATAAACTCTTTTCTTTGAAAACACTTTCTTTGAAAACAATTTTCTCCAAATGCATGTGACATGAGACTTATAAGATGTGTACTTACACATGACATATGACATGTGGAATGCTGTGCATGAAATAACCAAGCATAACATATTCATTTCATAGCATGATAACATAAACCTCACATACATGGACCCATGAAAACAGGCCTAGGCCGAAACATATAGATGCAAAATATGAAGATTCATCACTTAAACATGCTTCTTCTTCAAACATATTTACTTAAAAATCAAGGCATAACAAAACGAAGCATAAGATCATGGTGTTTGGCCAAAATCCAAAACTTTCAAGACATGGTATAGCTGAATAATCAAGCAACACAAATGAACCACAATATTTTCCTTAAAACCGAAACATGCATTGAACATTCTTGCCATTTTCATCTTAAAACTGAATCATATCCTTCATGTAATATTCATATTCCAAGATCATATAACCATATTCAAACCAACAAACAAGAAATAGCAAACAAAGCAAACATAACATTGAAAGGATCTACACAATCATATACGAATATTAACCAAGAGTAAGTTGAATGTATACTAAAAAAAAAATCCATGAAATGAAACAAATAGCAAGCTGTAAATCGAAATATAACTCTTTAGAATAAGGGTTCCAAAACCCTAATTCGTATTCTTGAGTGTGTGAGGGTTTCTAGGATTTTCACTAAGGCCTCAGAAATCCCAAACCAAATCGACTTCTAGGGTTTTGAATCAAGAAACCATTCAACTTCCTTATATCTTCGACTAATCTCGAATAAGTGTGAAAATACATGAGTGTGGCCGAATGTGTAGAGGATTTGTTCCTTCAAACTTTTAGTTTTCTACACTTCTAGAAAACCCTAATTCATTTCCTATGAGCAAGTGTGGAAATTGTGTGTGTTTCACCATATTCGAACTCCCTTGAGATTCATATCTCATTTTGAGTTGAATATGTGATATGTGTGTGTGGAAACAAAAGGAAACTAAGTTCTTACTATGGTTCCTCCTTGTAAACGCCGAAATCCCTCTCTTGAAACAAGCCTCCCTTGTTTGGTACGAAGGAAAGTGTGAAAAAGTGGAGGAAATCTCTAAGTGGTCATGTAAGAAAGTGTGGAGAGAATGAGAGCATGTAAATCCGAGAATGGCAAAAGAGAAAAGCCCTTGGGCGTGTGACTCCTCTCCCTTTATATAGAGTTCTCCAACAAAATCTCATTGGTTGCTAGTGAACCATTGCATGAAGGACAAGTGGTGTCTTTTCTGATGCATGTAGGACAAGTGGCGCCTTCTCTGATGAATGTGGGACAAGTGGTGTCCTTTGCTAGGCTATAGGGAACACAAAAGTATTCTTGGAAATAATAATCTTGCCAAGTGGCGTGGCTCCTTGAAAATTCAAAATATCCCTCATCCTTGCTTGTTCTAAGAAATCTAGGAATATCCTTGCATGGACGCCAAGGGTCAAAGCCCCTCATTTGTCACACCTTGAGAAATCTAAAAGATCCTCTACATGAGTGACATGTGGGCACAGCATCTTGTCAAAATTCAAAATCCTAAGAGGCTCATTGGGTAGGCTCCCCATATGGTCCAAATTCAATGAATCTCTAGGGCAAAATTGACATTTGATAAATCCTAACCCTAGGCTTGAACCTTGTAGACCTGTGCATACTTGCTAAGTGGAAAAAGACATGTAGGATGTGAGTACATGTTGCCCATGCTTCCTTCCCTTTCCCCATGTGCCTCTTCCTTTTCCCATGTGTCTTTTCCTTTTCCATGTGTCTTTTCCTTTTTCCTATGCGTCATTTCCTTTTTCCCATGCATGTCCCTTACTCTTCCCTAAGCAAGAAGCTTCTTCTTCTCATGCATGTTCCCTAGGTGGCTCTCCCACTTCCTTATACTTCTCAAGAACTCAAAACATGATCTATGGCAAACGTGGTGGCCGAAACCCTAGGGGTACAGGGGTAATTTTTGTGCATTGTCTCTTCCACTCCCTTCCAGAACCTTTTCCTCTACTTCTGCACGAATGAAAAATAGTAAGCTGTTAGGAATTAACCTTGAGTGGGCATGTGGCTTACGGATCCGAAAATCTCTTGGTGTTTGAATGTGAATCCTTTAGAACATCTCACATATGTCTTCCCTATGTAAAATCCTCTTGGAACTCTTCACTAAGAACATGTGGCGTGAGGTGGAGGTGCTTGGGAGGGCGAGTGGTGTGCACAATTCCTTGGAACTCACAAAAATCTTGTTGGTGCTTGTGTAGTCCATTTGGGTTCTCAAAAATATCTCCCCTCATTTTTTTCTCATCCAATTTTACATCCAGGTTCAATATATCTAGATATGAGGTGTGTATGTGAAACATGTGGCATGTGGGTAGGTGAAATGGGCGTATGCCCTAGGTGTGTGCCAAACCCTACATTCTCCTCCATCTCCTTAGCTTCTTCTAGAAACCTTCAAGCATGTTTGCCAAGTGGCACCAATGTGCTAACCTAGGTGCTTCTTCTCTAGGTTCCACTTCCCTATGCAAGATTTTACCCTTTCTCAAGACAAAACTCTTCACCTTTCATATGCATGCATGACAATTGACCAATTGCACAGGTTTTAGTCTGTCAACATAGTCAGTGTTATCACTCACTATGGTGCCAGAAATACGATTTTAATTATTTCAGATAGTTATGAGTGTCAGAATGCGTTATGGTTTACGCCAATAGATTCAGTTGATTATTTAGGATTTTATGGCGCAATAACCCATTTTCATAATTTCGAATGTAACGCCTATTCGAAACTGCGAAATTATTTTTAGGGACACTTCGGGGTTGAATTTCGGTAAATGATTTTCACTATAGGTTAATATGAATATTTAGGATTTTTCAATATTAAGTTTATTATGCATTTTTTTGGGAGTGAATAGTAACCTAGATAAGCACACCCAGTGCAGTGTTTTCAAAATCACAGTGTGGAATGTCCAAATTAGGTTAGAAAAGTTTTATTTAGACATTTGACAAGACCTTAGCCACATATAGTTAATAGTATTAGACACTTAGGACTATGAGGAACCATTAGATCGATTTGTGAAAGAAGTCAATGTATGAAATCATGCCACCTAAGCAAAAGTTTGTTTCATTTGATCAACCAAATTGTGCTAGACCAAAGAGAGTTTTAATCCTAGCAAAACCCTAAATGATTGGGATCCAATTGAAATCCCAAAAGTTTGGTTGAAACCGAAACCCTAAACGGTTTCCCAAATTCTAAAGTTGGCCTCCAAACCCTTTTTAATCCGATTTCTAGCATTGTGTTTAATCACTTTAACATGCTATTAATTAATCAAATCCTTGTTATGATATCATTCTCCAACCTTTTAAACCTTGAAAATTTGATTGGGCCAAGAAAAATTGGATTTGGGCTTGTTAGCATCCCAAACCCTAACCAAACTCTATTTAAACCCCAAATTGAAGCCCACTTGGTTGAGGCCCACCAAGGCCCACGAATTTGGCCACCTTGGCAAAGCTTCTTGAAGAAGTTTCGACCCCCACATGCCAGACCATCCACTGTAATTGGCTGCACCCTATAGTGTCTTGATGCAAATGAGAAATCCACCCCATCAACCTCCATATCTCACAACTGCTACAGGCAGTCCTTGCCCCTCACTATTCTCTACTTTATGTCACATTGCCACCTCCAATCAAGGGTCATTCAAGCCCATAACTTCCTTGAACAGGAGTCTAAAGTCGTGCAAGACACATTTCACTCCCTTTTATCACTTTTTCACCCCGTTCTTAGAGTGAAAATCAAAAGAGCTCTCTCGAGCAGATTTCATGGTCATTTTGTGTAGAGATTTTTAACCCTTTGTAAGTATTTTTGAATGATGACTCTTTCATAGAAGTTGTTCATCTTTGAGTATAGTTTCCGTGAATATCTTATTGACTCTTATTCCATGCTAATTGGTTTGATCAAAAGTATTTTTTACCATGGAAAGGTCATCAGGCGTGAACTGGAGAGTATGTTATATTTTGGAATTTTTGACCAAGCTAATGGACATATCTTGGTCCAAACATTTTATGGAGTGTTGTTAGTATGTGTTTATGAATGTTCATTGAAGTTTTGTTGCATGAATAAAGCTTTTGATGATAGATTTCCTTAGATCTAGAAACTTGAAAACTGGAAGTGAAAAAACAGTTTTCGTTTTGTGAAAGTTTGAATATTTCGTGGTCTAATCTTATTCCAAAGGCTTTGATATTTTTATGTGATGATCAAAAGCCTCTTATATACATTTTAGGGTGTCATTTTGAAGATACTTAGTATTATTTTTAAAGATATAAGTTTTCTATGCAGGATGATTTCGGTTAGGCCTAAGATTTGATGTTTTTGAGTTAGATCCATGTTTTATTGAGTTTTCGCCATGTGATTTTAAGATTGATGGTTGGATCTTCTTTAGGACACATTTTTAAACCATGTGATGTTTTAGTTTGAAGATCACATATCTTTAAGCCATGGATCAAGAGATTGATCAAAGTTAGTTGAGAGAAAAGTTTCTGTTTTTGGACTAAGTATAAAACCAAAAACTCCAAGCGTTTTTGTGATTTTTGATGACTTCTGTTTGATAATTTAAACCATGGTTGATCTTTGGATGATGTTATGAATATGTTAAAACTAAGATTTGATGTTTTGGAATTCTTGGATATATTTTTATTAAGGTCAAAACTTGTGATTTTAATGTTTACTTTTTGTTAAAAGGTTTGGGTCTTCTTACAAAAATTTTGGTGTTGATGATTAACTTTTTCATAATGGATATTTTAAGTGTGTTTTTAAACTTAGGATAAGAAGATCTTTGTTACAAAATTTTGGTTTATTCATGAGTTTTGAAGATGGAAGAAATTGGATAAAAAATCAAGAGAAATGGCCAATGAATGTTTCAGCCATAGTGATAGTTGTGAATGGTTTCAAATTTTTCTGAGTTGATATTTGAGTCTAGGACCCATATTTACGTGAGGAATGTAACTTTAGTAATTTTTGGAGTTAGGATATGAAATCCTTAAATTATGGGTAAAATGATAATTTTTCCACATGCAGAGGGTAAAATTATAATTTTACTCTAAGTTGTCTATTTTTACATTTCTAATTGTTAGTAATTAAATTTTTAACTTTTGTAATACCCTTTAGAGTTCCTTATGTTTCGCGCTTTATTCTCGTAGAACGTGACAATCGATGTAAGTTAGCTCTAAACTTACTATCAGTTTATTGTATATGTGTGATGGGTAAGGGAACTACAATTTATGTTCGTATGTTGTTATATATGCCATGCCATGCCATGTCATCACATGTTTATCTATTACACGAATTATTTTTATCACGAAATACTTATCTCTTACATAATATATTATGTCTCATGTTACTATATGTTGCAAGTAAGTCACATTATGTATGCCATCTGTTACATGTGTGTCATGTCACGTAATATTCATTGTCACATGTTATGCCATGTTATGAAATATTGTCTGTTACATGTCATATTAAGAAATATTGTCAGTTACATGTATGCCATGTTATGAAATGTTTTCTGTTACATTTATGTCTCAAAATATATCATGTCTGTTGTCATACATTTGATATGAACCCGTAGGAAATAGAATCCCTTGAACCCACAATCAATTTGAAACTTTCCAAGAAAGCCAAAATCAAGTTAATTGGATGGAGAATCTAGACCCGATGAGAACTCGTTTCAAGAACCTAGATTATATTAAAATCTAGACCCGTTGAAGAAACCATCCCAAAAACCCAAATCACAAAGGCGGAACGCCACAAAGGTTGTGTTTTACCTTTGATAAGTTCAAAAGTTCAATCAAGAACAAGAGGAGTAACTCAACTCACAAATAAAATTCAATATTGGCTAAGGCTTCAAATGAGGCTAGAAGGAGTATTTAAACTAAACCTAATTAAAATCTTAGCCAAAATGAAGCCCCTTTTACCCAAAATACCCCTGATGAACAGTGTCGCGGCTACAGTACGCGCAGCTACAGTAACACTACAGTAACCTCTTGAAACTGTAGTTCCTAAAATGTAACTTTCCAAATAAACCCTTGGCCAAAATACAAGGTCTTCCTGAAAAACCCTAGTTCATTAAAAATAAGACGTGTGGGCCAAGCATCTTCAAGCCCACTTATTCTAAACTAATAAAATAAATCATTTAACCAAATTGGAAGCCTCCATTAACAATAGGCCCTATCTCTAAGTCATGTCTTCCACAGCTTGAAATTCTTAGGACCCTGCGCGAAATTTTTAGAACGCTAAGCAAAATCTTAGAGCGTTAAGCAAATTCCCTATAACCTTAAGCAAATTTCGAGGACGAAATTTATATAAGGTGGGAAGAATGTAACCCCCTCTCGTTTCTTCTTATGTAAGGTTCTCTCTTTCTTATGTAAGGCTCCTCCTTTCTGACGTAAGCATATTCTGATGACGGAATTATGCAACAGTCTGCCATTCTTTCTGGCGACTGTGAGCATCGTCATGTGTGCCGAACCATGACGATGTGTCTCTCGAGATATTAGGTGACTTCTAAGGCACGCCTAGTGTTGTAAATGTACTGGAAATATTTATATGAGGTATTTCTAGTATCGTTGAGCTAAACTTGTTTTTTAAATGAGACAATTATAATATTTTGAAGAGCTCCAAAATATTATAATTGTCGGAGATCATTTTAATATTAATTATTAATATAATTCCCGTTATTTGAAATATTAAGGGATTTAAATAATGTTGAAAGCTTTAATTAATTTAATGGTTTTATTCTCTTAAAGATATTAAATAAGACTTCATCATTTATTAATGATGAAGAAATATTATTTTATAAACTAAAGTTAGTTTAAAATAATATTTACCTTAATTCCTCTGAGTGCCTTTAATTAAGTTAACGTTTACGCATTCTCAAATCAGTATTTTAATATCTTAACGTTAGATCGTTTTGAGGACCCCAAGACGAAAGGACTGGGTTAAATACCCAGACCCCTCTCTCTTTCCCCTCACTTTTTTCCCCAGCCCTCTCTCTCTCCTCCCTCTCCCCACCGTATGCGATACGCAGCTCCTCCCATGCTGAAGCCTCCATGCCTCAGCCCGGAGCCGCCGTGCGCCGCCAGCTCTCACCGCCGGCATCGTCGCACTCCTCTCCCTCCGGCGAGTCCATCCACGGCAGCCCCTCCCTCTCACGCTCTCTCCTCCTTTCCACTGGAAGTGCAAAGCCCGAATGGGCTGGATGCACATAGCGCCGCCATGCGCCGCCCAACGGCGCCACCACTCCCACGACAGCTTCTCCTCCTGCCGGCCATCATCTTCTAGCAAGCTCAGCCTCCCTCTCCTCCTCCGTCGAGCACACGCATCAAACCCATGAAAATGGGTTTTAACCCATTTCTCCACCGTGCGCCACCGTACACGGCCACCCAGCACCACCATGGACCTCCCCTTACCTCCCCTTTCCTCCTTCACGTGACCTATGGCCAGTAGCCTCTCCTCCATGCATGGGTTTCCCCCTCATGCACTCACGGCCTCCCTCACGCATGCACGGGTTGCACGCCGTGCACCGTCACCCACAGTGGGTAACCACCATCATCAGCCTCCTCAGGCCACCACCAAGCTATATCAACCACCCACGGCCTCGATCTGTCACCCATGCACGCACACTCTCTCTCACTCTCCCACGGCCTCTCACCCACTGTGCGGCCAGATCCGCTGCCGTGAGCTACCATGGCGCCACCTCGACGCCACCACGAGATTCCCCGCATTTCCCTTAGCCAAGCCCTAGGTCCAAACCACCACTTTACGTGGTGGGTAATCACTGCACGTGATGGACAGTCACTGCGCGTGACTGACTGCCACTGTACACGGTTAGGTACGCTGTGTACCGCCCTTCATAGCCACCATCACAAGGCCTTCACGAGCCCTTCCAAGACCACACTTAGCTATCCAAATGCCCAAACAGTCAACGTACGTGGGTTAGCCGCCACGTACGACCTCTCCGACGTCATCGGCTGTGACGATCAGCGAGCAACGCACAGGTTATCCCGTCGATGGTATAACTCTCTATCCCTCGCTAATTATGTTAGATATTGAATAGTTGATTAGGTTGTGGACTGTGCTGTTAGTATGAGTGGAATAACTGGGTTGTATTAAGATGCACTGTGTAGTGTGCTGTGAAGTTTTGGGCATATCTGTGTAGTGCAGTGATGTGATGTGCCGTGTATGTGAAGTGTTGGGCTTATTGTGTAGTGCACTCTGAAGTGTTGGGCATTCTGTGTTGTGAAGTGTGTGGTGATGTATGATTGTGGAGTTTGTGCTGTAATTATGGCGTGGTTGTGCCGTGTAATGCGGTTGTGGAGTATGTGTGGTATTGGTGACGTGGCATGTGGAGTGGGAATAGTGCACGTTGAGTGTACTTTGTGTGTGGTGTAGTGTGGAATAATGAGAGTATATGTAGAATATACCCTCCTGGCATATTGTGGAATGGGAATAGTACACGCTGAGTGTACTCTGTGTGTGGTGTAGTGTGGGATAAGGAGAGTATATGTAGAATATACTCTCCTGGCGTATGTGGAGTGGGAATAGTACACGCTGAGTGTACTTTGTGTGTGGCGTAGTGTGACATAAAGAGAGTATATGTAGAATATACTCTCCTGGCGTCTTGTGGATTAGGAAGAATACACGTATAGTGTACTCTGTATGGTGTGATATGTGAAGGGAGTACATGTGGAATGTACTCCATATGGTGGAGTAATGCACCATGTGGCGGATATGCCATAATGGTGATGTGGAGTGATGTGTATGAAGGGAGTACATGTGGAATGTACTCCATATGGTAGAGTAATGTACCATGTGGCGGATATGCCATAATGGTGATGTGGCGTGATGAGTATGAAGGGAGTACTTGTGGAATGTACTCAATATGGTGGATTGATGCACCATATGGCAAGTATATCATAAGGGTGATGTGGCGTAGTGCATGTAAATGGAGTATATGAAGGGAGTTGTACTCCATATGGTAGAGTGATGCACCATAAGGCAAGTATGCCATAACGGTGATGGGTCATGGCGTGTATGAATGGAGTACACGAGGAGTGTACTCCATGTGGTAGAGTGATGCATCGTATAGCGGGTATGCCATATTGATGATAGGTTGTAGCGTGTGGAAAATGAGTATACGTGGAGTGTACTCCACGAGGCAGCGACACTCCGTGTGACGTGTCACAGAGATAAGGATGGTTGTGGTTGATGGACGTGGAACGTGATGAGTAGTGTCGGGAACTGTGAAACAGTGTCCCGAAGTAGTTATGGCGTAGCCTGTAATCTATGGTGACAAGTGTCACCGTGATGGACTTATGGCTAGGAATATGAGTGAAGTAGTAGAACAAGTATAAGAGTACGCAGCGAAAGCATGACTGGGCAACGTCACGAAGTGACGTGGCTTTTGACAATCGTGCTTAGGATGGATAAGGAGTTAGCTTTGGAATGGCGTAACGGGAACGTGACGAGATGTCACGATGTGACGGAAGTACGTGAGGAACCGTACTCGTGATGAGTAAGAAGTTGGCATAGAAGTGACGTAACAGGATGTCAGGTGACGTGACAAGGTCACGGTGTAGCTTGAGAGTAGTCTCGAGCTATGTGACGTGACGCAAGGCATAGTTGTGAACGGAGTCTTGTTGCGTTAAGTGTTGGGATGAACTATAAGAAGGGACGGATAGCATGAAGAGTCATGCTAGCCGGGTTAAGAGAATGTAGGTATCGGAATATGGCCCTTATCCCTACGAGCAGGTGATCGACATGTTATATGTTGATCTTAGGTGATAAAAGAGTAAAGTACATGTGTAATCTGGTGAGACACGTGTACTAGACGGATTCGCCATACGTAATGGGTAATCTGTCCACAGTAGAGTTGCGCGGTGCTTAAGCCTCAGAGTTGGCTTAGAGTCGTGTGGCTTGTATGGATGGGAATGAGGATTAGTATGGGCTATGATGCATGAAGATAGTGACGAGTGTACTGTCTAAGGAAGGGATGTGTGACTTAGTTGGTCTAAGTCATGCATCAAGATGAGTTCAATAAGGAGAATAAGATGAATGTCATAGTGTCTTAATCCTAAGGTGAATCATGGGTTCACTTTAGTGAATGAGCACTCGAGGCAAGACATTGAGTTGGAAGATGCGGTGACCGCAATGGGTCCCCGAAGGTTTTAACGTAGTAAAGGGCACGTAAGTGCACGGGATACAAGGAGTGTTCCAAGTATAATGCTATATTTATAGTTAAGTTGCTTATGCACTAGATAGAGAATGACGTTAAGGTGATGTATGCATGTAGGTTGCCAGTTGACACGCGCATGAATGGACTACATGGTATGAAAGTAGCATGGAGTCCAGGTAAGTATTATGTTCATGCCCTTCTGGAGTTTTCTAGAAATTAGGAAACGAAAATGAAAAGCTCTTATCTTTAGGAAAATGTTTACGAAAGAAGATGTTATACTTTCAAACGTATAAGTACGTACGACCCTTCCCTGAAAGCCCCTTTTTATGCACCCAAAGTTATTAATTGTACGCATGCGAATGGATGACTATAAGATATATCTATTGTACGTATTTTCAAAGAAAACCAACTGATGTAAATGCATGAAAGACGAGCTTGAGCCGTCGCCTTCGTGGATCCTATAGACCAACACTGTCGCGAGCGCCGCGAGGTGATGCTCGTGGACGCCGTGAAGGCCGACATCCAAGTTGATGCTTACGAATGCCGCGAAAGGCAAAGTTTGAGCCCGTGCTTTATGTTTTATGGACGGTACGAACTGATACTTTTGTGAATGCCGTGAGGTGATGCTCGTGGACGTCATGAAAGAGGACGTTCGAGCCCATGCTCACGAAATGACGTTTTCTCATGAAAAGAAATGTTTTCTCATGTTAAATGAAAGAAAGAACTGAATGACAGCTCCAGCTCTTCAGAGCTGGCATGAATGAATGAATGAAAGAATGAATAAAAGCATGAAATGTATGAAGATGCATAACGGCCACATGAATGAATGAAATGGTACCAATGAATGGGCAGATTGCAATGCCGAGTAAGTAGTACTAGTAGTGCACCCAGTGCTGCCCCCTATGAAAAGGAATTCTGAACCTGTGGCCATGCGCAGAATCCAGGTCAAAAGGCCGCTAACCCTAACACACGGGGTGTAACAGTGTGTATCAGCCTATGAAAGTGAAAAGAAAGAATGTATGTATGTACGTATGTACGCATGCACGAACGCACTTTAAGAAATGAAGGCATTGCACTCTTGCAGAAATAAAGGCACTAACAGGTGAAACGTTTTATGAAAAGAAAGGAAAATCCCGTCCAATGACGTTTTCAAATGAACGCACGTATGCACGCATGCATGTATGTATAGTATGTACGAATGATGAATTTATGAATGAAAACCTACGTTATTATATTTTAACTACATGAAGTAATGCTTACGAGTCTTCGACTCATTTTAGTTTTTATGCATGTCCCTCCCCCCCATAGGGACGAACACGGCCCATGGGGAAGAGCACGAAAGTCTAGGCATGAGGTTCAAATGTAAGAGAGGCCTTTTATTATTAAAATCGATGTTTTCCGCTGTAAACCTCTTTTATTGCAAAAGCACATTTTTATTTTATAAACGTAGAGTCTTGCACCTTGGGAAGAAGCAAAAAGTTTTAAATTGGACGGTAGTTCCCGTCGTCCTTTCTCAAAATATTTTATAAAAAGACCTACCACAAAGACGGGCATTACACCTTATCTCACACTAAATCCTCATTCCTATTCATACACGCCACATGGCTTTAAGCCAACTCCAAGGCTTAAGCACCGTGTAACCATGCTTAGGACAGATTACCCATTACATATGGTGAATCTATCTGGCATATGTGTCTCACCAGATTACACATGTACCTCCATTTATCACCTAACACCAACATATAACACGTTGATCACATGCTTATAGGGACAAGCGCCATACTCCTATACTAATCTTTTCTTAACCCAGCTAGCATGATTCTTCATGCTACCAATCCCTTTTTGACAGTTCATCCCAACACTTGACACGACAAGACTCCGTTTACAACTACGCCTTACGTCACATCATATAGCTCGAGATTACTCCCAACCTACAGCATGACCTTGTCACGTCATCTGACATCCTGTTATGTCATTTCTACACCACTCCTAACTCATCACTAGTACGGTCCCTCACGTACTCCTACCACACCGTGACATCTCGTCACGTTCCTGCTACGCCATTCCCACACTAACTTCTCACCCATTACAAGCACGACTGCCAATAAGCATGTCACTTCGTGACATTCTCTAGTCATGTTTTCGTTGCGCACTCTTACACTTGTTCTATCACTTCATACATACTGCCAGCCATGAGTCAAACACGGTGACACCAGTCACCTCTGACTACAGGCCACATTACAGCTACCTCGGGACATTGTTCCACAGTTCCCAGCACTACTCACCACTCTCTACGCCCATCAACTCTTTGCGACACGCCACACGGTGTACTGTTGCACCTCATAGAGTATGCTCCACGTGTACTCTCTTCACACACGCTACTCACATGGATTACACTCTCTACGCCACACAGAGTACACTCCGCATGTACTCTTCCTAATCCACACTTCACAGCATAGTCCACAACACTACACAGCATAGTTCCAAACTACGCCCAATACTTCATATACACCGCACATCACATCGCCATACTACACAGCGAACTCCACAAATACTAACAGCACAGTCCACAACCTAACCAACCAACCAACTAACATATAACATAAATAACAAGGGAGAAAGGGTTATACCATCGTCGGGATAACCCGTGCGTTGTTCACTGATCGTCACAATCAATGACGTCGGAAGGGTCGTACGTGGCGGCTAACCCACTTACAGTGGCTGTTTGGGCATTTGGATAGTTAGGTGGTCTTAGAAGGGCTCACGGTGGCCTTGTGGTGGTGATGAAGGGTTCGAACACAGCATATCTAGCCCTGTATAGTGGTGGTTAGCCATGTACAATGGCTGTTTTGGCCACTGGAGGTGGCTAGAAGGGTGGGTCTGGAAGGGACTAGGCATGGAAGGGCTTGGGAGGACCTTGGCGAGCTGATGGTGGCATCGGTACAGTGATGAGGCGGCTCTATGGCAGTAGATCTAAGCCGTGAAGTGGAGAGGAGCCATGAGGTGGAGAGGAGCCGTGGGAGAGAGAAAGGGCTTGACTGGCTTGGAGGAGCTTGGGAAGGAGTCACAATGGTCAAGGGAGGAGCTTGCCAATGTGAGGTGGTGGAGGTGCGGTGGCTTGGGTAGCCGCGTACGGCGGCTCTAGGAGTTGCGCACGGTAAAGCCATGCGTGAGAGGCTGCGTGCATGCGTGGGAGAGAATGTAAGGATGGGCCTAGTCTGCTTGACATTGTTTATAGTTTTAATCCACTTACTCTTTTAGATTTGAAGGTTTTGCTTGTTGATGACAGGAATAGCTTGGATGAACCTTTTCAAATACTAGTAAAAATTAAAGAAAATGCATATAAAGTGGATTTTCTAGGTAAGTATCATGTTTCTACTATTTTCAATGTTAGAAACTATTTTCCCTTTGATCTAGGTGGAGATTCGAAGTCGAATCCTTTTGAGGAGAGGGGGAATGATGGGAACCAAGATGGGCCTAGTCTTAAAGATCCTTTGCAACTTCCAGATGGGCCAAGAAGATTAATGAGACAATGCAAGGATTGATGCAATCCACTTGGGACGAGTTTAGCAAGAGCCCAACATTCAAGATGGGCTTGAAAGATGGAGATCAAGTTTTGATTCATATGATAAGCTATAGAAGAAGGCAACAACATGACTTAAAGGCTCTGGGCACTTGAAGGCTTTCAACTTGTTTGATTCATTTAAAGGACTTATTTTATTAGTTTACAATAATTGAGTTTATTATGTGAAGGACTTAGGGGGGCCTATGCAAGGGCATGTTGGAAAAGTTATTATTTTATTGAACTACGGTTAGGGTTAGTACTGTAGCCGAGTTACTGCGCTCTGTTCACTCAGGAGTATTTTTGAAAGTTGGGGCATTATTTTGGCTAGGGTTTTAATTAGATTTGGTTTAAATACTCTATATTGCCTCATTTTAAGAAGTTTATGAAATTTGATGAATTTATTCATTGTGAGTTGAGTTTATCTCCTCTTGTTCTTGATTGAACTTTTGAACTTATCAAAGGTAAATCACAACCTTTGTGGCATTCCTCCTTTGTAATCTGAGTTCTTGAGATGGGTTCTTCAACGGGTCTAGATTTTCCATCCATTGCCTTGATTTTAGCTTTCTTGGAGATTTTTTCAAATTGACTGTGGGTTCAAGGGATCTTATTCCTGTGGGTTCATATCACGTAGCGTCCCCTTGCTCAGCCATTACATGCATACATAACCTTAACATCATTTCGTTTCAAGTGCATATGTAACTAAACTTAGAAAATACATAAACTTCTCTTCACTAGGACTTCCTTCACTTAGACACCCTCTACTATCCAATTCCATTTTCTATGTTTTCCTTTATCACTTTTCTAAATTCTCAAACCCATAGCTTGAGACCCAGTTGAGGTCACCCTTTCAACACGTAACATTCTATTTCAAGTTCTTATCCTAAAAAGTGAACCCGATTCACTTTAAGGGTTTTGACACGCTATCACCTTCATCACACTCTTCCTCCCAAATCATCACTTTCGGTGCATAAGTCGGACCAACACTTCACAGTAATCATAACCATGTATATTATACAACTTTAAGCCAACCTTGAGGTTTAAAAATCATGTACTCATATGCTTAAGACAGATTATCCATTACATATGGTAAATCTGTCCGGCGCAATTTACACATGTACCCTACCCCTTTTATCACCTAAGATCAACATATAATCTGCTAAAACATCCGCTTGTGCATACAAGCTTCATACATCCGACACTAATGTCCAACTCAAATCCATACAATTATCATACTTCATAGTCTTCTCCAACCTTCACAATTCCAACACACTTCACTTGACATCATGCCGTTTCATAGACTATACAACAATCCCAACACTTCACAAAATTCCCAACCACTTCCAAACTGCACTATAATTCCTTCACTTCACATGGCATCCGGCCATTGCTCAACTACACAATCACCCCATTCTTCTCATAGCACAACTCTAAATTTAATCCCAAAACTTCACAACATCATGCCAAACCACCACTACGTCACTTCACACTACTTAAACCCACAACGCGATTACACAATAACACCCGCCACTTCACACTACGCATAGCAACAATACAAACTACTTCACAGAGCATCGTTCATAGTTTCCAACACTTCGCATCACCATCCAAAGACCACTCCACAACTATGCAACCATCCCACACTTCATAACATGCCACACACATCACAATAATAGAACACAGTTCATGATTCATATCGAGGGAAAGGAATAGGAATTATACCATGCGTCGGGGTTGACTCGTCGCATCACTTGTTGTCCGGAAAGTTCTCGTGGAGTCAAAAGCCACGGGTTTGAGTGGTGATTGCCCCTTGGTGGTCACTACCATGACCCTAAAACAGGACTGTTTGGGTGGCATGCATCTAGGGTTTGGCGGCTAAGGGGGGTTACCGTGGCTGTTGGACTACCATGGGAGGGTTTGGGATGGTGCTACAGGGCTGTGCAGGTGGTGCCAAGGGCCACGAGGTGCCTGAGCAATGGTGGTTGGGAGTGGTGGTGGAAAGGTCGTGGTAGTGAGAAATAAAGGAGAGGGAGAGAGGCATGTGTCTGAGAGGGGAAAGAGGTTGAGTGCACAGTGGTTGCTTAGCATGGGGAGAGGGAGTGCAAGAGGGATAGGGGCTTCGGGCTGGGCATGGAGGAGTAGGGGAGCTCTAGTGGAGGGGCTGGCAGCCTCGGCGAGAGGGGCAGTGGCAGTCACGGAACCCTTAGCGGTGGCAATGACAAGGAGACCCGAGAGAGAGAGGTGAGGCTCGAGGAGGAAGAGAGAGGTAGAGACTTGGAGCTGGGGGAGGAAGAGGTAGTCAACAAGGCTCGTTGGCAAAAAGCTGCTCACGATGGCAGCATGCAGCGTCTTGGAGAGGAATTGAGTGGGAGAGGGAGAGAGGGCTATGGGCATGCTTCCGCGGGGGGGGGGGGGGGGGGGGGGGGGGGGGGGGGGGGGGGGGGGGTGGAAGAGAGAGATCCTTGGTGGGAGAGGGGATCAGAGGTGGAGGGAGGTCGCCAGTGAGGTGGTGCCGTCGGGGTGCGGCAGCAACGAGGGCTGGCCACAATGGGGTGTGAGAGAAGGGAAATCGGGGAGAGAGAAGGGGACGACATGGAGGGGAGGAGAGAGAGAGAGAGAAGATTGAAAATGGGGGAAAAAGTTTGGGTTTTTGGGATTTAATCCCAACCCTTCATCTAGGGATCCTCAAATTTATCTAACGGTAGAAATTAAACACAAATAATAAACTAACTAAAAATATAAAAATAAAATAGAAATACAATGGGATTAATTTAAAACCCAACTTAAATTCTAAAAATATAATTTTTCATCATAAAACAAAATGATAAAAATTTCTTAATGTTTTTAAGAGAATAAAATCATCTAAGTAAGTAGAGTTTTTAACATAAAATAAAATGATGAATAGTTAATAATACTCTTAAAGATCTAAAATCATTTAAATAAAATGATTTGCTAAAACTATATTATTTTTAGGACTTCACAATATAAAAAGGCTTACTTGAAAATATGGGTTTGGTTCAATAATACTAAAAATACCCAATTTAAAATAATTTTGGACATTTAAAATATTTTGAAGACTGTATAGCACTAGGCTCCATTTAAAAATCATCTGCTAGATTTAAAACACAAATTCAAGATTTAAAATGCAAAGGTAAGACTCGTGAGAAAAATGAGCGGTTGGTCACAAGCTTGATAGCATCTCAAACCCTAACCCAACCCTCTTTATATCCCAAAATGAAGCTCACTTGTTTAAGACCCACAGATTTTGGCTACATTGACAAAACTTCTTGAAGAAGTTTCCACCCACCCATGGTAGGCCAACCTCTGTCATGACAGCCCCAAATAGTCACTTGATGTAAGAAGAAAAGCCACCTCACCACCGCCAGTCTACACAGCAGAAGCAGCTCATTACCACTCAATTTTGCACCTTTTCATGACCTAATCACCATCCATCATGGTGTCACTCAAACAGTCAAGCTCATACTTCACTCTTTGTAGTGTAAAAGGCGTGCAGACCATTATTTAACTCATTTAACCCCTTCTCATTTCCATTCTTTGAGAGAACACAAAGTCCTCTCTTAGGCAATTTTATAAGCTTCCATGCCTTCAATTTTCAAAGCCCTTTTAAGTAGTATCCTATGAATCTTCCTTCATAACAGTTGTTACTATTTGAGTCTCGTTTATGTGCGTACCTTTTATGGTTGATTTTATGGTCATGTCATTGGTCAAAAGTTATTTTAATCACGGAGAGGTCAATCTAAGCAATAAACTGGATGGTGTGTTGTATTTTGGAGTTTTTTACGAAGCTAATAGACAGATCTTGATCCAAAATTTTCATGGTGTGTTGTTAACGTGTTTATATGAATGTTTGTTGAAGATTTGTTGCTTGATTAAAGCTTTTGATGGATGTGTTGATTAGATTTATAAGGTTAGAAATTGGAAGGAGTAAAACAGTTTCTGTTTTGAGAAATATTGGATCTTTTGTGTTTGAATCTTACTCAAACGACTTTGATATCTTGATTTGATGAACCTAACAGACATCTTAGGATGTTAAGTTTAAGATTTTTTATGTTAGTTTCAAGGATATGAATTCTTATGCAAAAGAATACTCGGTTGGGTCAAAAGTTTGAAGATTTGGGCTAGATTCATGTTTTGGTTTCTTTTTAGCCATGTGATTTTAAGTTTAATGCTTGGATATACTTGAGGACACCTTTGTAAACTATATTATGTTGTTGTTTTGAATATTTCATCATATTATGTCTCAGATCAAGTTTTTGATCAAGGCAAAGTTGTAAAACAAATTCTGTTTTTGACTAAGTGTTGGAGCCAAGTACTTCAAGTGAGATTTTGTGATTTTTGTTGACTTTTAGGTATTGATTCAAAGCATGTAAGTTCTTAGGAATGTGTTATGAGAATGTTAGAAGAAAGTTTTGAATTTTTGGAGTTCTTGGAAATCCTTTGAAAAAGGTCAAAACCTTAAGATTCAAGAGTTTGTGTTTTGGTTCAAAGTTTGGATATTTTGCTAAAAAAAAACTTTTGTGTTTTGTGGAGTAGATTTGTTGGATTATTTTAAGCTTAGGATATGAGAATTTTTGTTACAATACTTCAGTTTGAGCATAAGTTTGAAGTCGGGTAGAATTGCAAACAAAAATCAAAGAGAAAAGACCTAAGGATGTTTCGACCATATGGTGTTTTTTATAATTGTGATTGATTTTAAATTTTTCTAAGTGGATGTTTGAGTTTAGGATAAACTTTACGTGAGGAATACAAATTTTGGTAATTTTTTGAGTAAGGATATGAAATCCTTAAGTATGGTCATTTTTCCACATGTAGAGGGTAAAATAGTCATTTTATCTAAGATAATATTTTTTATGTTTCTAAGTTATATTAGTGATAAATTTTCTCGTGTTTTGTGCCTTTCCTTGTAAAACGCGACAATCACTATAAGTTAGTTCTTAACTTACTATCAGATTATTGTGTATGTGCGATAGGTAAGTGAATTACAGTTTATGTATTTATGTTATCATATATTTCATGCTAAGCCATGTCACTACATGTTTATCTATTACACATAATACTTTGTCACACAATATTTATCTACTGCACAATTTATTTTGTAACATAATGCTATATGTTACACTTATGTCATGCCACGTAATGCGACCTACTACACGTATGTCATATCACAAAATGTTATCTATTACATGTTATGTCATGTTACGAAATATTTTTCTGCTACATGTTACATGTCATGAAATGTTTGTCTGTTTCAAGTTATGCCATGTTACGAAACCTTTAAATGTCATGCCATGTACGTCATGTCTTTCATCTCATGTTCATTCATGTTACGTCATTTTAAGGCTTCTATTCTTTCGCTTCATATCACGTCATGTCTCGAGTATAATGTGTGTCTCGAAAATAATATTTTCACGTTAGTTAAGTTAATTTCAAGTTTTCATTTTAATATTTAGTTTTAGTTCATGTATTTCACGTTCATACTCATGTTATTTAACTATCAATTCATGTTTCATGATCAAGTTCACGACCAATTTCAGTTCATTTTATCAATTAATTTATACTACGGTCAAGGAGTATATGTTCTGCCTGGTACTGCAGTTAAGGCATATGCATTGCTCGATACTACGGTGAAGGAATATAATCTACCTGATATGAACTTATGGGAATAAAATCTCTTGAACCCACAATCAATTTGAAAACTCCCCAAGAAAGCCAAAATCAAGTCAACGGATGGAGAACCTAGACCCGATGAGAACTCGTTTCAAGAATCTAGATTATATCAAAATCTAGACCCGTTGAAGAACCTGTCTCAAGAACCCAGATTACAAAGGAAGAACGCCACAAAGGTTGTGATTTACCTTTGATAAGTTCAAGAGTTCAATCAAGAACAAGAGGAGAAAACTCAACTCACAAATAAAATTCAATATTTTCTAAGCTTCAAATGAGGCTATAAGGGGTATTTAAACTAAACCTAATTAAAATCCCTAGCCAAAATAAAGCTCCTTTTACCCAAAATGCCCTTGATGAACAGTGTCACGGCTCCAGTAACGCTACAGTACCTCTTGAAACCCTAGTTCCTAAAAAGTAACTTTCCGGATAAGCCCTTGGCCAAAATATAAGGCCTTCCCGAAAACTCTAGTTCATTAAAAATAAGACGTGTGGGCCAAACATCTTCAAGCCCACTTATTCGAAACTAATAAAATAAATCATTTAACCAAATTGGAAGCCTCCAATAACAATAGGCCTCATCTCTAAGTTATGTCTTCCACAGCTCGAATCAAGTGGATTAAAGCTGATTCTCCTTCTTTCAAGCCCATCTTGAGTGTTCGGATCTTACTAGCTTCATCCCAAGTGGATTGCACCAATCCGTGCATTGCTTTCCTTATCTTCTTGGCCCTTGATCTTGTAATTGGCTCATCTGGAACTTGCAAATGATATTTAAGAGTAGGCCCACCTTGGTTCCCGTCATTCCCCCTCTGCTCAAAAGGATTCGAACTCGAATCTTCACCTACATCAAAAGGAGAAAGATTAGAAACATTGAAAGTAGCAAAAACATTATACTCACCTGGAAGATCCACTTTATATGCATTGTCATTAATTTTCTCAACAGTTTGGAAAGTTCCATCTCCTTGAGGATGTAACTTAGTCCTTCTTTGGGTTGGGAATCTTTCTTTGCCCATGTGAACCCAAACCCAATCTCCCGGTTCAAAGATGACACGCCTTCGCCCTTTATAGGCTAGGGAAGCAACCCTTTCATTCTTTTGGGCAATTTGAAGTTGTACCCTCTCATGAAGTGACTTCACCAACTCCGCCTTCTTTTGTCCATCCAAGCTACTCCTGCCATCAACAGGTAAAGGCATCAAATCCAAAGGAGTAAATGGATTAAATCCATAAACAATTTCAAAAAGAGAATATGAAGTAGTAGTATGCATGGTCCTATTATATGCAAACTCTATAAATGGCAAACAATCCTCCCAAGTTTTTAAATTCTTCTGAACAACAGTGCGTAAAAGCTGAGTTAAAGTCCTATTAACTACTTCAGTCTGACCATCAGTCTGTGGATGACAAGTAGTGAAAAATAAGAGCTTAGTACCCAATTTCCCCCACAACACCTTCCAAAAGTAGCTAAGGAATTTAACATCCCTATCAAAAACAATACTCCTAGGTACACCATGGAGTCGCACTATCTCCCTAAAAAACAAGTCAGCTATGTTTGTGGCATTATCTGTTTTATGGCATGGAATGAAATGTGCCATCTTACTAAATCTATCCACAACCGCAAAAATAGAATCTCTACCCCTTTTTGACCTAGGCAGCCCCAAAACAAAGTCCATGATATGTCTACCCATGGCTCACTAGAAACGGGTAAGGGTGTATACAACCCATGTGTCAAAACCTTAGATTTGGCATTTCTATATGTAATGCACCTTCCACAAATACGATTAACATCTCTCTTTTTCTTAGGCCAAAAGAAATGTTCATGCAAAATGTCTGAAGTTTTCTTGACACCAAAGTGTCCCATTGATCCCCTACCATGTGCCTCACGCACCAATAACTCACGCATAGAACAACTTGGCACACAAAGTTTACTTTCCTTAAACAAATAACCATCATGCTTGTAAAACTTACCAAATGCCGCCTTATCACATGCCATATGCACATCAGAAAAGTCAGGGTCATCGGTATACACTTCTTTCACATATTCAAACTCAAGCATTTTAGCACTCATAGAAGTAAGAAGTACATACCTCCAGGATAGAGCATCAGCAACAATGTTCTTCTTACCTTGCTTGTAACGGATGACATAGGGAAAGGTCTCAATATATTCCATCCATCTAGCATGTCTTTTATTCAACTTACCTTGACCCTTGAGATGCTTCAATGATTCATGATCGGTGTGGATCACAAATTCCCTTGGCCATAGGTAGTGCTGCCAAGTCTCTAATGCATGAACAAGAGCATAAAGCTTTTTGTCATAAGTAGGGTACTTCAGGGATGCCCCACTTAGCTTCTCACTGGAGAAGGCTATGAGCCGCCTATCCTGCATCAAAACGGCACCAATCCCTATTCCTGAGGCATCACATTCAATCTCAAAAGTTTTGTTAAAATCAGGTAATGCTAACACAGGTGAAGAGCACAACCTTTCTTTAATAGTGGCAAAAGCATTCTCTTGATTAGCCCCCCAATGAAACCCAACATTCTTTTTAATTACCTCAGTGAGTGGTGCAACAATAGTGCTAAAGTCTTTAACAAAATGCCGATAAAAGCTACCTAAGCCATGAAAGCTTCTTACCTCAGTGATGCTTTTTGGCATTGGCCACTCCTTGATGGCCTTGACTTTCTCTTCATCCACCTCAATACCTTTTGTACTAACAACATAACCAAGAAAAACAACTTTTTCCACGCAAAAGGCACATTTATTCAAATTAGCATACAACTTCTCACATCTCAACACATCAAACACATATCTCAAATGCTCAATATGTTCATTTAAGTCCTTGTTGTACACTAAGATATCATCAAAGTACACAACCACAAACTTGCCTATGAATGCACGTAGGACATGGTTCATTAATCTCATGAAAGTACTGGGCGCATTTGTAAGTCCAAATGGCATAACCAAACATTCATAAAGCCCATACTTAGTCTTAAAAGTAGTTTTCCATTCATCACCCTCTTTCATTCTAATTTGATGGTACCCACTTTTAAGATCAATTTTACTAAAAATACATGAGCCATGTAATTCATCAAGTAGATCATCCAATCTAGGAATGAGATGGCGATACTTTACCGTGATATTGTTCACCGCCCTTAAATCAACGCACATCCTCCACATCCCATCCTTCTTTGGCACTAGTAGCACTGGTACTGCACAAGGGCTCATACTCTCCCTCACGTACCCCTTGCCCATCAAATCCTCAACTTGCCTCTGAAGCTCCTTTGTCTCCTCTGGATTACTCCTATAGGCTGGTTAGTTTAGCAGCCCCAGGCACAAAATCAATCTGGTGCTCAATGCCTCTAATGGGTGGCAACTCATTTGGCATCTCCTCTGGCAATACATCCTCAAACTCTTGTAACAAAGAAACAACCAAACTAGGAAGAGACTGGTTAGTTTCATCAAGAGTAAGATAAGACTCTTTATAAACAAAAAAAATCATAGGGCGATCTGCGAAGAAAGCCCTCTTAACCTCACTCTCTCTTGCATAGAAACTCACTTTTGCCTTTCCTTTTCTCTCTGCAAACTCTCTTTCTAGATGGGCCAATTACATCCCAACTTCATTAGATAATCATCATGTTCGAAATACTAAAGTAGCATAGACTTATATACAAAGTCATATCATTCTCTTAATGCGATATAAAGCATAAAAGACTTGGGCAATGAACATCAAAATTAAGTCACAGCTTCCTCTCCAAATCCGACTCATCAATCATGCGAATCCAGTGATCCATCAATCCAGATGAGACAATTACAAGATCAAGGGTCAAGAAGATCAAGGAAGCAATGCACGGATTGGTGCAATCCACTTGGGATGAAGCTAGCAAGAGCCCAACACTCAAGGTGGGCTTGAAAGAAGGAGAATCAGCTTTGATCCACTTGATTCAAGCTGTGGAAGACATGACTTAGAGATAGGGCCTATTGTTATTGGAGACTTCCAATTTGGTTAAATGATTTATTTTATTAGTTTAGAATAAGTGGGCTTGAAGATGCCTGACTCACACGTCTTATTTTTAATGAACTAGGGTTTTCAAGAAGGGCTTGTATTTTGGCCAAGGGCTTATTTGGTAAGTTACTTTTTAGGAATTAGGGTTTCAAAAGGTACTGTAGTGTTACTGTAGGCGCGGGTACTGTAGCGCGACACTATTCATCAGGACATTTTGGGTAAAGAGGGGCTTTATTTTGGCTAGGGTTTTAATTAGGTTTAGTTTAAATACTCCTTGTAGCCTCATTTGAAGGGTAGACAATATTGAATGTTATTTGTGAGTTGAGGTTTCTCCTCTTGTTCTTGATTGAACTCTTGAACTTATCGAAGGTAAATCACAACCTATGTGGCGTTCCTCCTTTGTAATCTAGGTTCTTGAAACTGGTTCTTCAACGGGTCTAGATTTTGGTATAATCTAGGTTCTTGAAACGAGTTCTTATCGGGTATAGGTTTTTCCATCCATTGACTTGAATTTGGCTTTCTTGGGGAGTTTTCAAATTGATTGTGGGTTCAAGGGATTTCATTCCTGCGGGTTCAAGAGAATTCATTCCCGCGGGTTCATATCAATATCATTCTCTTAATGCGATATAAAGCGTAAAAGACTTGGGCAATGAGCATGAAAATTAAGTCCAGCTTCCTTTCCAAATCCGACTCATCAATCATGCGAATCCATTGCTCCATCAATTTCGTCGTGGTC
The DNA here is from genome assembly GCF_004785595.1 of Juglans microcarpa x Juglans regia. Classification (NCBI taxonomy): domain Eukaryota; kingdom Viridiplantae; phylum Streptophyta; class Magnoliopsida; order Fagales; family Juglandaceae; genus Juglans; species Juglans microcarpa x Juglans regia. Next base: position 22,562,432 of record NC_054603.1, on the reverse strand, counting down.
GATTCCTGACACAACTTCTATCATTCCACTCGGAATGATAGTGATCCCATAAAAGGATGAGATTGACTCAAAATCTCAGTAGGTTAAACAAACTGGCACAAAGATAAATCAATCATGAAAAATGATAAATATGCAATGCATGAGATGCAGAAAATCAGTATACATGTCTCCCATCTAGATTCTTCAACATCTTTTTAAAAGACATAACTTCTTCATAAAAATTTCATCATAAACTTTCATCATCATAGACGTATATCATTATCATAATTAATACCATAACGTGTGGTAATATCACAGTTCCCCATATGCACTGCGAGTACCTGCTGGGGACCGTAGCATAACTTATGTTGAAACTACGTTGTCTATAGACTCATTCTCAATGCATTGGTAAATAATATAACATCACAAAAATCATAACGTGTACACCAACCAGCGTTAGGTGTCATAACATATTGACTTTGCTTCGGCATTCTTTAAAAAGAACTCATTTGAAGCATGTTGACATTTCTTCGTCAACGTAGGAGTTACCACTCCATTAGTAAACACTCCAAAGTGGATAGAGGAGTTCCACTGGGATAATTTTCCCATCCTAAGCCTTTGGGGTCTTGATAAAATGATTTTCATGCAATGTTTTGAAAAATATTTTTTATGACATGTGCATATGTAGCAAGTTTCACGAAAAAATACATTTATATACAATATACTAAAAATGGTAAAAATATTACATGTCCTATAAGTATGCACTCAATGTATCATATAACATGATATTTTATGCTCAAAATGATAATTGATATATGAATGAATATTTATCAATAAGTCATAAATAATTTATCAAAGTGTAAGTTAGAGGGCAACTTACAAACTTCTGGGGAAATTTGAAATTAGCGTCGTAGCTGCGTAAATCGTTTGTATACTAAGTTAGGGTTAATACTCTTATGGATAGGTTCAAAATCAAAGGCTTCAAAAAATTTGGGTATTTACAAAAATACCCCTAGACTTTCAAAAATTGCCATTTAAGCCCTAAATTTTCACTAATTGCAAACGAACTCCAAATTTAACCAAATTTCATGAACTTCATATTTTTGGCATTATAAAACCATATATGCCCTTAGATTTTCAAAATTCAAAGTGGAACTTGTCCAATTAGTCCCAACTAGTGGCATGCGTCCTAGTTGATGCCGATGTGTATTTCAACTATTGATCCCTATAAATGCATGCATATGAGATTTTCTTTAATCATTAAGGATCACTAACATCTTTAGGGACATTATGAAGTCTAATCCTTGAGTAATCAAGTTCATCCCAATACTTAATCAGAGCTAAGAAATCATTAATCACAAATATGCTTAAAATCAATTCACGCTTGATAATCAAAACAAGATAGATTTAAAACTTATCATGACATGCTTCTAATCATAAATTTAACCTTCCATAATCAAGTTAGGATAATGATAGATCATATCAAATCATGATTAGGACATGCCATAGCCAAATTTCCAATTAAAAACATTCAATCATTCAAACCTTCTTTTAATTGACCCAGTTTTGCATTAAGCAACATAACCTTCTCAAAACTCAACCAAATTTCATACCAACACTTGGAAACAAAGCTTGAAATACTAGCTAAGATCAAAAGGAAGAAAACTTACAAATTTCGTGACCTTCCAAGCACTCTAGACTGCCCTACACAAGAACACTCAAGAACTCACCAAAACTCACTCGGTTTGCACTCTTTTGATTTCTAAGAGGGGGAAATGCTCTCAAGACTCAAGATGATACTTGGATCTGTGGTGTGGGTGAAATGGTAAGGGAGGGAAGTATTTATAGGTGGCCAAGGGATGAGGGACGTTGGCTTGGGTGCTTGGTGATTGGGTGAAGTGGGAGGTGCCCAAATCTGGAAAATTTCCAGATTTGCTTGCAAGAGCTTAGGTCACTTGTGTAGAATGAAATAGTGACCTAAACCACCATCATTTCCACTTCAAAGTAGCTGCAAGGGTCCTGTAAATGACTCCAGGTTGTGGGGCATCATTTGGATGGCAGAAGATCCCTCAAACCACCCTTGAAAGCAGGTGGATGAAGGTGGTTTTGTAGTGGCAGAAAATCAGTTCGGTTTTGGATCTTTTTGGGCAACATAAATGAGTCAAAATCCTTCATGATGATCATGGGACTTCTTGGTGATTGGGTAGAGAAAGAGGTGGCATGGGGTGGTGGTGCAAACCATGGTAGGAGGCTGGTTCAAATTCAATCCAAATGGTTCCTACACAAACTGGATCAAGGTGCACCCGGTTTGGTTCTTTGAGTTGGTTGATGCAACCAATTATGTCCAAGGCTCAAATTGAATTTGGTAGGGTCTCATATGATGTTTAAGGACCATATTATCCTCGAGGATAAACCACAAAAATGTTGGGCCCAAGGGCAAAACAGTCCAAGTATTACAAAGGGCAATGCACAAAACCGATTGAAGTATGTGATGAGAACCAAAATGGGCCCAGACTTAAAGATCCTTTACAAGTTCCAGATAAGACAATTTCAAGATCAAGAGCTAAGAAGATCAAGAAAGCAATGCAAGGATTGATGCAATCCACTTGGGACGAGTATAGCAAGATCTAAATATTCAATATGGGCTTGAGAGAAGGAGATCCAGTGATCATGCACGTGATACAAGCTATGGAACAGTGCAATATAAATTAGGGCCTATTATTATGATTATGTGATTGATGGCCATGAACTTGTTTATTTCATTAAAGGGGCTTATTTTATTAGTTATAGGAATTAGTCTAGAATAATTGGGTTTGAGGATGTTTGGCCCACATATGTCTTATTTCTTATGAACTAGGGATTTTTGGGAAGGCCTTGTATTTTGGCCAAGGGCTTATTTGGAAAGTTATTATTTTATTGAACTAGGGTTAGGGTTTTACTATAGTGAGTACTGTAGCCACAGCACTGTTCATCCAGGGGCATTTTTGGAAGATAGAGATTTATTTTGGCTAGGGTTTGATTAGGTTTTGGTTTACATACTCTTTGTTTCCTCATTTTAAGAAGTTTATGAAATTTGATGAATTTATTCATTGTGAGTTGAGTTTTACTCCTCTTGTTTTTTATTGAGCTTTTGAACTTATCAAAGGTAAATCATAACCTTTGTGGTGTCCCTCAATTGTAATCTGGGTTCTTGAGATGGGTTCTTCAACGGGTCTAGATTTTAATATAATCTAGGTTCTTGAAACGAGTTCTCATCGGGTCTAGATTCTCCATCCATTGACTTGGTTTTGGCTTTCCTGGGTGAGTTTTCAATTTGACTGTGGGTTCAAAGGATTCTATTTCTCACGGGTTCATATCATTTGGTATTCAGAGCAAGGTTTTCCAATCAGGTATGATTTTATCTTTTAATTCTTGTAGCTTTAAATTTAATTCTAGGGCTTCATTGTTCTAGGGTTGCCAAAAAAAAAAAGGGAAACAAAAAGTAGGCTGCTGAAATTCTTAGAGATTTTGGTTTTGCTGAAATTTGCATCACCTAGGGTTTCAAAATTCTAGGGTTTCTTGCATCTCTAAGTTTGTCAATTGCTTGGAGTGTCGTTCTATGTTTATCTTCTACTTCATTGTCAATTCTTGTTTGCTTGAAATCAATTGCTGAATTTTCACAATTTATTGTTGTTTGTGATTGAATTAGAGAAAAGAAAAGAAAAGAAAAGGGAATAAAATAAAAGAAAGGAAAAGAAAAGAAAGGAAAGGAAAAGAAAAGAAAAGAAAGGAAAGGAAAAGAAAAAAAAAATCGAAAAAAAAAATTCAAAGAAAAAAAAGGAAAAAAAAAAAAGAGTAGCATATTCAAAGGTTGCTACATAGTTACAACAAAGAGAAAAGAAAAACATTTGTTGATTGAGTTTTATCATTAAAGGGGTTGAATACATATTTGTAGTTGGTATCCTGTTTTATAATTACTCTTTCCCTCATATAAATTCCTTGAGTCTCGTGTCATTTTATTCCATCCTTGTTTCTTGTTTATTGAATCTATATTACTGGTTGGAATAATACAAGGTTGTATTGTCCTGATTTAGTTCAACTAGTTCTTAAAGAACTTAAGCGAGAAAACTATTGAGGAAAAATGCAAGAGAGTATGAGACTATTATCGGGAAAAAGCCAATTAAGAGTGAAACACGAGTGAAGTGCCATTATTTAAGTGTAAACACGTAAGGGAGTGTGTAAGGTTTTCCACTAACATTCTTTTGTACAGCACTTTACAATGTCTCACTGGAGTGGTTCTTCACCAAAGTGGATGGTAGATAACTCATCCTTTGTATTGCAATCCATGCAACAACAGTTTGAGCAGTTGAACTTGGTGTTAGGTGAAGTGAGGGATAGGATAGATCATCAAGATGAAGTAATTAGAAATCTATAGGGTAGGAGAGATAGGAGGCGAAGTGAGTCTAGTGTTGAAAATGGGTAGAAGAGTATGGTGATTCTCTTGTTACTACGCGTGCACTCAATACACAAATTAAGATGGATGATACAGAGCAGCAGAGCGAGAACATTTTTCATACTAGATGCCACATCAACAACAAGGTATGTAGTATGATTATTGTTTTGAGGAGTTGTATTAATTTGGATAGTACTTCTTTAGTTGAGAAATTGGATTTACCTACCTCGAAACACCCTAGACCATACATGTTGCAGTGGTTGAGTGATTATGGGGAGGTTTGGAGTAAATAAGCAAATGCTAGTTTCCTTTTCAATTAGGAAATACCAGAATATGGTCCTTTGTGATGTAGTGCCTATGCATACTGGTCTTATTTTGTTGGGGAAGCCATGATAGTATGATAGGAAGGTGATCCATGATGGGTTAAGAAACATGTATAGTTTTGAAAATGATGGAAAAACAATCAAACTTGCTCCTTTAACTCCAACACAGGTCCATGGGGACCAATTGAAACTCAAAAGTGAGGTTGCTCAAAAAAGAAAGAGTGAAAATGAAAGTGATCAAAAAAGAAAGAGTGAGAGTGAGAGTAATCAAAACAAAAAGACTAAAAATGAGAGTGATTAAAAAAGAAAAAGTGAAAAAGAGATTGAGATAAAAAGTAAGAGTGAAAGTGAGATTGAGCTAAAAAGAAAGAGTGAATGTGAGATTGAGAAAAAAGATGAGGATGAGGCTGAGACCTCAAGCGAAAGAGAGAATGAGTTGAAAAACAATTGTCAGGTCAAGAGTTCAAAAAAAATGAAGGAAAAGAGAGTGACAGAAAAAAAAAGAGTGAAAAGCAAAAAGAGAGTGAGAGGGAAAAATAGAGTATAAAAGAAAAAGAGTGTGGAATGAAGAAAGTGAGAGAAAACAAAGAGAAAATTGAGTTTTTATACTAAGGCGAGTCTTAATACTAACGAACTTGATGTATCTTTGCCTAGTGTTGTTGTCTTTTTGTTGCAGGGATATGAGGTCGTGTTTCCTAGAGATGTGTTTAGTAAATTGCCACCTATTAGGGAGACAGAGCACTACATTGATTTTGTGCCAGGTGCGACAATTCCTAACTGACCTTTCTTTGATGAACACGAGTCCTTGACACACTTAAAGGCACAAGGTAAGTTGTTGACTAGAATGCATGCAAAGTGGGAGGACTGTATTGAGATTTTTCCTCATGTATTCAAATACACACAAGGTATGAAAAATTTTGTGGTTGATACTTTAGCAAGAAGGTATGTCCTTGTCTTCATTTTCGATGCAAAATTGTTAAGACTTGAATATGATAAGGAATTGCATGTTAATGATGATGACTTTGCTAGTGTGTATGGAGCGTATGAGAAGGCGTCGTTTGGTAAGTGCTAGACTAGATTGGTATTTGTTTAGAGAAAATAAACTTTGTGAGCCTATTAGTGTGTGAGATGCTAGTGCATGGATGTGGTTTGTTGGGTCATTATAGTGTAAAATGGATTTTAGACGAGTTGCGTGAACGTTTGTGGGAGTATCATTTGCCATTCATTGACTTGTTAGATGAACGTTTGTGGGACTATCATTTGCCATTCATTGAGTTTACATATAATTGGAGTGATCATTTTGGGGTAACGAAAGCTTTAGGTGTGTTTCATGTACATTTGTCGAAGTATCATTTGCCATTCATTGAACTGTTACATGGATTTTTGCGGGAGTATCAGTTGCCCTTATTAGAGTGTGCATATAATAAAACCTTGCATACTACTATTTCTTATTCTCTGTTTGACGTTGTTTATAGTTTCAATCCACTTACACTTTTAGATTTGAAGGTTTTGTTTGTTGATGATAGGAATAGCTTGGATGAACCTTTTCAAATACTAGAGAAAATTAAAGAAAATGCATATAAAGTGGATCTTCCAAGTAAGTATCATGTTTATACTATTTTCAATGTTACTAACCTTTTTTCCTTTGATCCAGATGGAAATTCGAGGTCGAATCCTTTTAAGGAGAAGGCGAATGATTGGAACCAAAGTGGGCCTAGACTTCAAGATCCTTTGCAAGTTCCAGATAAGACAATTTCAAGATCAAGAGCTAAGAAGATCAAGGAAGCAATGCAAGGATTGATGCAATCCACTTGAGACGAGTCTAGCAAGAGCTAAATATTCAGTATGGGCTTGAGAGAAGGAGATCTAGTGATCATGCACAGGATACACGCTATGGAACAATGCAATATAAATTAGGGCCTATTATTATGATTATGTGATTGAAGGCCATGAACTTGTTTATTTCATTAAATGGGATTATTTTATTAGTTATAGGAATTAGTCTAGAATAATTGGGTTTGAGGATGTTTGGCCCACATATGTCTTATTTCTTATGAACTAGAGATTTTTGGGAAGGCCTTGTATTTTGGCCAAGAGCTTATTTGGAAAGTTATTATTTTATTGAACTAGGGTTAGAGTTTTACTGTAGTGAGTACTGTACCGCGGCACTGTTCATCCAGGGGCATTTTTGGAAGATAGAGATTTATTTTGGCTAGGGTTTGATTAGGTTTTGGTTTAAATACTCTTTGTTGCCTCATTTTAAGAAATTTATGAAATTTGATGAATTTATTCATTATGAGTTGAGTTTTACTCATCTTGTTCTTGATTGACCTTTTGAACTTATCAAAGGTAAATTACAACCTTTGTGGCGTTCCTCCATTGTAATCTGGGTTCTTGAGATGGGTTCTTCAACGGGTCTAGATTTTAATATAATCTAGGTTCTTGAAACAAATTCTCATCGGGTCTAGATTCTCCATCCATTGACTTGATTTTGGCTTTCCTGGGTGAGTTTTCAAATTGACTGTGGGTTCAAGGGATTCTATTTCCCATGGGTTCATATCAGTATGGTTTGGGCTTGTTATGTCATTTTTCTTAATGACATGTGGAATGGTTTAGCTAGGGTATTAACATGGTCAAATCATGCTTTAAGGTAGTATTAATTCAAGAAAATTTGAATTAAAAAGTTTAAGAAAAGATTAAGCATGATTAAGTTTCAAAGCATAGCTTAAAGTGCACTAACCTCAAGTATGATGGTTAATGGCCTTAGCCAATTTTCAAAATTTAATTTGGGTATTTTGAGTGTGATTTGTGCTTAAGGAAACCAATGGTATGGTATATTGGGCCTTTAGTCTTTGAATGGTAAAATGAGTCCAAATATGGCTTTGGGCCATATGAGCTTGAAAATGGCCAAGGGTCCAATCTACTCCAAAAGCCTTATGCCTTTCTATACTTGGGCCAAGACTAGCCTTGATTTTCTAAGGGCTTGGTTTAAGGTTTTCTTGGGCTAGGCCCATGAATGCACTTGGGTCCTAAAAAGCCTCACCAAAATTACTAATGGGCTTGTCTCTCTAATCCTTAACTCATTAACATTAAATACCAACATTAATGCTAATCCCACTATCAATCTTAATGAAAGTGATTAACCCAAAAATAAAAACTAGAGTACTTAAGGGTTAATCAAGAGTTAATTAAGCGGAGTGTTACATTAACTGTCATAAACTGGGGTATGTAATCTTGTGTTGCATGTCCCGTTGTTCTAAATCTCCATTCCATCCCAAGTGGGGATTGGAGGCGTCACAATACTCCACTGCCTCAAATTATATTTTTGTAACATTCCCCTTGCATGGCCAAAACATGGCATGTAACAAATAACTATGTGTTTGAAATAATTAACATGGTATGACATATGATAACATTTATAATAATCATGAGTGACAATAATATGATAATTATGGCTTACTATTGTACATATAAAAATGCACCAGAAAGTAAGTTCGAGGCGATCTTACAATGATTTTGCATGACATAAAAGTAGCAGAAAATTGCATGAACTGAAATGAGATATTTCTAAAGGTTAGAATATCCTACTAATTACTATAAAACATAAGATTCATTGACTTATGGAAAATTTGTCATTTTACTCCTCTTCTTATGGGAAATGACCATTTTGTCCATATATTAAGGATTTTGCATATGAACTCCGAATTCTACCAAAATTTTGTTATGTAAATTTTGTCCTAAAATAACAAATCTAATCAGAAAAATTTAAATCAAAGCACAACTACACAAACTATGCATTGGTTGATTCTCATTAAGGCAAGAAAATCTTGATTTTTATTGCAATTTTTTCAAACCTCATACCATATACTTAAACCTATTCATGCAACACTAAAAATCATATCATAGGTTCTAAGATCATGCTAGGCCATCAAAATAATCATTTCCTAAAAATCTAAACTCTTTATAACCATTAAAATGCCCAAAACACTAAGTTTTGGTCAAATAGAACAAACCCTTAATGTTCTTGGCCCAACACTTTTCAAAACGACTCCAAGGACTCCAAAAGTCTATAAACACACTCTTAACATGTTTATAAATCAAACCAAAGTGATAACATGCTAGATCAAAAAACCAAAATCACAAAATTCATCACCAAACAATCAACATGCTCATTAAATTCAAAACCAAGTACCACATGTTTTTTACTTGGAACAAAAGCACTAAACTGAGACGTCCATGAATAGACTTTCAAAAAATAAAACTATATAACTTTTATTCAAGTATTAAGCTTGATCTAAGCATTATATCTTGAATCACATGTACAAAAGTTCCACAAAAACACCAAGTAAACCCGTGAGCTTCAAGATTGTACCTTAACCGAGTCCTTTCATGCATGACATACTTCCAACAAAGATTTAAACCAACTATCTTCAAAATCAATCTCTTAACACAAATAAAAGTCTCAAGAACATCATATGTGACTTTCATAGCCATTTGACTAGGTTTCTAGATCCAACAATCATCATAACCTCAAAACAGAAAATATTTTGTGTTCTGGTTTCACCCTTAAAGAAAATATGATAACTCTTTCATACAAATGCTAACTATGACACCCTTAGATTTTCACTTGGGATTGAACGGACTTTGAAGCGTCGAAACATGTAATACAAGGTTACCTACCCCCACTCATTACGATGCAATGGACCTAACATGCATCTAACATTATATAGTATTTGCAGCGAATATTTTTTTTCTATAAGCAATACAATGCATCATACGTGTTATATCCCAAACATAAAAACATATTTAGTAAATTAAAGATAAGAGATGTTCAAGTTACATCGTGAGTCCAAAATATCTATAACCATGATAGTACTAGAGGTAGAGCTCCTTAAGTATACATGCAGATAGTAAGGTAAGTACTAGGCTAGTCCATCGAGTAACTCACACAAGTCGGTCAAGGATGCCATAATAGTATCAATAAAATAAAGCATCAAAGCGATGAGCTCTGCCTCGTGTCATCGTTGTCTAATCAACCATCTCCAGTCGATTATTCTCCACTAGTTACTGCATCATCCAACGGCCCACTTGATAGTGGTGACTACATCATAATCTTTAACTTATGCAACAATTCGCATATTTCACCTTCACCGCATATACAATATGATATGGTAGTTTGCATATTTTGCCTTCACTGTATTTTCAATGTGTTGCACCCACTAGCTTTAGGTTCTACCTTGCTCTGGCATCATTTCCACAAGGATCCATTCGAGATCTACTGACGGTTCTTTGTCAACTTAATGACTACCACTCCATTTTTAAGCACTCCAGAGTAAACAGAAGAGTTCCACCAAAACATTCCCCCATCCTAGCATTTCGGGTCGTGATAAAACATGTATAGACTCTTTTCTTTTAAAATAATTTGCAACCCAAATGCATGTGACATGAGACTTGTAACACTTTTCTTTTCATGGACTATATGAACATGTAAATGTTGTGAGTCATGTAATCATGTAGTCAAATATTGAACAACTTAGGTTACAGCTTGAAAACATTAGAACATTCAAATGCTCAGTTTACCACATAGGCAAAGCACTCAACACATACCAGAATGGAAAAACAATGTTTAAACCCGAGCACATACATATAGACATGGTCGAATCATTTAGACTTATAAAAACATGTTATAATCAACAACTTGAACCACTACCTCCAAGCATATCCGAAAATATCATAAACAAGTCAGCATGGCAAGATCATAATGTGAATCCAATTACAATAAAAAGATTATTATCAATCAACGAGTATATACGATAGCAACAAGAAATTCAACGTTCATACAACATATACAAATATTATATTATCCAAAGTAGGTTGAGAGTCTACTTACAAAAAATCCGATGAGTTAACAAATAACAAGCTAAAAATATATTAAACAATCATTAGATGAGGACAAACGAAAAAACCCAGTTCGAGTAGATGCATGTGTGAGTGTGTCATGTCTAGGGTTTACTCCCTTATGGTTCATGAACTCCTTGTCATGGCTAGATAGGTTCCTCATGTATTTGGACTTCACTCGTGGCCGAACTCTATAGAGAAAAAGATCCTAGTTCAAACTCAAGAGGGTGGTCATGCCCTTCTCCCATTTCAAAAACTCATGCTCACGTGTATAGTGTTATGGGTGGATAGGTTCTTCCCATGAGATGAAACCCTAGCCCTATTCCAAATGTCCATGTCCAAATGAAAGCATGGATCACCTTCTTCACTCAAAATGGTCGTGTGTGTGTGGATAAGGGTGTGCATAAGGCTCGTAAGACTGGTTGGATGAAGGCTCGTAAGTGGGTGCATATGGTCGTGCATGTTCCTTCCTCTTGGATGGAGTCAACACTTCCTTCGTTACTCGTAACATTGGTTGGATGAAGGTGTAGGGTGCAATGATATGAACACATGGAAATGGAATTTGTTGAACCCACAATCAGTTTGAAAACTCACCCAAGAAAGCTAAAATCAAGTCAAAGGATGAAGAACTTAGGCTCACTGAGAATTCGTTTCAAGAACTTAAATTATATTAAAATCTAGACCCGTTGAAGAACTTATCTCAAGAACCCAAATTACAAGAAGGAACGCCACAAAGGTTGTGATTTACCTTTGATAAGTTCAAAAGTTCAATCAAGAACATGAGAAGTAAACTCAACTCACAATGAAAATTCAATATTGTCTCAATAGCTTTTGTTGGACCATTATGAGATATTTAAATACTTAAACCCCAATTAACCCTAGGCCAAAACAAGGCCCCTTTTACCCAAAAGGTCCCTGGATGAATAGGCCCTAATTTATGTTGCACTCTTCTATAGCTTGTATCACGTGGATGATCACTGGGTCTCCTTCTCTCAAGCCCAACTTGAATATTCGGCTCTTGCTAGACTCATCCCAAGTGGATTGCACCAATTCATGCATTGCTTCCTTGCACTTCCTAGCTCTTGATCTTGTGATTGCCCCATCCGAAACTTGTAAAAGATCTTTAAGACTTGGTCCACCCTGGTGTCCATCATTCCCTCTCTCCTTAAAAGGATTCGACCTTGAATCTCCACCTGCATCAAAGGAAAAAAGATCAGAAACATTGAAAGTAGCAGAAATATGATACTTAACTGGAAGGTCCACTTGATATGAATTTTCATTAATTTTTTCAAAAATTTGGAAAAGTCCATCCAAGTTACTCCGGTCATCAACAAGCAAAAGCATCAAAGCTAAAGGAGTAAGCGGATTAAAACCATAAACAACTTCAAAAGAAGAATTAGAAATAGTAGTATGCATGAAATAAGAGCAAATGATACTCCCGTAAACGTTCATGCAACAAGTCAATGAATGGCAAATGATACTCACAAAAACGTTCATGAAACACATTTAAAGTCTTCCTTGCACCAAAATGACCACTCAAATTATATGCAAACTCAATGAATAGCAAGCAATACTCCCACCCATGGTCACACAACACGTTTAAAATCCTTTTTACACCATAATGACCCAACAAACCACATTCATGCACTAGCATCTCACACAAAAGACTAGTGGGCTCAAAAAGTTTATTCTCTCTAAACAAATACCAATCTAGTCTATAACGCTTATCAAACGATGCCTTCTCACACACTCTATACACACTAGCAAAGTCATCATCATTAGCATGCAATTCCTTATCATATTCAAATCTAAATAACTTTGCATCTAAAATGAAGACAAGTACATACCTTCTTGCTAAAGTATAAACCATAAAATTTTGTTTACTTTGTGTGTATTTGATTATAGGAGGAAAGGTATCAATGAATTCCTCCCACTTGGCATGTTTTCTATTCAACTTACATTGTTCCTTCAAGTACTTCAAGGACTCATATTCGTCAAAGAAAGGTAAGGTAGGAATTGTCGCACCCGGTACAAAATCAATGTAATGTTTTATCTTTCTAATAGATGGCAATCCATTAAACGCACCACTAGGAATCATGACCTCATATCCCTGCAACAAAAAAACAACAACACTAGGCAATGGTTTGTCAAGTTCATTAGTAGTAAAATTTGCCTTAGCATAAAAACTCAATTTTCTCTTTGTTTTTGTCTCATTTTCTTCACTCTCTCTTTTCTTTTCACTCTCTTTTTTCTTTCCACCCTATTTTTCTCTTTCACTCTTTTTTTTCTTTTCACTCTCTTTTTCATCTTCCTTTTTTGAACTCTTGACCTCACAAGTGTTTTTCAACTCATTATCTCTTTTCAATTTCACTTGATCTTCATACTACCACGACCTTCCCAACAAAATATGGCCAGCATGCATAGGCACTACATCATAAAGCACTTAATTCATGTATTTTCCAATTGAAAAAGAAACTAACACTTGCCTATTTACCCTAACCTCCCCACAATCATTCAACCATTGCAACTTGTATGGTCTAGAGTGTTTTAAGGTAAGCAAATTCAATTTCTCAATTAAAATAGTGCTAGCAACATTAGTACAACTTCCCATCAATGATTATACTACATACCTTATTGTTGATATGACATCTAGTATGGAAAATGTTCTCTCTGGTGCTCCCTATCATCTACCTTGATTTGTGTATTGAGAGCATGTCTGGCAACAAAAGATTCACCTATCACGGAGTACTCCACTCCATCATCATCACTAGTATCAACCAACTCGGACATCTCCTCACTATCTGATGGAAACCAAGGTGGGCCTACTCTTAAAGATCATTTGTAAATTCCAGATGGGCCAATTACAAGATCAAGGGCCAAGAAGATCAAGGAAGCAATGCACGGATTGATACAATCCACTTGAGATGAAACTAGCAAGAGCCCAACACTCAAGACGGGCTTGAAAGAAGGAGAACCAGCAATGATCCACTTGATTCAAGCTGCGGAAGACATAACTTAGAGATAGGGCCTATTGTTATTGGAGACATCCAATTTGGTTAAATGATTTATTTTATTAGTTTAGAATAAGTGGGCTTGAAGATGCCTGGCCCACACGTCTTATTTTTAATGAACTAGGGCTTTCGAGAAGGCCTTCTATTTTGGCCAAGGGCTTATTTGGAAAGTTACTTTTTAGGAATTAGGGTTTCAATAGGTACTGTAGCGTTACTGTAGTCGTACTGTAGTCGCGGGTACTGTAACGCGACACTATTCATCAGGGCATTTTGGATAAAAAGGGACATTATTTTGGCTAGAGTTTTAATTAGGTTTAGTTTAAATACTCCTTGTAGCCTCATTTGAAGGTCAGACAATATTGAATTTTATTTGTGAGTTGAGTTTTTTCCTCTTGTTCTTAATTGAACTCTTGAACTTATCAAAGGTAAATCACAACCTTTGTGGCGTTCCGCCTTTGTAATCTAGGTTCTTGAGACGGGTTCTTCAACGGGTCTAGATTTTGATATAATCTAGGTTCTTGAAACGAGTTCTCATCTGGTCTAGGTTTTCCATCCATTGACTTGAATTTGACTTTCTTGGAGAGTTTTCAAATTGATTGTGGGTTCAAGGGATTTCATTCCCGCGGGTTCATATCACTATCACCCTTACTCTTAATCATCACCTCTCTATTGTCACGCATAATCATCACCCGCATATTTGGACAATGAGATACGATCTGCTCTGTACCCAAACACTTAAAACATTTAATATCTCTATTTCGAGAAGGTTGGGATTCTACCTTGGGTTTGTTGCTGGTTCCCTCATCTTTCCTCTTATGGGGTTTGGTCTTCCCTTTTGTTACAGCTTGATCATTTTTGTCCCACTTTGGTTTCCAATGAGTGCTAGAAACTGAAGTATACCTTGCTATACCCTTTCTCTTTAACTATCTCTCCACCTTCATAGCCATGTACACCATATCCTCTACCTCCACATAATGTTACAACTCAACTACATTGGCTATCTCCCTATTCAACCCACTCAAAAATCTAGCCATTGTGGCCTCCCAATTTCCACTACATTAGCCCGAATCATAGCCACCTCATCTCCTTATGGTAATCCTCTACACTCCTAGACTCCTGTGTAAGATTTTATAGTTTTTGGTGGAGGTCTCTATAGTAGTGGCTAGGTACAAATCTCCATCTCATTATAGCTTTCAACTCTCTCCATGTTTCTACAGGCTTGTCAAGATTCTTCCTCCTATTGATCACTAATTGATCCCACTAAATAAACGCATAATCAGTGAACTCAACTACCACTAACTTTACCTTCTTCTCCTTAAAATAATTATGACAATCAAACACCAACTCTATTATTTTCTCCCATTCTAAATAAACTGCAGGGTCAGTTATACCTTGGAAGGATGGTATTTTCATTTTAATGCTCTCAAAGTTCCTATCTACTCCATCTTGACCCCCTGGGTTTCCCCTAAGTCCTCTTTCACGCCTAACTCCTCTAGTTCTACCCAATCCAACTTCAGATGTTAGGTCTTCCTCATCCTCACATTACTCTCCATTCTCATACCAGTTCTCAAACCCATTCTCAATACTAGGCTCACGTCGCCTTCTATCTCTCTTCACCTGTAGATTTATAATTACCGTTTCTTGATGATCCATCTTATCCCTCACTTCACCCAACACCAAGTTCAACTGCTCAAACTGTTGTTGCATGGCTTGCAACACAAATGATGAGTTATCTGCAATTCCCTTTGGTGATGAGTCACTCCTATAAGACATCGTAATGTGTTGCACAAAAAGAATGTTAGTGGAAAACCTCACATGCTCCCTTATGTGTTTACACTCAAATATTGACACTTCACTCGTGTTTCACTCTTAATTGACTTTATTCTCGATAATAGTCTCACGCTCTCTTACTTTTTACCTCAATAGTTTTCTTGCTCAAGCTCTTTAAAAACTAGTTGAACTAAATCAAGACAATACAACCTTGTATTATTCCAACCAGTAATAGGTTCAAGAAACAAGGAAGTAATAAAATGACACGAGAGTCAAGAAATTTATACAAGGGAAAGAGTAATTATAAAACAAGATACCAACTAGAAATATGTATTCAGCCCCTTTCATGATAAAACTCAATCTACAAATGTCTTTCTTTCTCTTTGTTATAACTATGTAGCAACCTTTGAATATGCTACATTTTCTTTTCCTTTTCCCTTTTCTTTTCAAATTTTCTTTTATTTTCTTTCCCTTCCCTTTCTTTTCTCTAATTCAATCACAAACAGCAATATTCAGTTGTAAAAATCAAGCAATTGAATTCAAACACACAAGAATCAACAATGAAGTAAAAGAGAATCAATGGAACGGCACTTCAAGCAATTGACAAACTTAGAGATGCAAGAAACTCTAGAATTTTGAAACCCTAGGTTATGCAAATTTCAGTCAATCCAAAAACCCTAAGGCCTCGTTTACTTTAAAAGATGAAACACAAAACTTTGAAAATTTTTCTAAGTTTTGTACGATCAGACACTCTCTAAAAACAAACACCTATTTTTTATCTCATCTTATTTTATCTCATTTCATCTCTCATTATTTTATCACTATTCATCAACTGTACTATACACAAAAAAAGCTGCCAGTGGGGCCTATCCTTTCTTTCTCTTGTGTTCATCTTTCGGTAGCAAATAGCTTTTATGAGTGGGTCCCAGTAGTAAACATTAGTGGGTCCCAGTGGCAAGAAAACGCCCAAATGTTAGGAAAAAAAAAAAGAAAAGCAAAATGCAACACAACCCAATGGTAAACATTAGTGGGTCTAATAGGCCCTAATTTATGTAGATTTTGGCTTTCTTGTGTAAGTTTTCAAATTGACTATGCGTTCAAAAGAATTCCATTCCCGCGGGTTCATATCAGGCTCACAATGGCAGGAAAACGCTGAAATGTTAAGAAAAAAAAAAAAGCAAAACGCAACACAGCCCAGGAAAAAGCAAAAAAAAGCAAAATTGTTGTGGGTCCCACAACCATAAATACTTCACAAAAAAGTCAAACTAATCACATCTCATCTCGATAAACAAACACATATTTTATCATATCTCATCTATACTCAACATATCTCAATACTAGTCACACATATCTCAAAAAATCTTATATCATCACATCTCATCTCTGAAAACAAACGAGGCGTAAGAAATTCTAGAGGCTACTTTTTTTTTTTTTTTTTTTGCAACCCTAGAACAATGAAACCCTAGAATTAAATTTAAAAATGCAAGAATTAAAAGATAAAATCATACCTGATTGGAAACCTTACTCTGAATACCAAATGATATGAACCCATGGGAATGGAATCCTTTGAACCCACAATTAATTTGAAAACTCACCCAAGAAAGCCAAAATCAAGTCAATGCATGGAGGATCTAGACCTGTTGAGAACTCATTTCAAGAACCTTGATTATATTAAAATCTAGACCCATTGAAGAACCTGTCTCAAGAACCTAGATTACAAGGAGGAACGCTACAAAGATTTTGATTTACCTTTGATAAGTTCAAAAATTCAATCAAGAACAAGAGGAGTAAACTCAACTCACTTTGAAAATTCAATATTGTCTCAAGAGCTTGTGTTGGACGGCTGCAAGGTATTTAAATACCTAAATCCCAATTAACCCTTGGCCAAAACAATGCCCCTTTTACCCAAAATGTCCTTGGATGAATAGTGTCACTGCTGCAATAACTCTTGAAACCCTAGTTCAACAAAATAAAACATATATGGGCCAAGCATCCTCAAGCCCAATTATTCTAGAATAATTCCTACAAAAAATAAAATAAATAATTTAAATGAAATAAACAAATCTAAAGCCTTCAATCACATAAACATACCAATATGCCCTAATTTATGTTGCACTCTTTCATAATTGTATCACGTGGATGATCACTGGGTCTCCTTCTCTCAAGTCCATCTTGAATATTCGGCTCTTGTTAGACTCGTCCCAAGTGGATTGCACCAATCCTTGCATTGTTTCCTTGCACTTCCTATCTCTTGATCTTGTGATTGCCCCATCTGAAACTTGTAAATGATCTTTAAGACTTGGTCCACCTTGGTGTCCATCATGTATGGTGTTTGGTTGGAGACAAATGGTGAGAAAAGGTGAGAGAATGGTGTAGCCGTGTGGGAGGAGACGTGATACAAGAGTGGGAATCCGAAATTTGTCCAAAATGACCCTTCACCCATCGGCCCTGTAATACCCGAGTCCTACTACATAGGTCCTTACGTCATTTTTATTAATTCTTTAAATTAAATATTTTGAGATAAAGATATTTTTATTACTTCCAATTATTTTATTTTAAGATGAGTATGCTTTTTAAAAAAAATATGATTTATTAAAATAAATCAAGGGTATTATTTTTAAGACTTTGAAATATTTTCCCTTAAGTCCTTTAATTTTATTTATTATGATAATGGCCCAATTAATCTCTACCATTAGATTGGTAAATGAAAAGCATTCTTGAGGTGGAAAGATCTCCACCATTCATCTTCCAAGCTTGTGTGATAAGCTTTGACCAAGCAACTAAAGCCTTTCATCCATTTCACCCGTTGGAAGCAACAAATAAAGACAAAGAAAAGTCTTCATGTTCTCCTCCCAAGCTTGTATGATAAGCTTTGACCAAATCAACCAACCCCTTTTCTTTCATTGGACGAAAGCTTCCTATGTAAGCCATAGAATTTCCTTTCCTATCCCTTACACGTTGGCTTACAAGAGAAGGAACAAATTCCTTCTTTCTCTTTTGCACCCATCTGTCAAAGATACACCAAAAGGCAAAATCAATTCCCTTAGTTCCCTTAAATGTCGATCCTCACCCAAGAAAAAGAAATAAAATTTCATCTTCATTTTCAAGAGCTAACCGATGCACACCTTCCTCTTCTCTCCTTCTCTTTTCTTTTCATCTTCAAGAAAACAAGCTCTTTTATCTCCCTTAAGCTTGTGACTCCATAGTAATAGAAGAAGAAAAATATTTTCTTCAAAGCTTGGAACCAAAGCTTGATCTTATCTTCCAAAGGATGAAATATTGAAGGTAATAAACTCTTGGTTCACTTCCTAGCATGATTTTCATATGGATTTCAAATTTCACCATTTCCTTACTCATTGATGTTTCGGTTTTGGGGTTAAAACAGTGCTATCACTTTGTTCTTCATCTACACGGGTTTATCACCAATTGGTCCTCCACTTGTGTTTTGGAAGGGGCTAAGAGCTTGAGGTAAAAATCTTAATTTGACTTATTTATTTTTAATGTGATTTTGGAAGCCCATTAATTAGTTGTTTTAGCTTGTGTTTTGGTGCAGTTAAATTCCTATATTGCAAATAAATATGTATGCCATGTTTTTAGCCCAAACCGAATAGTATTATAGTTGTTTTGCTATGTATATTCCTATATTTCGAAAATACTATGTTGTTATTAAACTTGGTTTAATCATAAGTGATGATTAAAATGATTTTAAATTATATATGTTGGTATTATGTGTCTTGTGTTGAGATTGGTTGGTAATCTATTTTCAGGAAGCTAGAGGTTTGGTTTAAAGGTTTTACTTGGTCCTATAATTTTATATCTTGCTTTTGAAAGGTATTAAGTGAGTAAATCATAAGTTAAGTATTTAAAAGTTTTAAAGTTTCTTAATGGGTGACCTTGCCATACTTTATGCTACTTTAATTTTAATGGAAGGTTTTATCTAAATTAATTAATATATTGCTTATATGAATAAGTTATAGCTTAGTTAGTTTAGATATAAGAGATTAATTGTGCTTGGTATATTATGATATGCAAAGCTGTCCAAGTACCCCTAACCCATGTCATGCCATGTCTTGATGTAAAAGTAGCCCACTTATGTTGTCCCTCGTTTTTAAATTCTACCTAACTCGAGAGTCCAAAATGTTGATAAGCTAATCTTTTTATAATGAGGGACTGCAAGTTGATTAAAATGCATGTTTTCTAAGTTTGTTAGCCTACTTGAGATGCCTAAATCTATTTTAAAGCCCATTGTCGAGAATTCCAGATTTTATCTCCTAGTGTCCATAACTCAAAGTGAGCTTGAACCAAAGACACCTTGCTTGAAGCCTGTGAATTCTTAGCTATTTTTCATATAAGCTTTTAAAATAACCTTTCTATGGACAGTTAACATGTCTTAATATTTAAGTTATTTCTTTTGTAAGTCGAGGTGAGGAGTAGTCATTTGGGTTAATGTTAAGCATAGAAGGGACGTTAGATTGTAATATCGTGGCTTTCTCTTTTTAAAAGGGAGGGCTAAAGAATATTGTATGAGTATTAACCTACTTATGGTATTTATTGGAATAGGACCTATATTGATGATGGAAGTATCGAGGAGT
Source organism: Juglans microcarpa x Juglans regia (assembly GCF_004785595.1). NCBI lineage: Eukaryota > Viridiplantae > Streptophyta > Magnoliopsida > Fagales > Juglandaceae > Juglans > Juglans microcarpa x Juglans regia. Next base: position 22,542,427 of record NC_054603.1, on the reverse strand, counting down.
GTAGAGGTAAGTAGCTATGACCATGCTTCTTACACACAAAGCTCTCTTTATGAAAGAATGTCTCTCTCTCTCTTATTGTAAATGTTCTTCTAAAGAAAAGAGTAAATGAATATAGAATGTACAAACCCTTTCTTGATAGCCCCTGTTAAGTACCCTATCGATTATAATTGTGTGTATGTGTATAAGGTAATGCATGCACATAGGTTCTAAGTCATGAGGTTTCCATACACGCTCTCAATAAACTTATTGATTATCCCTATATGTAATATAGCACGAAAATATATCTTTTTCATGAAATGCATGTGCATCAAAGTAAGAAAGATGATGAGAATGTTTTGAATGTTTCATGCCATATGCTTCAAATGATGCTTTAAATGAGTTTGAAAATGCCCCTATGAACTGATGATTTTAATGACGCGAAGAAAGTGTTTTAAAATGCCCATATGAACTCATATTTTAAAATAATGCGAAGAAAAACATTTTAAGATGTCCCTACGAACTGATGTTAAATTTGTCCCTATGAATTGATGCTTTATGGATGCCATGGATAATGATGTTTAAGCTCATGTTTTGAAAATGATGTTTCTTCATGAATGCACTGTTAAATGAAAAGATGATGTTAAGTTCATGCTTTTAAATTACGTTTTCCATGAATGAACTGTTAAATGATGAAATTGACTGAAAGGACTGACATGAATGAAAGAAAGAAAGAAAGAAAGGACTGAATGAATGAACGTTTTATTGTATGAAAATATGTAACGGCCACATGAATGAATGAAAAGGGCTACCCAATGAATGAATGGGTAGATTGCAATGCTGGGCAGTAGTACTGGTAGTGCACCCAGTGCTGCACCCTAACGAAATGGGATTCCAACCCATGGCCACGGGCGAATCCATTGGCCACAGGGCCGCTAACCCTAGCACGCGGGGCGTAACAGTGTGCAATGGCCTATGAAAGTGAAAAGATGAAAAGCATGTTTATGCATGAAAGCTAATAAATGTTTATGCATGGAAGCAATGAAATGTTTATGCATGAAAGTATGGCTTATTCCATAAACTATTATGCATGAAAGCATTGTCAAGAATAGCGAAAATGTTTATGTATGCATGTTTCAAAAGAAAAGAATAGATGCCTAGTATGTTCATTGCATGGTGTACTAGTTACTGAGTATTCGACTCATTTTTTGTTAAATGTTTTAAACGTCCAGGTAATGATGAAAAGGCTGGGGAGCAAGGCATTACTGCAGAGGGAGAGGCAGACGCTTAGGACCTTCCCTAACAAGGACAGTTATGTTACGAGTGATAGGTTATGTTATGTATATTTTGGGATGGACTCTGAGAGTCCCTTATGGATAAATGTTCAAATAAAATGTCCATTAGGTGTTTTCTTTTATTAAATGAAAAATTTAGAATGCATGAGTGTCATGTCCATGCCGATCGCATGTTATTAGAAAAAAGAAAGAAAAAAAAAAAAAGAAAATGCATGTAAGTCAGGATTTCGTCCTTCTTGGGACGGGGTCGTGACAGGCCCCTCCCATTTTATAGACATCCCCTCCTTCCTTGGATAAGCAAAAGACTCATGCATGGGTGCCATGTGGCACCATGGCCTAAAATCCCTTCATCTTCCTCATCATTGAGTTGTGTTGGGAAAACCAAAAGCCTCATAGATAAGTGGCGTTAACCCCTCCATCCGGAACCCTAGCTTCCAAAAGTACCATTCCTCATGTGTCTAGGTTCAATGTATTCGAAGGCAAAAAGGTCAAAACACAAACCTTCAATCATCCTTGGGTGGATGAACATGTGCATGCTTATCACTTGGCAAGTGGTGTGGGGGGGGGGGGGGGGGGGAGGGGGGAGGAGGAGTTGGCCGAAACTCCTCACATTTCCCCCACAAACATCTTCGTCTTCCCTAGACTTGAGTGGCACGTACATGTGTACATGTTCCCTAGGCAACCTTTCCTCTTCTCTAGGCATGGGTGGCATGTGGGTGTTGGGTGCGTGTGTGGGTGGCCGAATCTAGGGACTTGTGCCTCTTCCACTTCTCATCATTGGATCCTTCTAGAATCCCCCATCCCGAATGCATGTGTGACACATGGCAAATTGCATCTCCCTTGGCAGAATCCATAAAGAGTCCCTTAGAACATTGTGCCTCTGATTTTGCACATTCCCTAGGCACCCCAATCATTGCACCTTTTAGGAACTCACACAAGTGCATGTGTGTGGCATGTGGCCCTTAAGGTTCCGAAGCCCTCTTCTCTTGTACCTAGGGCATTGGCTTGCATGCTGGCCATGTGGCATCGCTTGTGCTAACCAAAGTGCTCCTACCCTAGGTTCCAAATGATGGTAATTTGTAAGGAAGACTAAAAGCTCCTTCTCTCTTCCATGTGGACGCCCCAAGCTAAAACCCTTGTTAGGGTTTTTCCTAAGCCCTATGCCCTTAATGGTCGATTCACACTAGCCCATGATGGGCCTCCTAGTGGGCTTGGGCACCCCCTTCTCTAAGACAAGGCCCTTGATGCTTTCCATACTCTCTGCATGCCAAAATATGGATAGATAACTGAATGGGTTAAAGTAAACATAATGAAAGTACTGAGGACATGGTAAGTCTGAGTAATCACAGGTAGTTGGAACTACCAAGTGAGATTTAATTACAAATCTTAGCAAGTTAGCAAACAACTTAAACTGACAGTTTAAATATGCATGCATGATAGTAAAAGCATGAATGCAAAATGTAAACATGAGTAACTTAACATGACATGAAAAATAGTATGACATGACTTGAACTGACATAAAATGAACTAAATTGACATGAACTTGAAAATGAATGTAACATAGCATGGCTTGAACTTGATTATGAAATAACGTGAACTAAGACTGAACATGAACTTGAGCTGAACGTGACTGAAATTGAACATGAACTTGGGATCTTGTTCAATAATAACTTAATTAATAAACATGAATTATGAATGCTACACAAATCTCCTTGAGCGGTGTGCCCAACAAATACCACATCACATCACATGTATCTGCACTAGCTGTGAGTGCATTAACATACATATCAGTTCACAGGTATCTGCACTTACTATGAAAAATATAATGGACGTATCCCGTGACAAGTATCTATACTCTCACGAGTACGTATAACATGAAATTGAAATGTGGGTGGAACCAATGCCATTCGAAGCCTGTTAACTGTACTTTTCCAACCCAAGGAATTTCACACCAGTTTAAGCACTCCAGCGTGAACAATGGTGTTCCACTAGGATATTATCTTATCCTAGTTCTTAGGGTCATGACAAATGTAAAAGACTTGACTAGTGTGAAAAATGATGTTTCGATACACACTCTGTACTTGAAACATGACGTGACGTGAAATGGATTGATTGATAACATGACAAAATGTAACGTAACATGTACGTGAGATGAATGACATGGTATAACATGAAACAGATAAACATTTTGTAACATGACTTAACATGTAACAAATAACTTTTTGTGACATGATATAACATGTAATAGATAACTTTTTGTTATATGGCATAATGTGTAACAAATAAATATTTCATGACATGGCATAGTATGATATATATATATATATAAGAACTTAAGAACATGAATAACTATTCTTTTACATATAGACAAACAATATCATGATAGTAAGTTATTCATACATAAACATGTACATGGAGTAAATCATAGCATAGCATAATATGACATTTATAATAAGCATAATAAACGTGGATGGTGATCTTTTACTACCATACAAAAACAAGTATCTTAACAGTAAGTTAAAGGCTAACTTACAATGAGTGTAGAAACTCCTTACTAACAAACTTAGAAACATAAAAATATTGTTAGGAACATTGTAAAATCCTAGAAAGATTTTATGAATCGAGCGACCATTTAGGTTTTAGTCTGTCAGCATAATCAGTTTTCTACGCGCTATAGTGATAGAGGTATCTTTTTATTTATTTGAGGCACTCAGGAGTAGAGTTTGAAAAACAAATTGTGCTATCAGTCTTAGACGATTATTTAGGATTATGGTGCAATGTTACATTTCCCCTTTTTTGAGTGAATAGGGCCCGAGGGTGCCTTTTGATTTAATCAAGGTACTTAGGAGTCAAATTTTTCAAAACAAATTGCATCATTAGACTCGTATGATTATTTAAAATTTTATGGTGCAATAATAATTTTACAATTTTTTGGGTGAATAGTAACACTTGAGATAGCGGCACCCGGTTCAAACAATTGTCAAATCGTTATTTGGAATATACAAATCAAATTAGAATCACTAAGATTGCTTCTTTGAGGGACACTTTGCACATGCCTAACCACTCATTGGAATAGTACTAGGATACTTGTCACTTAGTGAGTTAGTGTGATGGAATGGAGGCAATTCAAGCCATGTGATCGTGCCATCTGTGCAAACACTATTCCAACTACCTAAAACACTTTTAATCAACCAAAAGAGGGTTTAAATCGTAGTAAAACCCCAAACTATTGGATTTGAATTGAAACCCCAAAACTCTCATGATGGTCGAAAACCTAAACCAAGATTTCAAGCCTATGTGGCCCTATTTTGTTTGTGTTTAGTCGCTTGGATTAATCACTTTCACATGTTATTTATCACTCAATTTTTCACTCATATACCCTTAACCACTCTATTAAATCTTTTTAATCACATTGGGCCAAGAAAATTTTGATTTGGACTTGATCCCAACCGAAACCCCAAAGGAAACCCAATGAAACTCCAAATTTCAGCCCATTGGTAATGTCCAACTTTGGCCCACCGAAAACCACCAAGGGAGGCTTCTTGAGGAAGTTTCTTCCCCCTCCTAAGGCCAAGAAAAGGGCTGACACACCACTCAATTTCAGCCCCCAATAGTCACTTGATGGATTACAAAAAGCCTACTCACCCTAAGCCATCCACTTGGTCGACTTTGGCACCAAGGGGATAGCAGCTGAAAAGGCAAGATTTTCTCCAACTTTTGGCTTCCAACCTCCAATCCAAGAGTCATTCAGCCACCCCATGTCAGCCACCTATAATGCATATCAAGTCCTTTGCACTCCACACCTCACATTTTGCATTTCCATTCAATTTTCTAGAGAGAACCTGAGAGAGAGCTTCAGGTAGATTTTTGGTTGTTCATGCTCTAGTTTTACCAGCCCTATGTAAATCAAATCTCATGAAATATCATTCATTTATTTTGTTTATCTTTGAGTCTAGTTTGCTTTAGTATAGTTTGGGTAATTTTTCATAGTCTTGATTGGTAAAAATTTGATTTGAGCATTCAAAGGTCATACTGGGTGATAGTCTTGATGTTTATGTGAAACTTTGTTATTTTGATAAACTTTTTGATGAACTATTGCTAGATATTGCAATGGTGAAGTTTTAACATGTTAATATGCAACTTAGGTTTGGATTTTATTGCATGCTACTTTTTTTTTAAAAAAAATAGTTTTGCATGATTTTGGAAAGTTAGAAACTGGAAGGGTCAAAATGGTTTTTGTTTTAGTGAAGTTGAAATGTTTGGTTGTGGAAACTTGATCTAATGGTTATGATTTTCACATATGATGTGTTAGGCATTTATTTTTGGTGAATATTTGTTCTAATCTTGAAGGAATAAGTTTTATACATACAAAGGTTTGTTTAGGACCTAATTTAGAGGCTTTCAGGTATGTGTTTAAGTGTTATTGAAACGTTTTCCATGTGATTCTAGATTTAATGCTTAGATCAACTTAAAAACTTGAATATGAGGTATATCATATTATTTCTTGAATTTTAATTTCATGAAAATCAAGGATCTAGTATTTTTATTTCTAGTCTAAAAGCATATGGTACATGGTTTTGAAGTTAGTGTGCAAGCCGATTGCTTGGTGAGGATTTTTGTGATTTTAGTTGTTTGTTCCAGCATGTTATCACTTAGGTTTGATTTATAAACATGTTAAGAGTGTGTTTATGGACTTTTGGAGTCCTTGTAGTTGATTAGAAAAGCATTTGGCCAAGAACATCAAGAGTTGGTCCTTTTAGATCTAAAACTTGGCATTTTTACACTTTTATTGATATGATGCTATGATGAGATTATGATTTTCTATGAAATGTGTTTATTGGTGTCTTAGCATGATTTTGGAACCTAAGATATGATATTTAAATGTTGCAAAAGTTTGTTTAAGCATGAAAGTTCGAAGTTTGGATGAATTGCAACAAAAATCAAGTTTTTGCCTATGTATATGAATCGGCCAAGGTGTAATTTCATGTAATTGTGATGTGTTTTAAATTGTCTTAATTAGATAATTGGATTTAGGACAAAACTTACACAAGGAATATAAATTTTAGTAAGATTTGGTGTTAAGATTTGGGGTAAATTTGTAATTTAGCCATAAGTCAGTAAATTTTCATATTTTATAAGTATTTAGTGGGAGTTTCTAACATTTAGAAATATCTCGTTTCAGTTCACGCTACAATAACATTACGCTCATTCAATGTAAGTTAGCCTCTATAACTTACTCTTAGTGTATTTATGTATGTATGATAGTAAGCTAATTATTTTCATATTCTTGTCACTTATGATTATTATAAATGTTTTAATATGCTATACCATGACAATTATTACAAATACATGCTTATCTGTTACATGCCATGTTGTGCCATGTCATCTGCCACACATTCATTGTTACATGTCATGCCATGTCCCATGTGCAGAGTATGTCACAAAAAATATTTTCAAGTAAGTGGAGTCTTTATTTATATCACAACCCCAATTGCTAGGATGGGATGTTATCCTAGTGGAACTCCATTGTCCACACTAGAGTATTTAAAATGGTATGGAATTCCCTAGATTGATAAAGTACCGTTAACAGGTTTCGAATGAGACCTAAGTACTTAGTTACCAGAGTGAAGCCAAGCACCCAATGTCGGTGGTGCTAGCCTCATGTTTATTAGTTTTTAAACAATTCAATTATTATGACATACTTACAGATGGCGTAGATGCCTATACTGTGATGTGGTACCAGCAGGAGCACACGGCTCAAGGGGATCTATGTAGCATCCACATGTTCATGTTTAATCAACCATGTAAATGCTAAACAAGATTTCAAGTTCATTCCACGTTCATGTCAAGTTCAGTTCATATCAAATTTCAGTTCATTTCAGTTTTAGTTCATGTCAAGTTCAGATCATGTCACGTTCATGTCAAGCTTCAATTCATTTCATTTTCAGTTCATGTCAAGTTTCAGCTCATGTCAAGTCATGTCATGCTATTTGCCAAGTCATGTCATGCATATTCATGTTCATGTTACTATGCATTCATCTCATTTTATTGTCGTGCATGCATTTTTATACTGTTGATAACTTGGTAGTTTACTTGCTGAGATTTTGTAAACAAATCTCACTTGGTAGTCCCAACTATCATTCCTATCAGAATGGTAGACGATGTGTCACGATATAGAGAACTCGCACCAGAGGACTAGACGAGACTGACTAGTCCGCAATGAGACGACAAAGAACTAATAACTACGATTTTCCACTTTCTGTATGGGAATTTTGAGATTATAGCAGCGTTGTGATGAGCATCACAACAATTTAGTATAGTAGTTCTATTTTCACACTATATTTATGGAGTACTGGCATGTAACTTTTGAATATCTGTTATTATGTGAAGTTATGAAATATATTCATATTTTTTTAGATGTATTACATCTGGTACACAGTATTGCTCAATTTTTAAGTGATGTGTATGGTGTGCTCTACACACCGACTTGATAAGAGTAATTCTTTTTTTGCCATGCAAATATTAATTCGATCAACTTTAATAGAACCCTAGCACTAATCTTATATTGTTTCAAAATGCCAGAATCTAATGACCGTACGGGCTTCACTTTAAAATCAACTTGCATGCAAATCCAATACAAGGGAACTTGCGGTGGTGTGTATACTATTCAAAGTTGAACAAGTATTTGGCTGGCTTATTTATTGACATTCAAGACAGGCTTTTAGTTTTCTTCTTTTCGTTCCAATAAGATATTAAGAATTTTTTTCTGTTTAAATTTTAAAATAATTGAACATGGAGAATCAAACACGTGTCTTACACGTGGCCTCTTAAGTTCCTAACTAGTTCTTATTATAAGACTTTGTTAAGATATAAAATAAAATCTACCTCTTCTCATTAGCTTAAGTTTTTGGGACAAGTGGTGATTTCACATGGTATCAGAGCAGAGGTCCTGAGTTCGAACCCTGACTCTACACTCTGTCCCATTTAATTAAATATTCCACTTGTTGGGCCTACTCATTGAAGGGAAGTCTGGCCCACAAGTGAGGGGGAGTGTTGAGATATAAAATAAAATCTACCTCTTCCTATTAGTTTAAACTTTTGGGACAAGTGGTGATTTCACATAAGCTAATGGGAAGAGGTAGATTTTATTTTATATCTTAACAGACTTGGTTCAATAGAGTTGTAAATATCTTAGGTAAAGTTTAGGTTGAACTTAGAATAAAAATTGTAAAAATGGCAAGTTTGCTGGACTTCATGAGATCCACCTTATTGAAACTAAAACAGTCATAAGTTCTCTTGATCCTGCCATCAGATGAAACTTGCATTCATAGCAAAAATAATTACGCACGTTATAAATGGTGAAAATCCAAAAGGAAATAAGCCGGTTCCAATGGAAACGAGGAAGAATAAGCATATAATATAAATCATCATGAATACCTATGGCATGCCTGTTTCAATGGAATTGGGGGATCAGAGAAAGAACCACCGACTATTTGATCAAAAACCCATTTGTTAGCAGCCTGAGTGTAGTGGACGCCATCCCAGTTTATCCAAGCTGCTGGATCTTTGCAGGGCTTCCCCACCAAAACCTCTTTTCCATGCACCTTTATCTTTCCCCCACATCCCAAATGCATGTTGTAGTTATACTTCCCACCATGGCCACAACATGCTCTCAACGACTCCTCAAACCCTGCAAATGCACGTCACCTTTATATATGCTGCTATAAACAGAGAAATTTATAGCAATACTAAAAGCATTTACTCAAGTTTTTATCAGTTGGGACACTGATTCCGGAGTCTAGAAAAGCTGGACCATAATTTATTTAAGTTTCAAAAATTAGCAGAAATGTATTTTTGCAGTTTGCATCTCATACTATCAGCAGTTTTGCACTTTACATCAAAGTATCAAACCGATGCTTTACAGTCTCATGCTCCTAAAAACTGACAAATAATACCATGTCTAAGTTTGACACATAAGATGAATGAAAAATGGGTATCATGACATAGTCAAGAAAGTTTTTGCAATTTACCATGTTAAGGAGAATACTTTTAATAGTTTGAGATTTGCAAAGTATAGTTACCAATCATCAGCACTATGGCCAAAGAACTCAAGAGTGCTGATAAATGATGGATGGAGGTCTTACGTACCATGTTTCTTTGCTTGACTAATGAGAGAGTACTTCACTGAGTAAACATCGACATAGGTGATCGCAGCCAGAGGAAGATCCTTCCGAAGTTGGACCACAACCTGTTTTAACTTCCGATTAAAATATTGAGCCACATCGTTGAATGGAGTGGCACATCCAGCCTTGTCCACTTGTGCAGCTGTGATCTTGAGACGATCCAAGATATAAGGCAAACAACCAACGGGGCCGGTATTATGTATCCAAAACGACCTGCCTCCTTGACCATAGATATCCTGGAAATGCAAGCACTCAACAGTTTTTTACTTAGAATGGAGAACTAACATAAATATGAGCAAAATTTTGTTTACTTAGTTTCTTAAATTACATGGTTTCAATATTAGAACATTGTGTTTTTGTTAAGTACTGGACTTCCCTCATTTTTATCTCATCATGCTGATATGGTGCTCCATAATCCTTGGACCAACTCTTTTTTTATTCAAGAAAAAATTAATTGGTTAATAGGCAATGCTACGGTCAACATAGTGGAATATGAATATAACATGTAGCATAACTTATTCTAACATATGCACCTTAACAATGTCTGTGAACTGAGCCAAGACATCAGGAACATATGCTCTAACTTGATCGGTTGACATATTGAGGAAGTAACCTGCCGTCAAGTCATTCTGACCAATATCGAATGTGTATAAAGCACGAGAAAAATGTTCCCGCTTGGGCAATAGTTCCTGGAAAACCCATTCTACAAAAAGCACGAAAATACACTTACAAAAAGCAATTTAGGATGTTACGAAGGCATACAAAAATGGAAAGTCAATGTGGTAAAGGAAAATGTTACCTCTACTGCGAAAGGCTTGTGTTCTACGATGAAAGTCGTTGAATTGATACCATTGAACATTCAAAGAGAAAGGACTAAAACCACTTTGATGAAGGGTTGTGTTTTGGGGTCTAACGGTGGAGCCAGCAGTGGCAAAGTTGGCCCCATGCGTGAAGTTCGATCCCACAGCATCAAGGTAAGCATTCAAATATGGCAATCCCAAGCTCTCAGCTGCGAATACCAAACTTCCTTTCAGCTTAAATTTTTGGAATAAGTGGTGATTTCACATGGTATCAAAGTAGAGATATTAATTTCGAATCCAAATTCTACACTTCACCAATTTCAGTTGTTAGAAGCACTTATTAAGAAGAACTCTGACTCATACGTAAGAAAAAGTGTTAAGACAAATATAAATATTATATCTACCTTTCTATCAGTTTAAATTTTTGAAATAATTAGTGATTTCACATTAATCAACTCTTACTCGGGGCGTTGTTTATCCCTTTTTTCGACCCAATTTAAACAAACCTCAAATGAAAATATGTAAATTTCTTTCCTTTTTTTTTATATATATAAAAAAAAAAAAAAAAAAAAAAAAAAAAAAAAAAAAGTGTCTCTTCTTAAAATTGAGTGAAGCTTCAATCTCTTTACCAAATAGTTCCAATTAATGTACAAACAAACTGTTTTCGTTTCCACGTCTCTTTGGTAAACAGAGCTATACTCATGCTCTGTTTTATCCGTGAGAGCCCGCTAACACAACTAAAATACTTGTATTTCCACCAACTACACTCAAGTGGACCAAAAAGAATGGCACGTGATTTTATACCCGTGGAAAAACCCTCTCTTAAAGACCAACAAAAAAGATGGCACGTGATAGACGCATCTACCAAAAAATAAAAGAGACAAGAAATAATTACGTAGGTGGAAATAAAAAGCTCAAAGTAATTGCATGATTTAATCGTAGCTTTTTTGTTTTCTTATGTTGCCTACTACTCGTGAGTTCACTCTCGTGCCTAAACAAACCTTTTTGCTTTCATTTCTTATGGGTTGGAACTTGGAGCTGTTATTTTTCATTACCTATCCAAGTTTCTCTGAACACTATCTATTTCAAATTTTTTTTTTTTTTTTTTTTTCACCAAGTATACGGTTCTTACGCACATTCGTCGGCTTCTTCGGCTTATATGTTTGCCCTGTTTTTAAATGGTGATCAGTCTCTGCCCCAAGAGAGACCTCAATAAGCAAAACTAAGGTGATGTTTGAACGTTAAACGTTGAGAAGGTTTTTTATGAATAATGAAGAAATGTAGTCGTCGAAAGTTTTATAGGTTTTCATTATAGTGTGGGTTTTATATTAAAATAATGCATTTTAATAATATTTGTAAAAGTGTGAGTCTAAGCCCGTTTGGAAGTTAAACTCAGTTAAAATCAATTCAATTCTGCTTAATTTTAAACTACGTCTAATATCTAAACACTCAACTCTCAAATTACTAAACTCATATCAACTTAAAACCTCTTTACACGTAGGTCGCACGACCTTTTTAAATCAACACATCTTTACACGTGGGACTCACGACCTTTTTCAACTCAACACCTCTTTATACGCGAGATCTAATTTTCCATAAATATATTTAAACTCATATTAACATTCAAACACATCTAAATTCATCTTAGGTAATTCTCACAAAACTCACTCCATCATCTGAACTCACTACTATTTATAAAGAATTTAAATCATTTCAACTCGGCTCAACATCCAAACAGAAAGATTAAATTGAGGTGTTTTTATATTAAAATAATATATTTTAATAAAAAAGTAAAAAAGTTTTGAATGATGAGGAAGAAGTTGAAAAAAAGTTTAGACCGTAGATGAAAAACTATTCTCGTGTAGGAATATTATTAATCCTATCCACAAGACCACAACCATTCACTTGGACTTGGAGGGTAGGTCTAGAAAATATTGATTCTTCTTTTTCATAGTATAATATTGAGCTATATATATAATATAAAAATATTATAAATATAATAAAAGATCATAATATTTATCAATTTAGAACATACGATGCACTTTTATAAAAATAAAAGATAGAAAATTACAGATGAGGGCTTCACTCTTCCTTTTACGTTCTGCTTTAATATTTTATATTTGAGTTTTGTTAAGTATAAACGAGTTCGTGCACCATATCGCGTACCGATAATTTTTTTTTAATTTAAAAAAAATAAAAAAAAAATTTTGAGAGAAGAAAAAAATCTCTTATATCATAAAAATTATTTTTATTTTTAATTCATATCATTTTATTAAATATATATATTATATATCAATATTAATACATGAATTGATGTACGAATTTACTTGCAATAAAATTTTTCCTTTATATTTTTAAGGGAGGAAATGAGGACGTTTGAAAAAGACTTTGGCGATGCAGTGGCCCCACACTTTCCCTTAATCTGCCACTAAATGCTAAAGTCACACATGGGCTCCGATGGCTCCCGAGGGTTTTATTTATTTATTCGGTAATTAAAAAAAAGATTCTTGTGAATTTATATTTTTTTAAAAAATATTTAAAAATATTAAAAAAAAATTACTCTATCGTCGGATCCCATGTGCGGCGGTAGAGCCACTCTTTTCTCTATTTCCAACTTTTTGAGAAACGTAAATGTAAAGCTAGAGAACAGAACGACAAATAATTCGGATTGAACATCGTATTCCAAAAGATTCTAAGAGGAACCACAATATAACTCTCCAATATTAGTAACTGCAATATTAAGAAAGTGCATATAAAAGGCATTTTTTCGTTTTTTTAATTTTTCTTTTTTTTTTTCAGTTTTAGAAGAAATAGAGATAGGAAATATGGAAATGGTAGTTAAGGGAAAAGGATCGCATTGGACAATTTAAAAGAGCAAGTGAGAAAAGAAATATGAAGTAATTTACCTATGAAATCAATGACCAGACGGCCATCACAATACCGTCCGGCTGGGCCATGGAAGTAGGACTCTCCATGTGGGGCAGCAGCTTGCCCAAATGCTGCCGATAAACCTCCAGTGTCCGAATTCGAGTCTCCGAAGTTGAAGATGGCTGGAAAATCACAGTGAGTTGAAGAAGAAACTGGCTTTCCAAGCGATGTCAGTGAGAGTGCAAGGCCAAAAATGACAAGCCAATGGGGTTCCATTTCTGTCGGTAAGAGAGAGAGAGAGATGAAAGTAAGATAGGGATGGCTGTAACTCCAGAGATAAGAGGGAAGAATGAGACAAAGAGCATGGAGACTTTCTGTTTTGTCCCCCCTCCCCCTCCCCCGCGATTGTATTCTAAGGTTTTGTTTTGGGTATTGAGAAGGTTTTTTAAAATACTTTATTATTATTAATTATTTTATTATTTTTTTTCTTATTATTATTTATTATTATTTAATATTCTATCATTATTTTTTTATTACTATTTAAGAAATACTTAAAAATACATCGCTACCCAAACGCAACTTAAGACAAAGATACACCAGCTCAATGAATTGGTTTTGACCCATGAAATTAGAATCGCACTTCCTCCTCCCAAGTCTTGTATGGATTTCAAAAATCTTGACTTCATCCAACTATCGATATATATTATTATTATTATTATTATTATTATTTATGTTTATCAAGCTTGTAAGGGCCCTCAAATAAGAAATAATCTACTCAACTCCCGATCTATTGGTTGCACACCACACACCCACGTGGCAAACCCAGTTTGCAACCCCACGTGATGATTCTTCTCTCTCACCCATCACGCTTCCCTCTTCTGCCTCAGAAAAGAAACGAACAACTTCTCCCTCACCCCCAACTCATTGCAGCATCCCACCCCAACAAAAATGTGTATAAATATTACAATACGTGGACCGGTTTTTCTGTCTTCCTCGTTTCACTTTCTTCCTCTTTATCTCCCCCCCCTACACTTCTCTTTTGTACCCATTTTCTTAATTTGTCCTTTTCCTTGTCATTCTTCACAACTCGAACCAAGGAAGAGGCTAATGGTAAGGTTCTTTGCAACTATTTTTCTTTTTTACGTTTTCTTTTCTTTTATTCTGTAGTCAAGTATCTGAACTCCCTTGTTTTGCAATTTATCTTGGTTGTCATTCTCGCTTATCTATATTGATTTATAGTTTCTAGTTTTTTTCTTTTTTTGGGAGTTTCTAGATGGGTCCATTATCATCACATGCCATGACACTATTTATGTATATATTTTATTACAAGCTATGGTTCTTTAGATTTTGGGAAATTAGCTGTTAACATTCTAATTTAGACCCTGTTCTGTTTTTTGGGAGTGAACAGATTTGAGCATGCATGGAATTATTTATACTTTTATGCATGTTTGGTATTTTCGTTTCTCCACACATGAATTAGAAAAAATCACGTCTCTACCTCTTTGCTTGTAGAGAAGGTTTTTCCTTACAAGAAAAGAATTTAAATTGTTGATGGCGGAGAAGCTTCAAACTTTTGTTACCCTTGATGGTGGAGCCACATGGTGCTAGAGTGATGGAGCCACACAGTGCTGGCAGAGAGTGACGCCAGCAAAAGGACAACGAGTTGGGGAATGGGGGAGAGAACATGGGGGGGGAGAACAATGCTGGGGGATTGAATTGAAATTGCAAGCTGCTCAAAATGCACGTTTAAATATTTAAAAAAAAATTAAAAGCCACATAGGCTGGTGTGTGGAGGTTGGGTGAATAGTGTGAGGCTATATAGCATAACTCCTCAAATAATAGGTTGCTAGTACTATTCTCATAGCGAAGGCATTTTCTTGATTGAAGATAGACATGTGCAACAAACAAGAGGTATAAATTAGTGGATATAGAAGCTTACGGAATCAGTTCGGACAGTTGCATCTCTCAAAACATCTCTCCCTGACATAGGCCCTAGAGGATCATTTAAATTCCTAGTAAATAAGTCCAATGACACAAAGTAAAAGGCTCGTGTAACGTGTCCCACAGGTCGTTCATGCAAGAACACTGTATGTTGACTACCATGAGATCATATCGCCCCTAATAAGATCATTATGGCAACTAATTCTGATAAGAGATATCTTTCCCTAAGGAAAGAGTGAGATATTCGGGATAGAAGACCGTAATAAGTTATCCCTTTCCTTCTGCTATCATATCCAGAGAATCTAACGATCTAGACCTCAAGATTAAGGGAAAATCCACTATCCTTATCAAACAGTAATTCACCCCTATATAAAGGACCATCACCAATGAACCCAGGGATGATAGAAAAATTCCCCTTGTCTGTTAAGATACATTTATTCTTCCTAACTTGGGCATTCGAGGTGTGTCTGGCCCATCTAGTTTACCTTGTTTACCTTGTTCCCCGATCCTCCTAGTTTACCTTGCATGCAACTACCAATTCCCCCACTGTTTTTCCTCATTTTCTCCCCTTGTTGGTCGAACGAAAACCCTAGATTCATTGTTGTACAAAGGCCAACCACAAACACACGCCATGCATGAAGTTTAACTCAATACATATCTAAGAAGGAACCTTTTTATTAAGAGAACCTTAAAAAATAAGTAAACTAATAAGATATGTTGGCATTTAACACTATGAAAATCTTGACTTATGCAAAAATAAGTTATGATATAAATCCTAACGTCATGTTGAACCGGAGTTACGTTTGTACATTAATAAAAACCAGATCAAAATGAGCAACATGAATCATAGGGTCGTCAAACCAAAGTCATTTAGACATTAAGAAGATGCTTGGAAATGAGATGAGATGAGAATTTTGTGAATAGTAGTAAGATAGTTTGTGAATAGTAGTGAGATAGTTTGTGTGACATCCCGAACTTAGCCAAGTCTTCATATTTTTATTAACAGGTTATGTTTAGTTTTTGGGTCATGCAAGATGATAGAGGGTGTTTAGAGATATTTTTATATTTTGTACATTGGTGCATTAGGCATGAAATCCCACAAGGCCCATAGATTTTGGCCATCACATAGGTTTAGGGTTTGGAAACCCTAGTGGACCTTAGGGCAGACGCCCAACTCATCACATAGTGCCACATTTCATTCCACTTGTGTCCTACACTAGGTGCAATGAACCTAGACATGATATGGGGAAAAGGTGGTGAGCGACTTTAGGGTTTTGGTAACCCAAAAGCCCCCCACATGCCTATCAAGGGATGCTCACCTACTTTTTGCCACTTGTCATACATGCAGAAGACCTTTTTTGAGAGAAGCACCTGACTTGACACTTATCACCAACCTAGGGGCTTCTAGAGGAAGGAAATGATGAGACACATTCGGAAGGCCAAGTATTTCACTCGGCCAACACACCCTCACCAAGCCACTCATGCTTTCATGCCGCTTGTCAAGATTGTGTGAGTTCCAAGAGGATCTCATAGGGAAATGGCACCTATGGGAGTTCAAAAGAAAGGGCACGACCCATTAAGAGGATGGAGTTTCGATTTCAAGGGGGAAATGCCAAGTGTCACTCATGCATGAATTTGTAGAAGAGTGAAATGATTGAGAAGTGGAAGAGTTGCATTCATATGGGGCAAAAAACCTAGTCCCTAGGTTTCAGCCAACACGCACATTTCCTCACATGATGCCACTTGTCACTCACTTGTCAAGACCCTAGAGAGAGAACCATAGGGAAGAGGAAACACTTGCTTGGGAAATGACACACATGCCCATTGAGGATTCTAGAAGAATCTTGAGGTAAGAAGAAGAGTGAGGGTCGGCTAGGGCAAGGAGTGGTACACGCCACCACCCACCTAGGAACCAACCACACGTTACCCTAGATCTAGGAAGGAGAAAAGGTTTTCTTGGGGAGATGAGAGGATTTTCGTCAACCACACACACACACACACCCCACTTGCCAAATGTCATGCACGCACAAGTGTAGTTGTCTAAGATTGATTTAGGGTTTGAGTTTGACCTTTTTGCCACCAAGTTCAATGAACCTAGACACATGGAGAAGGGCATCGAGTGAATTAGGATTTCAAATTGGGGAAGCCACACGCCGCCACTTATCCAAAAGAACTTTGGTTTTCCAACACAATCCCATCATGAGGAAGATTGAAAGACACTCAACCAAGATGCCAAGTGGCATCCATGCACCAAGACTTTTGGATTTCTAAAGAGGGAGGAGACGCCTATAAGAAGGGGGGAGCCGAAAATGGGTAGTCCTTTGGTCATTTTCTGATTTTTTCCTTGTATCCCATGGCTACACCATTCTCTTTCTTTCTCACTATTTTCTCTCCACCCAAACACCACACACGCACATACCTTCTTCCTTCAACCACCATTTCAAGCACACCAAGGACTACCAACGCCATCCAAGGGGGAAGAGCACCCGAGGTAAGGACCATTCACTTGTCTCTAACACACACACACAGCCAAAGAGAGAAACAAGAATAAGGTTTCGGACTTCATGAGTTTTAGATACACGTGAACACGCACACACATTCAAGAGAGAGCTAGGGTTTTTCTTCAAGAGGGAGAGAGAGACCTGAACCACCAGTTGCCTTAAGAAAGTGAATATGAAACTTTGAAAAGGAAGGAGAGCCAGGACCACTACACTTAGATAAGCTAGGGTTTATTTCCTCATGAAGTTTCAGATTTGAGAGTAAAGTCTGAATGTTAAGGAGCCCTTCTTGCCGTGGGAATGAGTTTCTTGAGCTATGTACATGACACACTCACACAATAAATTAGGGTTTCAGATGACAATGTCTAATGAATCTCGATATGCATTTTCAACTTGCTATTTGTAATCGTTGGATTTTTGTAAGTAGACATTCAACCGACTCTTGGATAATATGTGTATATGACATGTGAACTTGCATTTGTTTGATATTTGATTGGATGAAATCTCTTGTGATGTTGTATACTCTGTTTTACCTAGCTATGTGTTGCTATATTGATCGTTGGTTGAATGAAATCTCTTGTAATACCATGCCTTGTATTTGGATCTGTATGACTATGTTGTCATTGTGCTTGATGATGTTATACTGAACATGTTAGATGTTATAAGTCCATGTTACTTTTGAAGTCATGCTTTCAAGTACTATATATTTCGGCCAAGCATAGTGAATGATGTTGTGAATCGGTTTTACCCTTTGTTAATCGTTGAATTCCATTGTTCGTATGTATAAATCAAGTATTCACATTTCCAATATTTTCAAGCCGTAACGCAGGATGTATGTTGTTCGTATGATTACATGAATCTCAGCATACATGATTACATGATCCATGTAAGGAACAAAGCATCATAAGTCCATGTCACATGCATTGGGTTTGTGCACTGTTTCCAAGAAAATGAGTCAGTAAATGTTTTGTCACAACCCCAAAAGCTAGAATATGGGAATACCCTATTAGAACTCCTCTATCCACTCTGGAGTGTTTAAAATAGAGTGGTAAACCCTAGGTTGATGAAGTACAGTCGGCGGATCTCAATTGGATCCATGTGGAAAGGATACTAAAGCAGGATTGCACCTAAAGTGATATGACTCCGCGGGAATGAAATCCCTTGAACCCACAATCAATTTGAAAACTTTCCAAGAAAGCCAAAATCAAGTCAATGGATGGAGAATCTAGACCCGATGAGAACTCGTTTCAAGAACCTAGATTATATTAAAATCTAGACTCATTGAAGAACCCGTCTCAAGAACCCAGATTACAAAAGAAGAATGCCACAAAGGTTGTGATTTACCTTTGATAAGTTCAAAAGTTCTATCAAGAACAAGAGGAGTAAAACTCAACTCACAACGAATAAATTTATCAAATTTCATAAACTTCTTAAAATGAGGCAATAAAGAGTATTTAAACCAAAACCTAATTAAAAACCTAGCCAAAATAAAGCCCCAACTTCCAAAAATACCCTTGAGTGAATAGAGCCGAGGCTACAGTACGACACTACAGTAGCTCGGCTACAGTACTTTTGAAACCCTAGTTCGCTACAGTACTTCTTAAAACCCTAGTTCAGCAAAATAATAAATTTCTCAACATGCCCTTGAATAGACCCCTCCTTAAGTCCTTCTCATAATTAAACTCAATAATTCTAAACTAATAAAATAAGTTATTTAAATGAATTAAACAAGTTGAAACCCTTCAAGAGCCCAAAGCCTTTAAGTCTTGTCATTGTCCTCTTCCATAGTTTATCAAATGAATCAAAACTGGATCTTCATCCTTCAAGCCCATATTGAATGTTGGGCTCTTGCTAAACTCATCCCAAGTGGATTGCAGTAATCATTGCATTGCCTCTTTGATCTTCTTGGCCCATATGGAAGTTGCAAAGGATCTTTAAGACTAGGCTCATCTTAGTTCCCATCATAAAGTTAGTGGGTGTCATACAGTGAAGGCGAAATATGTGAACTGTTGTAATAAGTATGTTAAAGAATATGACGTAGTCACCACGGTCAAGTGGTGTAACACCTAGATCCAATCAAGCTCAATTTTTTTTCTTTGTTATTTATTTATTTTGTTTTAGTTTATCTTATTTTTATTTTATTTTTCTTCACACGTTAATTTTTTTTCCGCATGTTTATTTTTTTTTCTCTTTCCGTCTATATTTCTTTTTCACACGTAAGTGTTCCTTTCATCCACTCCATGCACACAAACGACACAGCCTTTCATCCGCACACACGTCTCTCTCATCTCTAGGGTTTTCGCATCATATTTATACGCACACAATAGTGATGCGTAGAGAACGCCTTCGTTACGTTCACTGCCACCGCTAGAAACTCCTTCCCACGCAAACAGCAACTGCAGCGTTGCATGCCCTCCCACCGTCCAACTTCAGTGCACGTCCTCACACCCGCTTGAAGACCAGCCGCCGCGCAGCATCCCAACTACTGCCTCGATCAAACCCAGCCCGAAACACACGAACCACCGTGCGATAGCACTGCCCAAGCCCCACAAGAAACCGAACAACCACCACCGAAGGGCAGTCCCACTGCCAAGCCTTCCACGTCACAACCCACACGACTGGCCCCTTGCACGACGGAAAACACTAGCCCGAAGCAGAACCGACCACTACAAGCCTCCACCGACAGCCACACGAAGCTGCCGCCTATCGTCCCGTAGCCTCTACTGCAAGTTTCAGTTTCCTCTATTTTAGTATCCAAAAATAGAGCAGTGTTCAACCACCATAAACCGCTACCATACCCTCCACCGAGAGCCCCACCATGTTGTGACCCCACCTCACGAAAAACCACCACGGTTAACACTACCGTGAGCCACCCCTCTCACGGAAAACCCAGCCCTTTTTTTCCCTTTTTTAGCCACCCGAAATAGAGGTTCACCCACTGCACTGCACTGCACCGCACCGCACCGCACCGTACCAGCCACTCCAAGCCGTCGCCACCCCCACAAAAAAGGGCGCTGAACTCCCTCAGGCCACCTCAGCCCATAGCACCCCCTCACGGTGAGTACCTCCCTCGGTTACTCCGTCTTTCTCTCTGCCCTCTCTCTCCCTTACCTCTCCCTCTCTTTTTCTCTCTTGCTTAGCCCAACTCGACGGCATCTCCACCGCACTCCTGCTCCTCAACCGCACCACCACAGTCGCTCCAGCCAGCCCCGTCGCGCCTCACCCCTCGATGAGTGCCTCGGTTTCCCTTGGGTAAGTTCCTGCCGCCGCATGTGTTAATCCCGTGTGTTTATTTGTATGGTTTATGCTTATAAGTTATATATGCGTACTTTATATATATATATATATATATATATATATATATATATATGGAAATTTTTAACCTAGGTTGGGTACTTACTAATTTAAACCTAATATATATATATATATATGGAAAGTTTAACCTAATGTTTTCGGGTGAGAAGTTTTATTTTTTGGGGTTTATGTTTAAATGAGTTTTGCTTTAAGTGTCAATAAATATTATATTTTTATTTTAATAATATTGTTAATTAAATGAAGTAAACCTATTTTTTTAAGAGATGAGTTTTTCATGACTTATTTTATGAAAATTTTAGTAACCAATGTATTCTTTTTATTTATAAAATATTGTTGGTATTTTAGATATTTTGAATATTAATTTTTGTTGAGTTACATAATTATCATAATACTTATTTGATAAATTTTCTTCTTCAGTATGAATTCGATTAAGTGGATATTGATGGTCTTAGAAAATGATGGTATTTTAAGGTTATGAGGATTTTTAGGTATTGAAGGATTAAAATATGTTTTTTTAGAAGCTTAGGATTAAATATCAAAATGTGTGATTAATTAGAAATTTACGAGAATTACGTGATTATTTTATAGATGACGATTAATTATTGTTCGACTTTTTGAGGAAAATTCTGAAAAAGCTGAGAAGTCTAGGTAAGTGGAGTTCTTATGCTAGACTTTGCATTAAAATAAAATGAGCTAAGGTTTACTTTTTGGAAAATATACATATTTGGTTATGAAAAGAAATTTGAACTACCTCAGTTATTTGTTCTGCATTATCCATGAGATTCTGTTTAAGAAGAAAGTATTTTCCATCATGACTGGTGTAGACATGAGCTTATTTTTGATATTTTATTTCTGATTTATGTAAAAAAAGAGCGAATATAAAAATTTGTGCATAAATATTGTAAATATGCTTTGGATCTGTTTTGATTACGAAGATAATATGATTTTGTTCAGTACTCTGTTTGGATAAGATGTGATCTCTGAAAACCTTTGGCATGACTCTTTGATTCTGAATTTGATTCTATTTCTGTTCTGTTCAGTACGGCCCCACCACGGGTTATAATAGTGGATATGGCTCAACCACGGGTTATAATAGTAGATACGGCCCAACCACGAGTTACAATAGTGGATACGGCCCAACCACGGGTAATAATAGTGGATACGGCCCAAGCACGGGTTATAATAGTGGATACGGCCCTGCCATGGGTTATAGTAGTGGTCTCTATTTTGAGTGCACACCTTGGTAATGGAGTGATTCATGTTCTGCTTGGTTATCCGCAGATTACACAACCCTACCACAGGAGTTATACATGGCTTCTGTTCTGATATGATGTTCTGATGATGATGATGATGATGATCATTTATGCTATGCCAAAAGGATATTTTTGAATGAAATTATATCTAAATCTTCGCTCTGATATTTTGATAATATGTTTTGATTCCGCACTCTGAAAATGAAAATGTTTTGTTCTGCATTCTGATTTTTGTAAATGCTCATGTTTACACACTAGTATATGTCCTCTACTTACTGAGTTGTTGATAACTCACCCCTTATCTCCAATTACTTTTCAGATAATTTTGATGGTTCAGCTGGGGATCAAGAGTAAGAAGTTTTAGCAAGGTGTGATGTCCATAATGGAATAAGTGTCCGACGGTACAAGTGCTTACATGAGAGTCGTAGTTAGAAAACTGTTTTATTTTTTGTTATTATGATTCGATGAGTTAAGGATATTCTCAAGTTTTGGAGAGTTTTAATTTATGTTATTGAGAATTTCATGGTTGTTCCCATGAAGGAACATAGATTTTTGGGTTGGTTAAATGGATTAACATTTTATGGAGTTTTCTGGATCTTATAGTTGTGTTATTGATGTTTGATGTTAAGTGCTAAGTGCTAACTCTCCGGACCTCCGGGAACGGGGCGTTACAAATGGGCTATTGGATGATGCACTAACTAGCGGGGAACACACAGTGCATAGGGGAGCTGTAAGGTATCCAACTATGAGTTATAAGAATGATTAAGGCACTGAGCTCTACAATATGATATGATGTGACATGTTATGGCATGATATGACAAGATATGATATGATAGGATAGGATATGATATGGCATGTTTTGACATGATACAACAATATATGATATGATATGTGAATGACCAAGAACTTGAGCTCATATGATATGTTATATGCTTAAGAACCAAGAATGAAAAGAGGTTAAAAGATTTCTGTTACATGTTATTTTGAAAAGGTTCAAGTTGCATAAGTCAAATTTTATGTCAAAGTACATGTCCATGCATTCATTATGGTTTGCTCTTATATGCTTATGTTATATGTTATTTGTTGTTTGTTTACTTACTAAGATTCCTCTAAATCTCACTGTGGTAGTTTCCACTACCATTCTCCACCCGAAATGGTAAAAGGTGTGACAGGTACACAAGACCCTATAGACCCACGAATGCGATAAATGAACTAGTAGAGGATGAATTCACATTAAAGGCTCACTGTAATGCCCGTTCTTGTGGTGAGACTCTTTATAAAATAATTTTAGAAAGAACGATGTGAATTACCGTTCGTTTTAAAACGTTTTTACTTTCATACCCAGGGTGCAAGACTCTACGTTATAAATAAAATGTATTTTGAGAATAACAGAGGTTTGTAGCAGAAAATATTAATATTTAAAGTAAAAAGGCCTCTCATACAATTAAATCCTCGTGCCTAGACTTTCGTGCTCTTCCCATTGGGCCGTGTCCGTCCTGACGCATGCTACTCATTCAGTTCCTACAGGGGGAGGGGCATGCATAAAAACTAAAATGAGTCGATGACTCGTAAGCATTACTTCATACAGCTAAAATATGCTAACATAGGTTTTCATTTATGCATTCATCATTCCATACACACTATACGTACATGCATACGTGCATTTGTTTGAAAACATCACTGGACGGGGTTTTTCTCTAAAAAATGACTTTCTTTTCATAAAACGTTTCTCCCATCAGTGCATTCATTTATTAAAGAATGCGATGTATTCATACATTTATACATTCTTTTTTATCACTTTCATTGGCTGATACGCACTGTTACGCCTAGTGTGTTGGAAACTCCAGTCTTTTGGACCCAGACTCCGCCCGTGGCCACGGGTTAGGAATCCCTTTTTCCGTTAGGGGCAGCACTGGATACACTACCGGTACTACTTACTCGGCATTGCAATCTGCCCAGTCCTTTGGTACCCTTTCCAATCGTTCATATGGTTGTTACGTATTTTCATGCATTAAACGTTCATTTCATTCAGTCCTTTCTTGTCAGTTCATTTCAGCTCTATATTTTCAGTTCATTCTTGGAAAAATGTCATTTAAAAGCAAGAGCTTAAACATCATCTTTCCTGGCATCCATAAAGCATCAGTTCGTAGGGACCTTTTAAAACACTTTCTTTGCGTCATTCAAATCATCGCTTAAAGCTCGAGGCATAAGTCTCAACATTTCTTTTCTTAGAAAATACATACACTAGATACTGCATATAGTCATCCATTCACATGCATACAATTAATACTTTGGTTGTGCAAAAAGGGGCTGCCAATGAGGGCCATACATACGTATACCTTTGAATGCTTTGGTAAAACATCTTTCGTGTCGTTTTGTAAGGCATCGTAAAGGAAAAGCATTTCATTTTCATTTCGTATATTTTAGAAAACTCTAGAAGAGTATGAACGTAATACTTACCTAGACTCCATACTACTTTCATATCATGCAGTTCATTCATGTGCATGTCAGATAACAACCTACATGCATACACATAACCTTGATGTTATTCTTTATCTAATACATAAGCAACTAAATTAGAAGTAGAACTGCATTTCACTTGGAACACTCTCCTTCTATCACGTGCTCTTACATTCCCTTTATTATGTTAAAACCTTCGGGGTCAACTTACGGTTACTACCTCTTCCAAACTCAAGGTCTGACCTCGAGTGCTCATCCACTAAAGTGAACCCATGATTCACCTTAGGATTAAGACACTAAGACATTCGTCTTACTCTTCCTATTGGCCACATTTCGCTGCATGATTCCGACCAACAGAGTCACGCATCCCAATTCTAGACAATACACCCGTCACTACCTTCATGCACCTTAGCTCACACTAAATCCTCATTCTCATCCATCCATGCCACACGGCTCTAAGCCAACTTTGAGGCTTAAGCATCATGCAACCATGCTTAGGACAGATTACCCATTACATATGGTGAATCCGTCTGGCACATGTGTCTCACCAGATTATACATGTACCTTACCCCTTTATCACCTAAGACCAACATATAACACATTGATCACATGCTCGTAGGGACAAGCATCATACTCCTATACCAACCTTCTCTTAACCCAGCTAGTATGACTCTTCATCCTACCCGTCTTTTTTTACAGTTCATCCCAACACTTAACACGACAAGACTTGATATGAACCCGCAGAAATGAAATCCCTTGAACCCACAATCAATTTGAAAACTCCCCAAGAAAGCCAAAATCAAGTCAATGGATGGAGAACCTAGACCCGATGAGAACTCGTTTCAAGAACCTAGATTATACTAAAATTTAGACCCGTTGAAGAATCCGTCTAAAGAACCCAGATTATAAAGGAGGAACGCCACAAAAGTTGAGATTTACCTTTGATAAGTTCAAGAGTTCAATCAAGAACAAGACGAGTAAACTCAACTCACAAATAAAATTCAATATTGTCTAAGGCTTCAAATGAGGCTACAAGGAGTATTTAAACTAAACCTAATTAAAACCCTAGCCAAAATAAAGCCCCTTTTACCCAAAATGCCCCTGATGAACAGTGTTGCGGCTATAGTACGCGTGGCTACAGTAACCTCTTGAAACCCTAGTTCCTAAAAAGTAACTTTCCAAATAAGCCCTTGGCCAAAATACAAGGCCTTCCTGAAAACCCTAGTTCATTAAAAATAAGACATATGGGCCAAGCATCTTCAAGCCCACTTATTCTAAACTAATAAAATAAATCATTTAACCAAAATGGAAGTCTCCAATAACAATAGGCCCTATCTCTAAGTCATGTCTTCCAGTTTGAATCGAGTGGATCAAAGTTGATTCTCCTTCTTTCAAGCCCATCTTGAGTGTTGGGCTCTTGCTAACTTCATCCCAAGTAGATTACACCAATCCGTGCATTGCTTCCTTGATCTTCTTAGCCCTTGATCTTGTAATTGGCCCATCTGGAACTTGCAAAGGATCTTTAAGAGTAGGCCCACCTTGGTTCCCATCAAGACTCCATTCACCACTACGCCTTATGTCACGTCATATAGCTCGAGACTACTCTCAAGCTACACCGTGACCTTGTTGCGTCACCTAACATCCTGCTACGTCATTTCTACGCCAACTCCTAACTCATTGTGAGTACGGTCCCTCACATACTTTTGTTACATCGTGACATCTCGTCACATTCCTGCTACACAATTCCTACACAAACTCCTCACCCATCATAAGCACGACTGCCAGTAACCATGTTACTTCGTGACATTCCCCAGTCATGCCTCTGTTGCGCACTCTTACACTTGTTCTGCCACTTCACACATACTCCCAACCATAAGTGAAACACGGTGACACTTGTCACCTCAAACTACAGGCCATGTCTTAACTACCTCAGGACACTGTTCCACAGTTTTCGACACTACTCATCACTCTCTAAGTCTATCAACTACACAACCATCCTTATCTCTGTGACACGCCACATGGTGTATCGCTGCACCTCATGGAGTACACTCCACGTGTACTCCCTTCACACACACTATGACCCATCACCACTAAGCATACACGCCATATGGTGCGTCACTCCATCACATGGAGTACACTCCACGTGTACTCCCTTCACACACACTACGACCCATCACCACTAGGTATATATGCCATATGGTGCGTCACTCCATCACATGGAGTACACTCCACGTGTACTCCCTTCACACACGCAACACCACACAAAGTACACTCCACGTGTACTCTTCCCAATCCACACTTCACAGCATAGTCCACAACACTACATAGCACAGTTCCCAACTACTCCCAACACTTCACATACACAGCACATCACATCACCACACGACATGACACGACACCGTGAACTCCACAATACTAACAACACAGTCCACAACCTAACCAACCAACTAACATAATTAACGAGGGATAGAGGGTTATACCATCATCGGGTTGACCTGTACGTTGTTTGCTGACCGTCATAGTTGATGAAGTTGGAAGGGTCGTACGTGGTGGCCAACCCACGTATAGTGGCCGTTTGGGCCCTTGAAGATGGCTACGAGTGTGGATCTATGCATAAGAGGGTTGGATTGTGGTTCTGGGGTGGTGGTCTCGTGGTGGTGCCGAGGTGGCACATGTCGGAGGCATGGCGGCTCGTGGAGGAGTTTAGGTCGTGGGTCCCAAATAGGGAAAATCGAAGGGAGGGCTTGGCTGGTTGTGGGCTGGCCATGGAGGGCTTAGGGGTTGCTGGTGGAGCTGTTGTGGCGTTAGGGTGGCGCCACGGCGGCGGATCTAGGCCATGCGTGAGGGAGAGTCTGTGAGAGAGAGAGAGAGTGGGGGAGCTAGGTGGCTCGGCTAGACATGGGGGTGGCTAGGGGAGGTCGCTGGTGGCCATAGGAGGCTCCGATGGTGGTGCAATGGCCAGGAGGTGGCGGACGGTGGTGGAAAGGGGAGAAACCTGTGGGTTTTGTGCATGGCCTAGGGAGGAGCTACAACGGCTTGGTCGAGGGGAGGAGGAAAGGGGAGGCTTAGGGGGCTCATGGTGGTGGTCGATGGCCTGGGTGGCCGCGTACAGCGGTGCTAAGAGCTACGTACGGTGAAGCTGTGCATGAGGGGCTGTGTGCGTGACGACAAAGAAGGTGGCTACGAGATTGAGGCTAGCTTGGGTGGTGGGAGCTCACCGGCATGAGAGGACGCTGATAGTGGTGGCGATGAGGCCGTGCGGCCCACGGTGGTGCCGGGCTTGGCTGAGGGAGAATCTGGTGAGAGGGAGGGGAGCTTGCAGCGTACGCGTGGCGTAGAGGGAGGAGAGAGAGAAAGAGGGAAGGGAAAAGTAAGGGAAAAAGAGAGAGGGGTCTGGGTTTTAATCCTAACCCTTTATCTTGGGAACTTCAAAATGATCAAACGGTGAGCTTTAAATACTGATTTGAAAATGCGTAAATATTAACTTAACTAAAAGCACTGAGAGGAATTAAGATAGAATATTATTTAAACTAAACTTTAGTTTATAAAATAATATTCATTCATCATTATTAAAATGATGAAATCTTATTTAATATCTTTAAAAGAATAAAATCATTTAATTAATAAGAGTTTTCAACATAATTTAAATATCATAATATTTTAAATAAATGAAATAATTTTAAATAAAAATGATTTTTCACAATTATAATATTTTTGGAGCTCTTCAAAAATATTATAATTGTCTTATTTAAAATTAAGTTTAGTTCAATAACACTGAAAATACTCCATATAAATATTTCCAGGACATTTAAAATATTCAAGGAGTTTAAAATAGGCTTACTTTAGAAATCACATAATATCTTTAAAACACGCTATCGAGATTCGACACTCATAACGAGGCTCGCAGTCGAATTTGCTTACGTCAAAAAGAGTGAAGGGGTGTTACACTCGCTATGATTTTACGGCTGCCATTTTGAAGCTTATGGCCCAACACCTTAAAGACGTTTTGGAAGCACTCAATGAGGATGATGGTGGAACCAAGTCCGAGAAGGCCTCTATGGTTAAGGAACATATGAATTTTGTAACTGAATATCTAAAACAAGCAAAAGATTCCTCAGTGGAGGCATCTTAGTGTTAGTAAAGTTCCCTATCCCTTGACATAAGGTTTCTTTTGATAGTCCATTGTTTTGGGAGACTTTTGAAACTAATGTCTATTTTGCAAGTACTACGACGGAATTTAAAACTTTTGGGATGCCTACACTTTGGTATCTTGTTATTATATTACCACCAGTCTTATGTAGTTGAGAAAATTTTTCCACTGTGATTTATTGCATACTGCTAGTTCATTAGGTGCATTGCATCATACTTGTCACGTACGAGGGTATGTGAGTTATATATCACAACACTTCAATCACCGTCTAATCCCAAGTGGGAGCTTAAGACCTCGCAGTTTGAATTAAGTATTTCTTGGGTTTTTGGAAATGAGAGAAAAAGTTGAATTAAAAATATTATAAAGTTAAAATATTTTTAAATTATTATTTTTGTTTTAGGATTAGAAAAAGTTGAATTATTTTTTGTTTGGAAGCTTGAAAAAATTGTAATGATTTGTTTGAAAAAGTTATAATGATTAGTTTGAAAGTGTTTGTATTTGAATGATATTTGAGAAGAAAATGAGATGGGATCAGATCAGATGGGATCAGAAGAAAATTGTTTCCAAGCATCCCCTCAGTATTGTGATGCCCCAAATTTCGCTTGGGATTGGACGGGCAATTGAAGCATCGAGACATGCAACACAAGGTTACCACTCCCGTTCATGACATATATGATGCAATGTTCCTAACATGTATCTAGCATTATGCAATATTCGCAGCGGATAATTTTTCTCTTTAGCTATGCACCAAACTAAAAATATTTCAAATACATAAAACATACTTCATATATGATGACATACTAAATAACTAAGATCACAATGCTACTCCAAAATGGTTGTGATGAAAAGAGTAGTGGAGATTCAACACCATAAGTACAAGTAGTAATTTAAGTTAACTACTATACTTTCATCTACGTCTCACCGTCGCTTAATCGACCATTTCTAATTGGTCGAGAATTTTAGATCCTATAACAAGATCTACTATTCTGGAGGAATGGTAGTTGAGACTAGCACAGTGAGATTTGATTACAAATCTCAGCAAATTAACAAAAAATCTCCACACATATTAATGATGCATGCATGTATGGCAGTAAAAACATGAATGCATAATCAAAGTCATAAATAATCATAGCATAACTTGACATACAACATAACATAATTGGCATAACTTAAACTGCGTGAACTGAACTTTTCTTGCTTTAACTGAACTGGAATTAAACTGAGAATTGATTTGACATGAAGTTGATCTGAAACTTGACTTAACATGAACTCGAAACATATTATGAACGTGAACTTGAAACAAAACATGAACATGAACTTGAACATAACATTCTTGTCTCATGGAGTTACCACGATGCTATTCATGTATCATGGAGCTTTCATGATATTATTCTTATCTCATGGAGTTACCACGATCTACTAAAAAGCATGAACTGAACAATAACATAATTGCACGAGGACGTACATGAACGTGGGATACATGAACAACTTGACATGACTGTTCTCCAAATACTCAAACTATATTCGAGACGAAACGTGACTAGAATATTAATTACGCCCAAAGAATAACGCGATAGATGTAGCACAGTTTTGGGGTGTCGATTCCACAGAGAGACAAATTGAGTTATTCAATAATCCCAATCTGGTACTTTAATTATTCTTAATTCGTTGAATAACTCAATTGGGAACTCAATTTCCAAAATTTTCAATCAGAAGATATAGATTTACAAACCAAGATTAAACCAAATGTAACCCTTTGAAAATCATTCACCACTTTTAAAATACGTAAATTATTATCACTATTGAGAAAATCCAATGACGACAATATACTCAGGAAGCGATATTGTAGCAAAGAATTAAATCAATATAGATAAATAATTGATCCAAACATAATCAAAGAGCTAATCCGTTCAATAGAAAAAGCATGACTGAATCCATAAACAGAATAAATTCTATGATTATTTGGAGAAGAAAATATCAACAATGAATTGAGAATGATAAAACAAAAGAGTTTAAGTAATTGAGAATTAAATACATAAATCAAAAATAAATTAAAAATATCATCTAATGTGCAAGTTCATCCCTAGCCCTACTTGAGAATTTAGTTACCCATAAATATAATGGACAACAAAAATCTCAAGAGAAAAATAGAGCAAACGGCGGCCATCCAATTTAATTCCATATCTTCTCTTCAGAACTGAGTTGTCTCCCCATTTATGAACTCTCAATTTTGTGCTAATGAAATACTTATATAGGATAGGAAAAAAACCCTAATCTCTTCATATTCCCGTATAAAAAAATCGCCTAATTTTAGAACTCATCTTGGTAGCTTTCCAACGCATCAACAATTGCATCAATCTGATATTTGAGTGAAAAGTTATGATTAAAATTGTAACACCCGGACCCAACCAAGCACTATTTCTATCTATTTATTTATTTTTAGTTCTTTTATTTTATTATATTTTCTTCACATGTTTATTTTTATGATTTTAAACACCAGATTTAATTTTGTTTTCTTTTCTTTCTGTTTTTATTTTTCTTTTTCCCCTAGGTCTGCCTCTCATCCACGGCATGCATACACACGCATTTTTCATTCACGGCATGCATGCACACACACGTCTCTCTCGTCTCTCTAGGGTTTCACCTCACATATATATATAGATGCTTATGTTTTTCCCATGCAATGAGAAACTATCCAAACACTACCGCCGCTTGAAACTCCTCCCCATGCAAACAGCAACCGCAGCGTTGCATGCCTCCCACCGTCCAACTTCAGTGCGTCCTCTCACCTGCTTGAAGGCCAACCGCAATGCAGCATCCCACCCACTGCCTCGATCAAACCCAGCCCGAAACACACGAACCACCATGCCCACTACCTAGACCACGCTAACGTAAGCCTCAACCACCGCACTGTCTTAGCATGTGTCCTTGAACGTTTGCAGCAAACTCCTCCGCACCGCCACCTCCATCTCCGCGTAAAACCGAAGTAACCCGTGCACACTGCGTCTCCACGGATCGCAGCTCCACCTCGCCGTGCATCACCTCCACTTGACCATCACTGGAAGTCCAGCTCCCCCGTCGTACACCACTACACCACCACCAAAGTACCGAGAACAACCATCTGCGGAGTGATCTGAAATTCCCCTATTTTAGCCACCGAAAATAGAGCATCACAGCCCAGTGCTCTTGTCGTTCATCGCCACCACACACGGTGCCAATGCCTCCACGCAGTTACCACCGGCACAGAGAACTCCGACAGTCACTACACGCCACTCCTTTTCCGCCGCCTCCCTTTCGGTAAGCCACCGACAGCGCCTCCGTGTCACTCTCTCAGCTTACTCTTGTCGTTCATTGTTTTTCCTCATTCGTTGGTCTCTCTCTCTCTCACTCTCTCTCTCTCTCGTCCAGTGCTCCACCGTGATCATCGCCGTCTGCTTGGCCCCTCACTACGTCACACGCTGCCGCGTGATTTCCTCCGTGAGTAAGCCCTGTCGTGCATGTTCTGTAGATTTACGTAGGTTTTGTTTAGTTTTCAAAGAATTACTTGAAATTACCTTATTACCCTCTAATACAGGATATATTAATTAGCTTTTAATTTATATTATGTAATAGTACACTCTTATATATTTAGGATTTCATAAAATCACTTAAGTATTTTTCAACATGTTATTAAGTAAAGATTTATTTTAAGAGTAAATAATATTGGAGTAATGTTATTTTTACACTTTAGATATGATTTAGTCTATTTAAAAATAGTTATGTTTATTTTAAAATATTTTAGGATAATTATATATTCTAGTATTAAACTTTATAGTTTGTTTTCAATAATAAATAGATCAAACTTTTAAATGTGTTAATCATAGTGATTAAAGCAACAGTGACGATTTTAGAAAGTGATTATTTGAATTTTAGGTTTTGAGGATTTTAATAGGCTATTTTAGAAGTTTAGGATTAAATATCGAAATGTGTGATTAATTGGAAATTTACGAGAATTACGTGATTATTTTATAGGTGAAGATTAATTATTGTTCGACATTTTGAGGAAAATTCTGAAAAACCTAAGAAGTCCAGGTAAGCGAGGTTCCTATGCTAGACTTTGCATAAAATAAAATGAGCTGAGGTCTTTTTTGGAAAACGTGCATGTTTTGTTATGAAAAGAAATCTGAAAACAACCTCGGATATTTGTTCTGCATTACTCATGAGATTCTGTTTAAGAAGAAATTATTCTCTGTCATGACTGGTGTAGACATGAGCTTATTTTTTACTTTCTGTTTCTGAACTTTGAAAAGAGAGCGAATATGAAATGTGTGCATAAATATTGTAAATATGGTTTGGATCTGTTTTGATTACGAAAATAATATAATTGTGTTCAGTACTCTGTTTGGATAAGATGTGATCTCTGAGAACATTTGGCATAACTCTTTGATTCTGAATTTGATTCTATTTCTGTTCTGTTTAGTACGGCCCTGCCACGGGTTATAATAGTGGATACGGCCCAACCACGGGTAATAATAGTGGATACGGCCCAACCACGGGTTACAATAGTGGATACGGCCCAACCACGGGTAATAATAGTGGATACGGCCCAACCACGGGTTATAACAGTGAATACGGCCCTGCCACGAGTTATAGTAGTGGTCTCTGTTTTGAGTGCACACCTTGGTGACAGGGTGATTTATGTTCTGCTTGGTTATCCGCAGATTGCACAACCCTACCACGGGAGTTATACATGGCTTCTGTTTTGATATGATGTTTTGATGATGATGATGATCATTTATGCTATGCCAAAAAGGATATTTTTGAATGAAATTATTTCTAAATCTTCACTCTGATATTTTGATAACATGTTTTGCTTCCGCACTCTGAAAATGAAAATGTTTTGATATGCATTCTGATTTCTATAAATGCTCATGTTTACATACTAGTATATGTCCTCTGCTTACTGAGTTGTTGATAACTCACCCCTTATCTCCATATATTTTTCAAATAATTTTGATGGTTCAGCTGGAGAACAAGAGTAGGAAGTTTTAGCAAGTTGTGATGATCAAAGTGGAATAAGTGCCTGAGGGTACAAGTGCATATTTGAGAGTCGTAGTTAGTAAACTGATTTTATTTTTCGGGTATTTTGATTCGATGAGTTAAGGATAAATTTCGCGTTTTGGAGAATTTTTAAGTTATGTTATTGAGATTCTCTTTATTGTCCCCATGGAGGAACTTAGATATTTGGATTGATTAAATGAATTAGCATTGTTTCGGATTTTCTGGATTTTTAGTTGTGTTATTTAAGTTGATTTTAGATATTAAGAGTTAACTCTCCAGACCTCCGGGATTGGGGCGTTACAAAAATACTAAAGTATGTACAGGCTGTCTTCTAGCGAATTTCGGATTGACTCTTTCTCTTGATCCAAATTACTCTCAAACCCCATCATTATCCTTATTTGAAGAGTCCCACACTCGTTGAAAATTCTTAGGTTGTTCCATGTCTAGCCCACTTGAAAGTCCTTCGAATTTGGCTGAGTTTGGATTTGCTCTTTTATAGACTCTGAAATTAAATATAAAAATATGTTCAAAAGTATCCCAAAGTAAATAGAAACTCAATTAAAGAATGCACATTAATTCCTATGATTTCTATTCACATTTTAACATTTTAGTCCAATAATAGAATATTTAGAGTGCACTTTCATACACTCATCACACCTCCCAACTTGCTTATTGCTAGTCCCTAGCAATTTTCATACCAAAATAACGAATGAGACCAAAGAAAATCATACACAAAGGACACCAAGTCACACTTTCCAAATTCACATATCAAATCAATCTTAGGAATTCAATAACTCTATCATAAGCAATCCACCTATAACAATCCACAGAGTGTGTGTGTGTGTTTCAAACTATATCCATCTAATCAGAAGCCTTGACACATGCAATATCAAGAACATCTCAAGCGAAAGGCTCAACTCCATAACTCACGGGTATAAAAGTGTTTCGTGTGAGGATTCTCTCTATGGAGTTGACAATGGGTGTACACACACTCTCATGGAGAATTAGACAATTATGTACAAGGAACAAGCAAACATTGATCTTATGATAAGAACACTAACAAATGAGACTTCCACCACTCTTTCCAAAAGCTTACTTAGGATCAGAACAGTCAACACTAAAAGGTTGTAATGTGGCTTAGGTTTGGGGCTATATGAAAAAAAAAAGATGTAAAGGATTTAAAAACTTCCAAGTACATACAAATGGAATTTTATTAAACATCTCAATAAACCACATTTCTCACTTAATGTACTCTTCAACCTTTCAAATAATCGAATAATGCATCTTTTTTTTTTAAATAATTTGGTGAACAATTATGTTACCCTGGTATTTTGCTATTTCTACCTAGCCTTGGTATTTTTGCCTTTGAAGCCCACTCACTTGAACACCTTGTAACTCATGTTCTTCCCTTTCCTCTCTCTCCCTTTTCTTGATTCCATGCAACAAAGAAGAATTCCACATCTAGTACACACTTGAAAGTAACAAGAGTAGGAAAAATCAGTGTATAGGTGGTTATACTCCAATGTGGAAATGTATTGATAATGTGGGCATATGAAAAGAAAAAGCTAGATGTGTTTATTGCCTCAAAGTTGGCTACTTGGGGTCTGTGATGAAAAGAGTTAGCTTAAAAGGCTCAAACATTGATCCTAAGTTGACCTTCGTCATATCCCAAGTATATCCACCATCTTACCACAAACCACGTAATGATATTCTCAAAAGAAGTGCCCAAATCAACAAATCAATGAAGACTTATCACAATTTACTACATTTGTAGCCTCTCAATCCTCTCCAAAACTCACATGAATATTTATGTAAAAGAGTTCTCTAGCTACATGTGTCAAACCATTATCTTACCACAAAACTTAGATGAGTGCAGTAGGGGTTTTGTGAATGCTTCAGCAAAAAACGATTATGGTGGGTTTGATGAATTCACGAAGATGGTTACGAATGCGAATGAGTACACATGTGAAAATAATGTACATGTGATGCAAAATTAAGAAACAAATTGACACATGAAAATATGTCACAGAGTTCCAACAAGCATTTTAAATATTGAATTACTCCACCACCCCCAACTTAAATGAAACATTGTCCTCAATGTTTAAGAATCAAATTTGAATGTGGAGTAACTAAAAAGGGTAAAATACACCTGATGAGTGACGTGGGTAGCTCACAAAGCACCAAAGATAGTAATCTGAAATGACAAAATGAAACTAACCTACAAACAAAAACAAAGAAAACAATAGCAAACAAAAAGGAAAAGAAAGAAGATAAGAGAAAACAAAACAAACAAAACAAATAAAGAAAAACATACTTGCGTAGTCTGGTCAAGGTTAATAGACCGGATCCACAAGTGGAATGTTTTCCACTTCTAGAACTTGCCTATCAATTAATACTTTAAGTCGTTGACCATTTAATTTAAAGATCCGACCATCCTTAGGATCCTCTATTTCTACGGCCCCATTTGTAAAAACATTCTTCACTACAAAATGGTCGATCTACCTAAATCTAAGTTTTCCTGGGTGCTTATGGAGTCTAGAATCATATAAGAACACTCGATCATTAGGCTTAAACGTCTTCCTAACAATATTCTTATCATGAAATGCTTTCATTTTAGCCTTATAGATTGTAGAGTTCTCATCAGCATCATTTCCCAACTCCTCTAACTCATTCAACTGAAATTTCTTAAACTTACATGCATTCAATTTTGAAAAAATACTAACAAGAGAAGTGTCACCTAGGCTGAGAAATGCATGCTTTAAACCTGAGGGCGGCAGTTTCAATTCCAATTTTGACTCTCCACACTTGAAGGAATTTTTTTTTTCACTTTTCATAGGAAACTACTCAAATTTCGATTGCCAAGCCTGTGTACAATAATTATGAGTTTTATAAAAAATAGCACAAATATCAACAACATTAGATTAATCACTAATAGTATCAAACTCATAATTAACATGAAAATATTCAAGAGGATCAGAATCATGAGTTGCGTGAACTCCCTTGTCTATGATTACATCAATCATGTATGTTTGTTGGCACTCATCATCCTCCATGGGCTGCCTACTGATGTGGAATATATTGACCTCCATGGTCATGTTTCCAAAAGATAGTTTCATCAGCACATTCCTACAATTTATAAGTGCATTAGCAGTAGTAAGGAAAGGTCTACCTAATATAAGAGGAATCTTAGAGTCAGACTGAACAACCGACTAAGTATCCAAAACTAAAAAATCAACCAAGTAGTAAAACTTGTCAATTTGGATCAAAACATCATCAACTATCCCTCTTGGTTTCTTAACTGAACAGTCAGCCAATTGAAACACAACAGAAGGAGGCTTAATTTCACCCAAACCAAGCTGCAAATAAATGGAATAAGACATCAAATTTACACTAGCTCCTAAATCTAGAACGCTTGCCCAAACTCATGATTCCCAATATTACATGCAATGGTTGGACAACCCGGATCCATGTACTTAGGAGGAATTCGCTGCCCAATTAGAGCACTAACTTGCTCTGTTAGGAATGCTGTCTTCTTAACATATAAAAGAGGAAGATTGATCTTTACCTGCCTAAGGTTCTCCAAGATTTCATTACTAGAATCCAAAGTTCGCATATTAGATTTTAAAGCTTGAGAAAATGGTACCTTAACTTGGCTCTTGATTACCTCAGCTTCCTTGGGCAACTCAGCACTATTATATCTTTGTTCCTCTTCAACATCCTCTGGCTTATCAGTTGTTGAGATATGTAATGACTTACCACTTTGTGTCACAATGGCATTGACCTCCAAATTTCCTTGAGCCATATGTCGACCTTGGGGTGTGGATTGAGTTTGAGAATGGAACTTGCCATGCTCA
Source organism: Juglans microcarpa x Juglans regia (assembly GCF_004785595.1). Lineage (NCBI taxonomy): Eukaryota > Viridiplantae > Streptophyta > Magnoliopsida > Fagales > Juglandaceae > Juglans > Juglans microcarpa x Juglans regia. Next base: position 22,504,794 of record NC_054603.1, on the reverse strand, counting down.
TTCACACTCAAAGAGCTCATCAACTTGGATACATGGCATTTTATCTCCTTATTTTCTTCAATAACTTGTATAATCAAAGATTCAAACTTTTGATTGGTTTTACTCTGTGCCTTAATAAAAGCATGCAAAGTGTCTTCTGAAGGACTCCTAGAAGATTAAAGTGCATGATATGGTGCAGAATATGATCTAGGGGGTTGTGTAGGCTGATAGTTTTCAGACTTCCAGCTAAAATTGGGGTGATTGCGCCACCCCAGATTATAAGTATCAGAGAAAGGTGTAAAAGGTTTATTGTACATACCTAAAGCATTACATTGTTCCTCATATATCCCTCTCATCTCAGCAAATGTGGGACACTCTTAGGGGAGGTGATCTATCCCGCCACACATAAAACATGGTCCAAAAGACTCTGCATGATTAGTCACGTGTGTTGGCTTTAAGTCCTTAGTTTTTAACACATCTAGTTCCCTAGTGAGCATCTCAACCTTAGCCTTTAGGCTATCCTCTTCCCTGAGATGGTAAATTCTACCACCATTTGGGCTTCCTGCAGGTCGTGACCTATTTCTGGTCTTAGTAGCACTAGATTTAGTCCAAGTGTGAGCTTTTCAGCAAGCTCGTTAAGGTATTCTATGGCCTCATCAGGACCTTTCTGTAAGAACTCACCATTACACATCATCTCTACAAATTGGCGCTCTCTAGCTGTAAGTCCCTCGTAAAAATAGCTCACTAAGCGCCAATTCTCATACCCATAGTGAGGACACATACTCAACAACTCCGTAAATCCCTCTCAAGACTGATACAAAGTCTCACTGTCCTTTTGTGCAAAGGTGGAGATTTACCTTTTTAATGCGTTGGTCTTATGTTGAGGAAAGTATTTATTAAAAAAGACTTGAGTCATCTCACTCCAAGACCCAATCGATCGGGGTCTCAATGAGTATAGCCAACTCTTAGCTCTATTCTTTAAAGAGAAATGAAAGAACTTAAATCTCACAACGTCATCAGTTGCATTTTGACTATGAAAAGTTGCTGATGGGAATCAAGATGGGCCTAGTCTTAAAGATCATTTGCAACTTCCAGATGGGCCAAGAAGATCAAGGAGACAATGCAAGGATTGATGCAATTCACTTGGGACGAGTTTAGCAAGAGCCCAACATTCAAGATGGGCTTGAAAGATAAAGATCCAGTTTTGATTCATTTGATAAGTTATGGAAGAAAGCAACGACAAGACTTAAAGGCTTTGGGCTCTTGAAGGGTTTCAACTCTTTTAATTCATTTAAATGACTTATTTTATTAGTTTAGAATTATTAGGTTTAATTATGAGAATGACTTAAGGGGGGGTCTATTCAAGGGCATGTTGAGAAATTTATTATTTTGTTGAACTAGGGTTTTATGAAGTACTGTAGCGAACTAGGGTTTCAAAAGTACTGTAGTCGAGTTACTGTAGCGACGTACTGTAGCACGCGGCACTATTCATCCAGGGGTAGTTTTGGAACAAAGGGCTTTATTTTGGTTAGGGTTTTAATTAGGTTTGGTTTAAATACTCTATGTTACCTCATTTTAAGAAGTTTATGAAATTTGATGAATTTATTCATTGTGACTTAAGTTTCACTCCTCTTGTTCTTAATTGAATTTTTAAACTTATCAAAGGTAAATCACAACCTTTGTGGCGTTCCTCCTTTGTAATCTGGGTTCTTGAGACAGGTTCTTCAACAGGTCTAGATTTTAATATAATCTAGGTTCTTGAATCGAGTTCTCGTCGGGTCTAGATTTTCCATCGTTGACTTGATTTTGGCTTTCTTGGGGAGTTTTTAAATTGATTGTGGGTTCAAAGGATTTTATTCTCACGGGTTCATATCAGTTGCAACTAGTTCCTCAAACTCCCTAATTTGCACATATGGATTTTCATTTTTCAAGCCATGAAAAGTAGGGAGTAACTGTATCATCCCTATTTTAAAATCCAATTGGCGAGTATTAACTGGAAACATGATGCATGATGGTGTGGTTGTGCGTGTAGGGTGGAGGTAATCATGAAGAGTTCTAATGGGTTGATCTTCGTGTTCACTCATTTCCTGGGGACTAGATGGATTGTCAAATAAAGGATTTAAAAAACTTGATTCTAACTCTTCCACGGGCCTACAAGAAAATCTACCCAATGTGTCTCTATATTTGCGCATGCAAGGTAACAAAATACTAAAAACTAAAAATACTATGAAAAGAAAGAAAAAAAAATAATGCAGCAAGTTAAAAGAGGGAACGAAGTTATCTCCTTTACAAATTGTTGAAATAAAAACCTATCTAGCAATTCTTCTATCGTCTCCCCAGCAACGGCGCCAAAATTTGATTACGCCCAAAGAATAACGCAGTAGATGTAGTATAGCTTTGGGGTGTCGATTTCACAGAGGGACAAATTAAAAGAATCGCAGAATGAACAAAGAAACTAAAAAAAAGTGAAATGGTTAATGGAGATCAAAGATTAATTTTAAATGCAAATTAAAGTACAGCAAAGTGACTAACAAAAAAAATACTCAAATTTGATGAACAGTAAAGCGTCGGGAATCCCTTGCACAAATCTGGTACTTTAATTATTCTTAATTCATTAAATAACTCAATTAGGAACTCAATTCTCAAAATTCTCAATCGGAAGGTATAGATTTATAAACCAAGATTAAACCAAATGTAACCCTTTGAAAATCATTCACCACTTTTAAAATATGTAAATTATTATTACTATTGAGAACATCCAACGACTACAATATACTCAGGAAGCGATATTGTAGCAAAGAATTAAATCAATATAGAAAAATAATTGATCCGAACATAATCAAAGAGCTGATCCATTCAATAGAAAAGCATGATTGAATCCATAAATAGAATAAATTCTTTGATTATTTGGAGAAGAAAATATCAACAATGAATTGAGAATGATAAAACAAAAAAGTTTTAGTAATTGAGAATCAAATACATAAATCAAAAATAAATTAAAAATACCATCTAATGTGTAAGTTCATCTCTAGCCCTACTTGAGAATTTAGTTATCTATAAGTATAATGGACAACAAAAATCTCAAGAGAAAAATAGAGCAAACGGCGGCCATCCAATTTAACTCCAAATCTTCTCTTCAGAACTGAGTCGTCTCCCCTTTTATCAACTTCCAATTTTGTGTTAATGAAATACTTATATAGGGTAGGAAAAAAAAAACCCTATTTTCTTCATATTCTCGTATAAAAAAATCGCCTAAATTTTAGAACTCATCTTAGCAGCCACGTACGTGCTTTAGAAGTTTGAATTTGAAAGTCCCTATTCGAGACAACTTGGTAGCCCTTTAAGATAGCTTTCCAACTCGTCAAAAATCGAATCAATCTAATATTTGACTGGAAAGTTATTATCAAAATACTAAAGTATGTACAGACTGTCTTCTAGCGAATTTCGGACTGACTTTTTCTTTTGATCCAAACTACTCTCAAACCCCATCAATATTCTTATTTGAAAAGTCCTACACTGGTTGAAAGTTTTTAGGTTGTTTCAATGTCTTGCCCATTGAAAGTCTTCTGAATTTGACTGGGTTTGAACTTGTTTTTCTATAAACTTTGAAATTAATCATAAAAATCTACTCAGAAGTATCCCAAAATAAATAAAACTAAATTAAAGAATGCACATTAATTCCTATGATTTTTATTCACATTCTAGCATTTTAGTCCAATAGTAGAATATTTAGAGTGTACTTTCATACATTCATCAAATATGAAAGGATAAAAGCCCTAACGTAACACAATATGACTCAAACGTAACTCAAAAGATATGACTTACTTGAGATAGAAACATTTTGTAACATGACATAATATGCAACAAAAAACATACTTAACATGGCATACTTGCAATAGTGAATATTACATGACATGATATACATGTAACAAATGGCATACTTAACTTAACATGACATACTTGCAATATATAACAATGTATAGCAATACATGACACAATATCTTGTGTAACAGATGAATAATTTGTGATTGGATAAATTCTCTGTAACGGGTAAATATGTAATGATTTGGCATGGCACATATGATAATATATATACATACAATGTAGTTCCTTTAGTCATCACTTATACACATTAAATTGATAATAAGTTAAAAGCTAACTTACCTCGATCTTTGCGTTTCTAGACAAAAACTCAAGTGCGATCACGAGGAATTGAAAATAGTGATTTCTAAAATTTAGAACTTAATCACTAACAATTAGAAATGTGAAAAAAATATCAACTTAGAGTAAAATTATCATTTTACCTTCTACATGTGAAAAAATGATCATTTTACCCCTAACTTATGGATTTTGCATCCTAACTCTAAAAATTTCAAAATTTACTTATCTCATGTAAATTTTTTCCTAAGTTCAAAGATCAATTCAGAAACTCTATAAGGGCCGAAACTTATATAGGCTAGTTATCTTATTTTTGTTGCAAATCTTTCAAATTTTAAAACTCATGATTAAACCAAAAATTTTCTTCTAATATACTCATAACATATTCCTAAGAATAATTATGTTTTGAATCATGAAAAAAAGTCATTAAAATCACTAAAACCATACTTGAACTTTTCAGTTTTTCTTCTAAGTTCGAAATAGATTTTTGTTTCTAACTTGTTTAGATCAACCTCTTGATCCAAGACTTAAAAAGATGAGATATTCAAACCAAAACATCACATGATTTAAAAATGTGTCCTAAAACAGATCTAAGCTTTAAACTCAAGATCACATGCTTAAAAATCAACCAAAACATGAATTTAGCCAAGAACATCATCACTTTGGCCTAACCGAATATCTCCTTCATAAAATTTCATATCTTTGAAACTAATATCAAATATCCACAAACCAACATTCTGACATGTATATAAGAAGCTTAGGATCCTCAACTAAAAATATCAAAACCATTGGAATAAGATTAGACCATAAAAGATTTAAACTTTCTCAAAACAGACACTGTTTTTCCTCTTCCAATTTCTAGGTTTCTAGATCTAAGAAAATATTTCACCAAAACTTTTGACCATGCAACAAATCTTCAGCCAATAATCATATACACATGTTAACAGTACTTCATTAAAATTTCGTACCAAGATCTATTCATTGACTGGGTCAAAAACTTCAAAATATAACACAGTCTCCAGTTTATTGCCCATAATGACCTGTCTGGGATTTAAATAACTTTTGACATACCAAATGATCTCCAAATGGAACAAATAAGGTATCCACGTAAACTAGACTCAAAGAAGAACAACCTTTCATGAAGGGAACTTTCAAAGAAAACACTTAAACAAGTTTCGAATCAGGCGTAAAAAAGAATTCAGAAAAACTGCCCGAGAGTGTCTTTTGTTTTTTATCAAAGCAAAGTGTAAAAAAGAGATGATTTCATGGGAATACTGGAGGGCTTCTTACACAAATTATGGAATATGATAAGACTTGGGTTCCAGGGAGGATGAGAACGGAAACAGACTCGGAAACTTAACCATTTCTCAAAGAAGATACTCCCTCGCCGCGTTCTTGTTTGATTCTTTTGGGTGGCGTGTCGGTAAGGCAGGCCTAGCTTTCAACTTGCTTTTATTTTAGTTGAGCACCTTGAGTGTTGGTCTTTTCTACCCAACACAATATACAAAAATCAGCCCAAGATATTTTCTCTAGGTTGAGTGTAAAATTGAAAGGGTGAGGTGGCCCTTTAGCTTTTTACTTCAAGAACCTTCTAGTCCCTCTTGAAAAAATCCGATTAGCCATGTAGGGATGAACTTGCTTAGTCAAAAAGCAATGCTAAGATGACCAAATTCGTGGGCCTTAATGGTTCTAAACCGAATGGGCCTAAATTTTGGATTTTTAAGAGGGTTTGGGTTGTTTAACAAGCCCAAATCCAATATCTCTTGGCCCAATCAGTTTTACAAGGTTAACAAGGTTGGATAATGATGTTCTAACACAAATTTGAAGGATTAATAGCATGTGATAGTAATTTAATCAAGCGATTAATCACAATGCTAAAAGCTAATTCATTTAGGTTTTGGAGGTCAACTTTATGGTTTGGATAAAACCATTTAGGATTTCGGTTTCCACCATGCTTTTGGGTTCTCACTTAGATTCCATCCATATAGGATTTTACTAGGGTGGAAATCCTCTTTGATTTGGCACAATTTGATTGGTCGGATGGGATAAGGTTTTTGCTTAGGTGGCATGATCTCACACCTTGATTCCTTCAAATCCTCAAACGTTCCTCATGGTGCCAAGTGTCTAATACTATTCACTATGTATGGCTAAGATCTTGCCAAGTGTCCAAAAAAAACTTCTCTAATCTAATTTGGACATTCTACACTGTGATTTTGAAACACTGCACTTGGTGCACTTACCTAGGTTACTATTCACTCCGAAAAAGTGAATCATAAACTTAGCACTAAAAATTCCTAAATATTCATATTAACCTACAGTGAAAATCGTTTACTGAATTCAACTCTAAAGTGCCCCTAAAAATAATTTCATAGTTTGAAACAGGCGTTTCGTCTGAAAATATGAAAATGGACTTATTGCGCCATAAAATCCTAAATAATAAACTGAGTCTAATGGTGCATACCATAACGCATTTTACACTTCTAACTACGTCAAATAATTAAAATCTCACTTATGGCACCATAGTGGGTGATAGCACTAACTATGTTGACAGACTAAAACCTATGCAATTGGTTGATTCGTAAAAATTTATGGAGTTTTCACAAGGTTCCTAAAACTAATAGAAATTCTACCATTGAATTTTTAGCCGGTTGTTACAAGTATTATCATCCAAACGTTGACACAATCAAGTAGAGTTGCATGTTTTAGATTGCATCATCACACGATGAGGTGTCGTTAGGCATGAACCTTTCTGATCACAATGAGTGAAGGGCTTGATGAGGATCCATAGTGCCAAGAGTGCTAACCAGTCAGAAACACATAGGTTTAGATCAAGAATAGGTGTGCACTTTTTACAAGGACGTGCACAGGTAAGCAAAATAGACATGTAAGCATAAATCACAGCGAAATAAGTAAAGTTTGGTCAGAGTCTAAATGCTAATTGTACCAGAGGTCTAAACCATAAATAGGCTCATTCATTAACTCAAATATACATATGTCATCATTACTTCTCAAATAATACTACACAATACAATCCATTCATTTGCTACGCTCAAGTACAATAGATCAAACATGATTCATCACCTGACTAAATATGTACCTTCTAAAAATACAAACAACTATTAACGGAGACAAACCTCCCTTACTGTTGCTCAAGTGGGCTCGGTCTTCCTCCTTGGAGACCTCTCTTAGGGCTACCACTGCATGAAAGTTTATGGTTTTGATAAACGAAACTATAGATATGTTAAACAGATATGGCAAAATTGCTAAAGAGAGACAACGCATGTGAAAATATAATGCACTGTTTCATGTAAAACATCTGTGAACACATATATTTGTGTGTGGTAAGGAATCACACTGAGACAAAAACACATGCATTCAATTGTGGCAAGGAACCTGCCTCTGAATAAAACACAAGTATATAAGCATAGCGAGAAATTACCATATGTGCAAATCTCAAGTATACATATTTATCACTGAGGTAAGGAACCACCCTCTTCTTAACCACATAAGACTTATCATATAAATTCCGCAATGATCACTTCACCGTTTGACATGCAAGTTGAATCTCTCAACCCGGTCAACATGCAAGTTGACTCGCCTATTTCAAATCATCCATCACACACAACGAGATATACTGGATTGACTCGAGACATATTCTACCTGGTTAACCGACTTGAAGACACCACACAGGATACACTCAAGGAATCTCTCAACTCGCCTATTAAGTGAGGCCAATACGAAAGCATTCCACCCCAATCATCACGATGACCCTTACTCCTTCATATGAAACTCGTGGCAAGGTGTCATAGGAATGGCACGAGGACTACTCAACCTTTCCATAATGATTGATGCACGGTAAGATTCACACACCCAAAAATCTACAACATCATCAATCCAAAATCATAGTGTAAAGATAGTCCATAAATATACTGAAGAAAATGTATATTATTTTCATGCGAAGAAAGACAAAAGATACAGAATATGCAAGGCTAAATCTCACAACATATCTATAACATTTACCCCACATTCCTAATACAGTCTTAAAAGCTAACCTACCTCAAAAAGTATTAAGAATACTTAAGCAATGCTGACATTGCTTCCTCTGTTGGCCTCTTTGACGACTCTGACTCCAAAGATACTCCAACACTTACAATGTCGAAAGTGAGATTTGTCTCTTGTCCAATCCCTTTTATAAGGGGGGACAGTTAGGTGTCCTTCTAACGTACTTCTGACTCCAGGCATGCTTAAAAAGGAGCCATTCAGTCTCAGCCATCCATTTGTAGGATGACAGAGATAGGCTGACTGGACAAGGAATGCACGTTCCTATGGCTTATCTTTAGTCCAATCCATAGTGCTTTCTCTATAAGGTCTCCTTCGTGGCATTGAACCATATGTGATGCATCGTTCCTTAATAAAGGACCTAGTAAGGATCCATGCTGCCAAGGGTGCCAACCGGTTGGCAATACCTAGGATTTAGAACAGGAATAGGCATGTAATTTTCACATGAAAGTGCACATATAAGTAATTAGATGTCTATATCGCAGCAGAATAAGTAAAGATTTAGTCATAATAAATATTATTTGTACCAAAGGTCTTAACCATAAATAGGTTCATTCATCAAAACACAAATATTCATATGTCACTGCCACTTTCCAAATAATATTATACAGTACCATTTGCTCATTTCCTGCATCCAGGTACGACAGACCGTACAGGATTTGTTGCCTAACTAAATGATATATCTCCAAAACAATACAAATAGTATTAACAGAGACAGACCTTCAATTCTATTTGCACAGGCGGGGTTGGTCCTTGTTCCTCGGTATAGATGCAAGAGTTTGGCTAGAACTAGGTGACTAACATGATAGAGTTTATCTTATTTTTGGTTTTGTAATTTGAATGAATGTAAAATATTTTAACTTTATCTATAACTATTTTGAGTTTATCTAAAAGTTATTAGGAAGTGTTTTAGATAAGTCAAGAGTGTGAAAATCGAGTTCCAAAGATTATGTAATTATCCAGAGAAGAATTTGAATTGGAAACTGCTATTAATAAGAGGATTTAGTGTCAGGTGTCAGCATCCCATCCAAAGAGTCTCTCATGACAGAGTCGCTCCGTCAGTAAAGTCCTACTACAATTCAAACTGCTTTCAGATTATTTATTTAAAGGATCCGATTGGATTAGATGATTTAGAGATTTCGGCTTAAAGATATTGGAGAGCATATTCCAAGTACTTATATGTGAGAAAATTCTCAAGTCTAGTTATTTTTCTCTCTTCAAGTGTGATTGTGCTCAATATTGGAGATTGAGTGATCGTGAATCAACCACTGGAGTTCTAATAGAAAAGCCAATATTTAAAGATCGTTAGAGGTTCTGGCTACCACTGCAGCAGAGGCAAACGGGTCTTTTTTTGTGTCAAGTAAAAGAGTCAATTGACAAAGGTTTTGTAATTGAGACTTTCTTGTAATTGATTTTCAAATAATAAAATTGATTTTTTTGAGTTTGGCTGGCCTATAAGATTTTACCTTTAAAGAGTTCTTTAAAGGATTTCCCTTCGATACCAAGATTGGTGTTAAGCAATTTATTTACTTTATATTATTACTTTATTATTAAATAATTTCATGATTGATGACTAACCAATTTGTTGAAGGAATTGGTATATATTTTTGTTAATATACAGGGACATTTGGGTAATTTCAATTGGTATCAGAAAGTGGTTCACTCATTCGAGTGTGATCCGTGCCCCTATAGATCATGTCCTCGTCATTGACAGCCTCACCACACTATGATGAGAAAGAATATGCGTATTGAAAAGTTCGTATGAGGGCTTTCCTCAAGTTGTTGGATGAACGTGTGTAGTATGCAGTTGAACGAGAATGGACTAAACTCGAGACAACTCTTGATGCTTGGACGAGAGATGACATTAACAACTGTAACTAGAATATTCAGGCTCATTTGGAGAGTGAAATGAGATGAGAATTTTGTTAATAGTAATAAGATAGTTTGTAAATAGTAGTGAGATAGTTTGAGTTGAATATTTTTTAAGTTTTGAAAAATGAGAGAGAAAAAGATGAATAAAAAAATTATAAAGTTAAAATATTGTAATAATATAGTTTTATAATATTTTTTTTTTAGGATTTCAAAAAGTTGGAATTGTTTTTTATTTGAAAATTTGAAAAAATCATAATGATTAGTTTAAAAAAATTATAATGATTAGTTTAAAAATTTTGTATTTGAATTATGTTTGGGAATAAGATGGGATGAAATGAAATGAGATCATATGAGAAATTTGTGTCTCATCTAAGGCCCCAAACCTGCCAATATCTTCATGGTTGTTTCTTCTGGAGAATTTAAAAGAATCTCCATGCGTGAGGTTACTAAAAAAGCGTGTGATAGTTTGGAGGTTACACATGAGGGGACAAGAATTGTAATAAATTCAAAATTACAGTTGCTAACCTCAAAATTTGAAGAGATGAAGATGCTGGAAGATGAGAGTTTTAATGATTTATATGCTAAACTTAAAGATATTGTAAATTCTAGGTTTAGTCTCGGCAAAAAGGTTGAAAACTCAAGAGTTGTGATGAAGATTTTAAGGTCCCTACCAGAAAGATTTCGCCCAAAGGTGACTATTATTTAGTAAAACAAGGATTTGGATGCTATCAAGGTTAAGAATTGGCCGGTTCTTTGTAAACATATGAGTCATCACTTTTTCAAACAAGAAAAGGTAAGTCTATTGCTTTAAAAATTGTAAAAGAAGACCGAGAAGATTTTTCTAATGAAGAAAATATGAATGATGAGGATATAGCTCTTATTGCAATGAAATTCAGAAAATTCTTGTTTAACAAAAAAGCTAGTGAAAAGCAAAAACAAGGTAAGAAATTTCCTGCAAAGAAGAACGATTCTGAAAAATGGAATAAAGAGAAATCTGAGAAAAAAGATAAAGTAAAGTGCCATGAATGTTCAGGATATGGTCACATTAGAGTTGAATGCCAAACTTTAAGAAAAATAAGGAAAAAACAGTAAATGTCACACTTAGTGACAATTCAGAATTTGAAACTTCTAGTTCATCGTCTGATGATGAAAATTATTTTATGGATTTTTTTTAATGTTATTGGTAATTTTCCTGAAATTGTGCTAACAAAATCTAAGAGTGAATATGATGACAGTGACTTGGATATATCTCTTGTTGATACTGACCATGAGCTGAGTATACAGGAAGCTTATAATGACTTATGTAAAGAAGTGGTCAAGCTGAAAAAACTTAAGAAGAAGTTGTACAACAAACTCACAGCCGTGAAGAATGAAAAAAATAAATCTTTCGGAAGCACTGAAAATTTCTGAAGTTGAAATATCGAGATTGAAGGTTCAACAACAAAAATCTGCAACTCAAAAATTGGATAAGATGTTAAATTTTCAAAAGTCCAGCTATGATTGTACTGGATTGGGGTACACAACTTCCCAAGGCAAAGAATCTCTAGCCTCATCATCCGCTGCTACTACCTCTAAGGGTATTTGTCTTTAAAGGAAACCAAGTTGTTGATGCTCCAAATGAAGTCGTGTCAAAGTCAAATCACTATAAAAAGTCTCATGAAAGATCAATCTCAAAGAAGCTGAATCAAGGTAAGTTTGAAGGTAAATTTGTTCGTATTTGTCATCATTGTGGTATTTCTGGCCATATATAAAGCCATATTGTTTTAATTTGAGCAAAGTGCAGAAAAATGGAGGTGAAAAAAAAAAAGGGAAAGACTCTAGAAGATCAAGTTGAAGAGTTAAGTCATCAAATAACTTGCATAAGTCTCAAGCTTGGTGAACTACCAGAATTTTGTCTGCACAACAAAGAAAATATCATACAAAGTGATGTTGATGAAAAGAATGGGTCAAAACTCAAAGCAAAAATGGGTGGTCAAATAGGATGCCGTATGTCTAGTTGCTCACCCAGCCCTTAAATCAATGGACAATTGCATTTGGTACTTGGACAACACATGCTCAAGACATATGTCTGGAGACAAGGCCTTATTCAAGAAGATTGAATCAACTAGTAGAGGCACTGTGGCCTTTGAAGATGGTAGCATGTCCATTGTTGAAGGGAAATGGAGTATTGAAATACCTGAACTACCTATTCTTCATAATGTTTTATTTGTTAGTGGCCTTAAAGCTAACTTGCTTAGTATTAGTCAATTTTGTGATGATGATTTCTCTGTGCAGTTTTCAAAGGATGAGTGTAATGTTTACAACCAAACTGGAGAATGGATTCTGAAGAGCATTAGAACATTGGACAATTGCATGACTTTCTGATTCTATATTTGTAACTGATTCTATTCTATTTCTGATTTGTTCTGTTAAGGCCTTGCCACGAGTATAATAGTGATATACAGCCCTACCATGGGTATAATAGTGATATAATGACCAACCACGAGTATAATAGTAATATACGGCCCAACCACAAGTATAATAGTAGTATACGACCCTGTCATGAGTATAATAATGGTTTATAACCCTATCATGGGGTTAACCATTGTCTCTGTCTCGATGTGATGCTCTGATATGATATGAAGATAATGTCTCAGATTATGATATGCCAAATGATTTTTGAATAAGAATGTTTCTGAAATTTTCGCTCTGATATTTTGATAACATGCTTTGATTCTACATTCTGAAAGCAAATGTTTTTATTTTGCATTTTGAAAGTAAATTTTTGTTTTGCATTCTAAAATCTATAAACGTTCATGTTTACATATTAGTATATGTTCTCTACTTACTGAGTTGTTGATCCCCTTATCTCCACAATATTTTTTTCAGATAATTTAAATATTTCAGCTGAGGATTAAGATTATGGAGCATGGGTGAGCTAATTTTAAGCATAGTGGATTAAGTATATAAAGTTTCTAGGAGTATTGATGAATTTTATTAAATAATTTTGTCGTGTTCTGATGACTTAGTATTTTGGAAGGTTTGAGACAATAATTTTTATATGGCATTGAGAATTTTGAGTCCATAGATATATTGTCGAAATGTGAGTTTAAGTGGTAGGAAGTAACTCTCCAACCCAGGGGCGGCTCAATATATTTTGTGGCCTAATACGACTATTAAGTACATGACGCTTTAATTTAAAAATGGTAATAATATTTAAATATTAAATAATAAAGTTTTATTGAAAATTTCTTAGATGCAAAACAAATATTAATATTGTTTTGATTAATAATATCTATAAGTACTATAACAATTTGAAAGAGAATCTAATTTTTATATAAATAGAGTATTATCCCTTATCCATATCTATACTTCTTTTAATACTTCATTCTGAGAACAAATAAGGTCTTCGATATCAAAATAAACATCATATTTTAAAAAATATTCAAGAGTAATATATCATCATTTTGCAACTTACATTCCAATTTCACTATTATCTGAAAATTTTATACATTTTGAGTAAGATTTTGGTCATAATATTTTTTTTTTCTTTCTTTTGGGGGCTTACTCAAGGTGGGAGGGCCTTAGGCGGTGGCCTTAGTTGCCTACCCCTTGAGCCGGCCCTACTCCGACCCCCCAAACCGGAGCATTACACTATTTGTAATCCATGTTTTTTGGAATGCTAAAAGATATGTATATTTGTTAAACTGGAAGATGTTGTAATCCATGGTTTTCTGAAATGTTGGAAGATGTTGTAATCCAACAATGGTGATCTGTTCTTTTTTTTTTTTTTTTTTTTTTTTTTTTTTTTTTTTTTTTTTTTTTTTTAGCCATGCGAAATGCTGAAAGATGTTGTAATCCATGGTTTTGTGAAACTAGTATATTTGTGATCGAGCACCCGTAATTTACAATACATAGTGTTGTTGTGAATCTTTGTTTTAAACATCTGTTGGGGTGAATCTTTTTATTTACAATAGATGTATTGTACAAAGATGGATAAAATGATGCTGCTCTGCATGATATAGGTAATAATAGGACGAGTAAAAACAACACTTGGCATTTTATAAATTATGGAATGTATAAACAATATATTAATTAGAATATGATTATTAATTAACATATAATCGGTAGAACTAAAAATATGATAAAACTAAATTAGATAAAAATAAAAATATTAAATATTAAATTAATTATATTTTATTACTATATAAAAAGTAAATGGATAATTCAATATGGAAATATGTTTTAATGTAATATGCAAAATGCAAAACATGTAATATTAGCCAAAATTTGACTTTGCCTTTGCTAAATCCAATGAGAATGCTCTATGGTAACTAAAGAAACACAACTCGAGCAATCCAAATTTTCCCATTGTGACGCCCTCAACCTTTGCTTGGGATTGAACGGTGACTGAAGTATCGGGACATATAACACAAGACTACATACCCCTCGTACATGACAGTTAAGATGCAATACACCTATTGATATCTAACAGTATGAAGTATATCACACCGCAAAGTCCACTTAAGTAAAATAAATCAGACAAATATCATGGTATCAAAGCACATAAATCCTAAAGCAGAAATTTCATAGTAATCATCAAAAAACTTAATTATTCCAAAAGAGACTCCCAAAACGTGGGACCATTACATCAAGTGTCATCACAATAAGTCATTCATCAAAAGGGGCCTCATAACATAAGTCCATTAATGAGGCCAATCCTACTTGGCCTTGTCCTGATTCAAAATCATCCTTAGTTGTTCAAAAAGCTGCAACACCTCAGTGATGAATTGGTCGGTATGTTCCAACCTTTCCAAAATAGACGACTCCTAAAAGACCTCACGTCTCTCCGGAGACTCCTTAGACATCTGGATAGTTGGTCTCTTGAGTTCCTGTCACAAGTTCTATCACTCCGAGTAAGGGAATGGTAGTGAAAATTACGACAGTGAGAATTTGAGAATGTACATCATGACTTCCATAACACTTTTCTTTCATAAAACATATTTTCGTCATTTCATACTTGTTCATTTAATGTACTTGTGAGCTCGGATTCTTGATCATATATCATATCATAACTTGGAGCTTAAGGTCTTTCTATGACTTTTAACTAATAAATGGATACCTCACGGCTCCCCAATGAACCGTGTGTTCCCCGCTAGTTACTGCATCAACCATTGGCCACTTTGACCAAGGTGACTACATCTTACTTTTAATCATTCATATTACGACAATTCGCTTTTTCGCCTTCGCCGTAGGGCACCCATTAGCTTTAGGTGCAACCCTGCTTCGGTATCCTTTTCTTTTAGGAACCATTCAAGGTCCGCCGACTGTACTTTGTCGACCCAAGGGTTACCACTCCATCTTTAGACACTCTTGAGTGGATAGAGGAGTCCCACTCCCGCCCTAACATTTGGGGTCGTGACAAAAATTTTTTCAAAAAAAAAAAAAAAACTCCTTTTTCTTTTTGAAAGACTTCACAAATCCAATGCAAGTGATATGAACTATGAAACTTTGAACTTTCATGGGACACATGCAATGCCGAAACTTAATCATAACCATATAACAATCAATCATGCATATCCAAGTACATTTCACATTACGACTTGAAATTATTAGAACATGCAATCATGTTCTTTTTCATAAATTCTAAGACATTCAATCAACAAACAAAAGCAAACATTCACAACTTCACATATATCATACAATGGCCGAGACACATGAACACTAGCATGCATGAGAATTAATCTTATGCCTTTAAAACTTTAATCACGTCATACTAACCCTTCGTCCATGGTTATGGCCGAAACCTATTATTCCTGAAAATACATTCAATGAATCTCCAAGTATAGCTGAAACATATGAGTGAGCATACTTAGAAAAAAAAAACAAGCATTTCTTTGAGTTTAATCCTTTTAAAAGACTAGGTAATGCGACAATCTTCATGATCTTGTTAAGAATCATGCAACAATCCAAAACCCTAAATATGGCCATCCACTTCATATTCATGATATTAGATAACCATAATGAACGGTTTCAATCATAGGTTGATCACTCACACAAGGATCCGATTATATCACATAGAAGAATATCATCATATCAAGCATAATCATACAACCAAACAAGAAGTAAGTTCACATTGCATATACATAAAATATCAAGTACAAGTTAGAAGTTTACTTACAAAAATCCACAATCGATAAATAAGCAATCTAAAAATATATATAACAATCATTAGGATCGGTTATCCAAAACCCTAATCCGTGTGTGTGAGTGTTGTACTCCCGACATATTTCCAAGAAATAGTCTCCCAATGTTCGGACCTCCATTCCTCAAGTCCGAATCTTGCATAAAACAAGATCCTAGTTCAAAAAAATACTAAAGTCGTGGCCTTCCTTCCTCAAAACATCATTCTTACAAGCTTAAAGCAAATGGAGTTGAGTCTACAATCCTTTTAAGAGAAAAAACCCTAATCTAGCCAAGTGTGTGTATGGATATGCTCATGTGAGAAACTTCACAAGAACCGAAACTATAATCTTCTTGGTCGGGAGTGTGTGTGTTTAAGCATGTGTTCATGGTGAACTTTGTCAAGTCTAAAACTTGCTACCTTCGGCCGTGTCTGTAGTGTAAGGTAAAAGAGTGTTCTTGCTTCTTACCTTGCATGACTCCCTTCTTAGAAAGTATTCTCTAGCTTTGTTTGCACATAAATGTTGTTTGCAAGAAAGAGAGTAACGTGGGTGGTGTTTGGATAGTGAGAAAGTGATGAAAGGTAGAGAGAATTGTTGTAGCCGAAAGCTTTAGGAGAAATTCACCAAGTGACTAAAAATTTTAGGGTTTTCGACTCCTCTCCCTTTAGGCATAAGAGGCTTCTTGAACAAGTTAATCTTTCCTTGCATAGATGTCATTTGGCGCCTAACCCTTGAGCCTCTTCCCCTTTCCCATCATTGAATTGTGTTGGGAACACAAGGAAGCTTTTTGGACAAGTGGCACCTCCCTCTCAAAACTGAAACCTCCTTTCGCCATTTACCCTTCATCTTGTGTCCAGGTTCAATGAATCTTAAAGCAAAATGATCTTTCATCTAGCTAAGATCTTTCTCAATCTCCTACAAGTGTGCATGTGTGCCAAGTGGCACATGTGGAGTGTGTGTGTGTGTGTGGTGGCTAAAAAGCCCATCCCTTCCCAAGGAGATCTTTCTTTCACCAATATTTTGGACATTGTATGATTGGTCCAGGTGGGTGACAAAAATGCACAAACTCCCTTGCGCTAATTGTCCATCTCAAATGTCTTTCACAAGATTCTTCTAGAATCCTCATAGGCGTGTAGGCCTTCTCTTTCCAAACAATATTTTGCCATTTTCCAAAACAAGATTCTTCACCCTTTTATTTGCATGCATGACACATGGCAAAAGCAAACCATGTCCTTCTATGGTTGCTATGCATGCCCCCTTGGCTTTCTTCAAGTTCCTACTTTTCATGTCACTACATCTTCCTTCCAGGAACTCTCTCCCATAGTAACAAGTGTCACCACACAATCACCTTACAAGAAAGCATTCTTGCATGTATGACATATGACAAGAGGGAATCCATTCACGAGGGTAGGCGTGTACCCTAATTCCTATGGGCTCTAAAACCCCAATTTCACTACAAGGCCAAATTCCTCATGCACTTGGACCTCCTCGAGATCTCATATACCTTCTATTCCAACCTAATTTCTCAATAGGTCATTCGTCCTCTCTTTGTCCAAATTATCAATATATAATAAAATGCATAGAAAATTTAACAAAAATCTTAATCGTCACACCCACCCTATATTTCTCATTTATATTTATTGACTATTTCACACTGTCTAAATGCCCTGAGATGCTTGTACGAGTCCCAGCCTCACAGTTTATACTTCTTGAGTGATTATAAGACATACTGTTAGGAAGGGGCAAACGGGTAGAGTGGTGGGTTAATTGAACTCACTTGTTGTTGTGAGAAAGCGATTTTTGAACCTACAGCTCTAACGTTTTCTCCGACCAAAAGCCGAAATACACGCCTCAAGATATTTATGCAGCTAAATTTAACAATACAGTTAATTTGACTACAATGTTTAAATACAGAGAAGCCTGAACACTACAAGACCATCAAAGAATTTAGTGGGCCTTGCACATTGTTTAAAAGATACACAAGGTTTGACTTGTAAAAAGAATAAAAAGGTGAATAATTCCATGAAAGTGAATTATTCAAGCTCATAAAAAGACCAGATAAACTTCTTTCAAAAACTTCTACAAACTGATCATAATTAAAAATATTAATTCGCTAGAATAAATAATCCTATGCAAAAGGGTTTCCTCCAATCGAAGCAACAGGCCCCTGTGATGGGACATTCCTGCAACATAAACATCATTAAAACTTGGGAGGATAAATATGGTACACGGGATGACAAAGGTGACCAAGATAGAACGCGACCACCTGCACAATGCTAAGAGCAAAAGAAAACCACTTACGCTATTTGAGGGTTTGGTGCTTGCCCTGCCATATATGTTAAGCCACCTACAGAATCAAACCAAAAGTGGATCAGAATTTCAATGACAGATGTTCGGATAGATCTTCATTTTCTCCTATAGCCTCTTGGCACATGTTCATGTACGTGCATGAGAGAGAGAGAGAGAGAGAGAGAGAGAGAGAGAGAGAGAGAGAGAGAGAAGTGGAGAAATGAGTATTGATCCAGAAAGAACAGTGCAAAGTGGGATCGGTTAGGATAGAATACAGGTAACACTGATATCATCATATCATCCTACAACTTACGTACTTTTTTCATTTTTCTGTTAAATGTTTTGAGTTATACAATAGTGAATGAGGAACTTGGGGGAAAATTTCTCGATAGAGAGAGAGCTCTAGAGGGTTTGCGTTACTAGTGATGGAAATGAGCTCCAACCGAGATGCATCAAATTGTGGTGCAACTAACAAATAGAGCTCCAGCACTAACCATAGCAAAAAAAGAATGCTAAAAATAATATAAAGTTTCTCCAAGAGTTAATAAAATGCACCTTGTCCAGCATTTGAAATATATGAACTAACTGGATTTTGAGGGAACCATGGTTCAGATACACCACCATTAAAGGTGGATGGCAACTGGGAACCGGGTAGAGCAGCTTGCAAGGAGTTCATGTCCAAAAACTGCATAAGAAAAACATGAAAAATGGGGCATAATTATTGGTAAAATATCATGAGAATGAGGGCCTATTGTAAAAATCTGGCAACAGCACCTTGTAAAAACCAAACAAAGCTTTCCTTAGACAACCACAAATAGTTTTTCGTTCTTGAGAATGGTTTCCAATTTTTTATACCAACAACACAATTTGTCACCAGTTTCAAAACTCTTCAAGAAAACCCACACCTCCATATTAAAAAGGGAAAAAGAAAGTACAGGGAAGGAGCAAGCAAAGGCACTGGAAGTAGTTGTGCAATGGAGCTCCCTACCATCACAAAGACTCTGTTAGGGACCCCGGTCTTGTCCCTATCACTAAGGACCACGAGCTCGCCTTGGTGTGAATGATGACCGAGTGACCTTGCAAACTTGCTTAGTCTTTGGACAATAATGGCACGTATGATGGTGATGATGAGTTCCTAGGTTGATCTAAGGGATGAATAAAGGCGTTTGATGCAATGTGGAATGGCTTGAAGGTTGCCCTTGATGTTAGGGCCACTTGGATGATGATTAGAGTTGGTATGGTGAAGTGTAGCTAACGTTTTGTGTGGTGACTAAGGATGATTTCGAGATTGGGAAGAGATGGACTAGGGTTGGAGTCTTAGTTAAGATGCTAGGGTTTGGAATGATGTGGATAAGGGAGGCTAGGGTTTGGTGGCTAGGATTTGGCAGACTTTGGAGTTGGCACCCATTAATGTTAGGGTGGTTCGGTATTGGCAATAGGAGAAAGTGTTTGAATGAGTCTAGGGTTGCTCCTTGACTTTAGGGAGTGATTAAAGATAAGATGAGGAAGATTGGATTTGGATATGGTCAATGGATGAAGATGGATGGTGTTTGAATAAGTCTAGGGTTGTCCCTTGACTTTAGGGATTAGGAGATGAAAGATAGGATTTAAATATGGCAAGATAGGATTGGGATCTTTGGTTGACTTGAGTGATTGTAGAGATTTGAGGGATTGGATATGGTAGATGAGATGGAGTTTGAATGAGTCAAGGGTTGCTCCTTGACTTTAGGAATTGACAAGGATAGATAAAAAAAAATAGGATTTGGATTTGAATATGGTAAGATGATGGAATCTTTGGTTGACTAGGTCTATGGAAGGAGTTTAGAGATTTAAGGAATTGGAGGAGTGATTGGAGGGATTGAGTGATTCTAGGGAAGTTCCTAGAATCAAGGGATTGGCATGGGATAAGTCAACCTTCCTTAAATTAAGGAAGTTGCCAAAGAGGTCTCTTGATGGACGGCTAGGGTTTGTGTGAGTTGATGGAGACAAGACTCCTAAAAGGAATGAATTACCTTCTAGAGATTTGAGGTGGACGGCTAGGGTTTTATGGATGGAAGACTTTGGTGTAGCCGAATATGTAAGTGGAGTATATGGACTAGGGTTTTATGAATATGGAAAGATTTATGGGCAAGCCACTTATGGTAAGTATGACTCACGGCTAAGGCAAGTTGGATGATGGGAAGTGACAATTTCGGCTAGGTCAATGAATATGATGGATGAAGGGTAATTATGGAATGTGGCCAATTATGGAAGGTAGGGCAACACTAGAGTTGGTCGAGTAGTGTATGTGAGAAATATGGCTAGGGTTTTATGGAGGGGCGGAAATATATGGATAAACACATATGAACATTCAAGAACACAATGATGAACTTCACCACCAAGTCAAGAATGCACAAAGATGAATGGACTCAACAAAAGAATATGAAGACTCTTTTTGGTTTAAATGAATATTTAGATATGCAAAAAAGTGTAGATGAACAAGATGAAAAATAAGAACAATAAAGATAATGGATGAGAAATGGATGAACAAGATAAGCACTTCAACTATTGATCACGGATTGCACAATAGTTGAAATAAATCTCATAGATTGATAAACTTGAAAATAACAGAGATAACACAACTTAGATTCATGAATTACACCAAGTTGCAAAAACAAGATAAATTGAATCACACATATTCACGAATTGCAAGGTGATGATTCTCCTCTAGGGATTCACGAATTGCGCCCAAGTAGGCTAAATGCCTAGCACCGAAAAGGTGATCTCAAGAACAAGTCTACCCACTTAGGGAATTTGCCAAAAGTTCAAAAGATGTAAATTAAATGCCTAAGGGTCCTATTTATAGAGTTTACAAAGTGAAAACTCTAATTGGTCCCTTGATGAATAAAATAAATAAATAAATAAATAAAAATAAGTTATAGTGGTGTCGGGCCCATGGGGGTCCACGGCATTGGCCCTTGGTGGCCTAATCTTGGTTGTCCATGCATGCCTAGGACCATGTCCTAGAGCAGTTTTTGATTGGGTCTTAACAGAATCCCCTTCCACGGCGCTTGCCGGCAGGGAAGATCCCTCTATGCAATGGGGCAGGTCTCTCCCACCATGACGAAATAGAATTCTCTCAATTTCACTTGAAATGAGTAGTATCTATTTAGTGCAAAAATACTATCAAAAGCTATAGTACAAAAACACTCTGAAAACATTTTGAAGGATGGCTATGATACCCAAACAAGAAAACACTACTACGAAATAGTTGCCAACCAAATGAATTTTTATCGCATACCATATTGCTCTGTTCCATATCTGAATCGTTAGGAAGATCAAATGGGTTTGTGGATTTACGATCCATTGCATGTGATTGTGTCTCTCCCTGAGAAAATTCATAAATTACTCATAGAAAAATACTTAAACTGGCCAAGATCATGCACAAAAAGCTCAACCAACTGAAGTACACAAACCACTAGAGGAAGTGTAGGAGTATAAAATGGCCCCATGGCAACATGTGATGGCACACTAGGATCTGTGGACCCACCATGAGAGGCAGCTCTTTGAATCTCCTCTTTATTGGAGTCCTGCCAATCGAGTTTACAATTGAGCTGAAGACACTAACCAGTTTGACAGAAACTAGTTTTGATGTACAAACCTCTAATTCTCTTAAACCGAAATACTGATCAGCACTTGATGAAAGACTCTGAGTTTCTAGTTGTAGTTCACTACCTTGCTTATTGCCTTCCGAAGGAAGATGCCCATTAGTATCTTCAAAAGCCTTCCACCCCTGTTCAGAAACAAAAGATACAACGTGGGTTATACACCCAATTTACTGCATCCCAACTCCAAATTAGGGGAAAAAAATATAACATGCAATGTCAATGGAGACTAGCAGTATAATTTTCTTAAAACCAAATACACACCAAGTATTGCTAATTACCACTATTCCTACACGCCAAAAATACTTGAGGGTTGTTGTAGGGGAAGGGGGGGGGGGGGGGGGGGGGGCATAATTTAGACTATGGGAAAGCTTACCTGAGTGTTTGCTATAGTGGAAGCTTGAACATTGTGCAAATTATCATGCCATTGATTAGACATTGTCGAAGGTCCATAGACACTCTCAAACTGAAATGAGGGCCATTCCATGTTTGTAAATAAGGAGGAAAAAGGATCAAACTTTTCCAATGAACCCACATCACTAGAAGGAAGATGTTCAGTAGGATTTCCAGCATGTGTAATAGATGGAGTGGGCTTAGGTGTATCAAATGTTGCCCATCCTCCATTTTCAGGTACAGATAATTGTGGCTTTTCTTTATCAAAGGTTGTCACTGACTGCTGCTGAGAAATGCCCGCAAATAAATCCAAGGATGACAAAGGGAAAGTTTGTGGAGGTTGATATGCATTCACAGATGAAGCTGGAGATACCAGTGATGATTGAAATAAATCCAGAGATCGAGCTGATGATGCTGCGGGTGCTTGCAATGAATCAAAGGATGAAGCTGCAGAAGGCTCTGGTTCTGAGACAAGTGGTGTCTGAAAAAGATCCAAACTACCTGAATGTTGACTGTAAATAGATGATTGTGGAAAAGTAGAAACTTTATTCTCAAAGGTTACAGCAGATTGTTCTGGTTCTGAGACAACATCTGTTAAACCGCCCAAATTATATGAATTCCGAGACAGGGAGTTGCTGTCCATTGACCCAAAGCTACCCAAAGATGCAGTTCTCTAAATAAAGGAACAATTTAAGTCAGCTGATTGAAGAGGTGTGCATGATCAACATATAATAGAGATATGGCCAAAAAATTTAAACTAAGCAGATAGAGAAAAACCGTAGAATGGACATGCAAACCATAGCACTCAAGGAGTCATAATATTGTACCCACCACATCAATGAGATTTTTTCTTCTTTTTTTTTTTTTTTTTTTTTTTTTTTTTTTGTTTTTGCAAAAACAAACCTCACTGAAAAGTGCAAAAGACACAACTCAAGTACACATGATGTATGCAAGATAAAAACCAATCTAGAAGGAGAAGAAGATACAAGAAATGAAAATTATGTCCATAAAAATCTATAGCTGTACAAAGGAATAGAGCACTGAAAAGGAAAGTTATGAGTTCCTTCAGCGCCCATTCAGGGTCCTCAATTCTATTATCCGTTTCCCTTCAAATACACCAAATCAGGTAAGTAGGAACCATTTTCTACACAACTGCCTTTTTAGGGCTGCAACCTAAACCCTCTACAAGAGTCAAAAAGTCCACTATTTTTCACAGCACGATCCAAATCAAACCAACTGAACTAAAAAGGTCACTCCACATAGCACAATCAATCTCACAATGACCTAAGAGAATAGGTGTTAATCAAATTAAGTTAATTTTGACCCAGAAAAGCAAAAACTTTGATTCATTATCTACTTTTAGGTTCTAATGAATTCAAGTACGAAAGTCATATCCAAGAATATTAAAAGGCTAAATTTGCATAATCAAAATTTCATGTTTTATTTGCATGTTGATACACAGCTGCTGTTTGATATTTTTTGTTATTAAATGATTTCGTTTAAGTTTTCATTGTTATAATAAGCGAGTAGACAAAATTATCCACATTGTAACCATCAGTTCAAAGCAGAGTAGGAAAACTTTCCTAAAGCTGTAAGAGGTTCTAAACGACATGGCTGCCGCCCCTTGCTGCAGCAGGCTGCCTCACTTGGAAATACAAAAGCTTCCTAGAAATCCCAAGAAACCTCTCTGTCAAATATCTACAGGTTGGAAAGTTTCCCAAATTGAAAATGGGAAAGGAGGCTACTATGACGCACTATTCTAGAGCCCATAGAAGCCATTAGGGTTAGGCTATTTCTTGTAATCAAGTTGGCTACATTTGGGTAGTAAGAATACCTGAGAAGTGTTGAGAATGTTTGTGAATAGTTATGAGTAGAGATTAGAGTG
Organism: Juglans microcarpa x Juglans regia; assembly: GCF_004785595.1. Taxonomy (NCBI): domain Eukaryota; kingdom Viridiplantae; phylum Streptophyta; class Magnoliopsida; order Fagales; family Juglandaceae; genus Juglans; species Juglans microcarpa x Juglans regia. The sequence goes on along the minus strand of NC_054603.1, from coordinate 22,480,351 downwards.
GGTTTGTGGGTCCCATTGAGAGTATTTTGAGTTGTTTGGATGTATGAAGTATGTTGAATTGTTGACTTTTGGATAGATAGTTGAAAAAGGTGTGGGTCCCATCAATGATAGATTTTTTTTTTTTAATGATGATGAAATGATAATTTTATTTATATATAATAGTGATAAATATTTTAGTGATTTTATTTATTTTTTATATATAATAGTGATAAATATTTTAGTGATTTTATTTCTTTTTTTATATATAATAGTGATAAATATTATAGTGATTTTATTTATTATTTTTTTTATTTCCTCTCTCTCTCTCTCTCCTCTGGCCCGATTCTCCCCCATGCCCGATTCTCCTTCAGCCTAGCCTAACGCCGCCGTGCGCCGCCCAGCCTCACCGCCACTACCAGCGACTCCCCCTCACTCCGGCGACCAAGCCAGCCACCATCGATCTCCCCCACGCGCAGCTCTCTCTCTCCCCTGCGGTAACCCAACCGAAATGGATTTCACTCATTTTCTCTCCACTTGCGCCGCCATACGCAGACACCCAGGCTCCCCGCCACCACCAGCGACTCCCCCTCACGCCGGCGACCAAGCCAGCTACCATCGATCTCCCCCACGCATAGCTCTCTCTTTCCCCTGCGGTAACCCAACCGAAATGGATTTCACCCATTTCTGTCAATTTGTGCCGCCGTACGCGGCCACCCAGGCCACCGCACCTCCACCACCTCACACCGGCAACCACCTCTCGCAGACCTAGCCACCATGAGCCTCCCTCTCCCTCTCCATCGCACACTGGCATTCACACTCGACACAGACTCTCGGCTCAGAGTAGTTGAAAACTACTTCAAACTCATTTGGATGGAAATAGTGTACGAGAGTTTCTCAGAGTATCTGAGTTGTTGGACACCCAAACGTAGTTAGGCCTCGTTTGGATAAAGAGATGCTTCCATCTCATCCCATCTCATCTCACTCATCTCATCTCACTCATTTCATCTCATCTCAATATCTAAACACCACAAAACAAACACTTTTCAATTTTAAATCTTTAAATTTTTCATCTAATCATTACTAATTATTACAACTTTTCCAAACTTCTAAACAAAACACAAAATAATTCAACTTTTTCAAATCCAAAAACAAAAATAAGATTAAAAATAATATTCTAACAATATTTTAACTTTATAATATTTTTATTCAACTTTTTCACTCCTTTCCCAAAATCCCATAAAACATTTTCACTCAAACCATTTCTAACTCATCTCATCTCAACTCAAATATCTCACTACAATTCACAAACCATCTCAACTCACTATCCAAACCAGGCCTAAATGGTCATTCCAGTGGAAATTAGACACTCACTTGCTGTCCAAGTCATAATCAAGACCTTTGGCTAAATATTTCGATAGTACTTTTTTTGACATATAGAGTTTCTTATTAATAAACCTAAGAAAAGTTCCCTTTGTGTTTTCCCTAATCCCATATCCCAAAAGCTTTTGAATCATGAAGTTCTTGCATTAAAATTATGCTGCAGCCTACAGGAGAAAAAACTTCAAATCCTGAACACTCATCTATTCATTAATCAAAAATAGTTGCTTGCCTCCCTTTTTGTTGCAGTCCAGATTTGACGCCCTTAATTGAGTCCCTAACCTGATACTTCTCATTGCTGCCACCACTTTTTGTTGAGCAAAACCAAAATCTCTCACTTTTCAATGAGAGAAATCCCTTATTCCTATATGGTAGTGAAATCAGTACAACCAAACTTGTTTTCTTCCGTTTTTAAACTCCTATAGAACTTTGTTACTGAGCCTTAAGAGGAATTTAGAGGCAGCAAACCATAGAACTAGTTTAGGATAAGATTCCTTCAAAAAACCCAAGATTCCTCCACACTCTGAACCCACAACCAGACCTAACTTTGAGGCTATACAGTGACCATGAAGCCAGATCTGACAAGCTATGAAAGATGACATTGTAGAGAATTTAAGCCTCATGAACCCCTAATAAGTTTGGGCTGGAACTTCCTAGACTAAGTGCCATTATCACTCGGGTTAGGGATTGATTCATAGGCTGAATGCTAGAAGTCCTTAGGCCCATGACAGAAACTTGAAAGCCGTGTTTGAGGACTTAATGACCATAGAAAGAACAAAGAACGAGTAGGGTTGTGTTGACAAAGCAAAAGCATAAAAAAGTCATATTACGAATTGCATGTTAAGCAAGTCAACTACGCATGTGATAGTGGGCTCATCCATCAGAAAGAGTTGTTTCCGGAAAACCTAAGTAAGGGACCAGGATCTATGAAAAACTTGTGAACTACGAAAAAAATAGCAGTAATGATTGTTTTTATTTTTCCCTAGATTCCAAAAGGATTGATATGGTACAAGCTAAGGAAACAAAGTGGTAGGATCATGCCTTTTATGAGTATTGTAAGATGGTACATACTTGAAAAGTGTTGTTCAAGCTACATATTGTTAGCCTTTTCATGTAAGCCCCTTTATGCACTTATGATATGATACATTATGCAAGTAAAGTTCTGCAAAGGCCTTAACATGATGCATATGCTGTTAATTATTTCATGGTTAGCCTAATGTAATGAAGACCATGCAAATGTTATAGCTTATGATATGGAAATTATGTAGAAACGAAATGATGAACGAATGCATGTCATGAATGTTTATATGTTGGCCATATGATGATGTTTGTTACCAATGCAAAACTATGGGTGGGTGCGGCGCCCTCCACACTGAAGGATGTTGAGAAGGGCAGTCCACCTAGGATGAATACATCCAACATTTTATTTTTTCTGTGACATGATATGCAAAGATATGCATCTCAAAACTGCAGTAGCAGTCCATTTAAATGGAAAAGCCAGATCAAGCCAACTAAATCCACTTCTTTGTAAAAAAATAGGATTCATATGCTGAATACATGTGATTATCCAATTGCATATAGTCATAAAAGAAAGTAAAATAAGTGTCCTCACATACAATCTCTCTATCTATTCCAATATTTGTCCCTACAATTCCAATTGTAAGTTGTATTCCAGACAAAGTTCTGACATACACAAATATGCATGCACACACATTACATTCAATAAAAGTAGTGTATGATCCCAATATTAAGACTAGACACCTAGAGTTCAGTTTCCTGTGACTAGTGACCAAAAGAACTGCATGTAATGTATGTGCATGCATATTTGTGTATGCCTGTGTTTTTCATCTGCCCAAAGACAAACACGTTGAAGAGCAGCAATGTGTGCAAACAACAAAACAACAGACTTTAAGTGCCTCATAGTTCTCTCACAAGTAAGTGTCTGTGTCCAGGCACAAATGTGGCCCCCCTCAGAGCACTCTCATTGGATTAGCTAAAGTTAAAGTACATTTTTTATGAATGTAAGATGAATTTAGCTTTTAGCTATTCCATTCACATAAGTCTCCACATTTGAATAGCCATTTTTTTATTATATGACAATAAAATAATAAAAGATGAATTTGGCTTTAGCTATTCACATTAAATCTCTACATTGGATTATCCATTTATTCATGAGTAACTAATAATTTCAAAAACATTTTAATTTTTTTACTTATGAAATTATTTTATTTTATCATATTTTACTATTCATAATATTATATATTAATTAGTAATCATATTCTAATTAAAATATGGATTAAAAATAGAAACTAGAAAGACGTTGATGGAGACCTCGGGAGAGAGAAACAAATGATATAACATGGATTTGATGAATAAACAGTGTCTTTCAAATTTAAAAATTACTTTAGAAGTTACTGCAGCTATATTCCAAATATCTATTCCAATGTGATACATTTTATGGTTCAATAGCTAAATTCTCATTGGATTTAGCTTTAAGCTAATCCAATGAGAGTGCTCTCAGTTTATTTCAGTTTTTTTATTTTTGGGGAAGGCAGAAGCAATGGTAAATTGTACCCTCTGACAAGGCAAAGCATAAGACTCAACGCATAAAGTATAAATCTTTTGGTTTCTTATTTGCGGTTTATTATTTGTGCATATGGTACTTCAAAAAAAATCTGTATATGGAGAAAAAAAAGAACAAAGAAACTAAACTGCAAGCTGCAAGGTAGTTTGGTTCCCAATACCACATTGTGGACGCATGTCAACACATATGAAGTATTACAGTAGGTAAAAGCATAATGCAACAAAATAGCTTATATGTTCCAAGCATGACTTAAGGTGAAACTAGAGGCAACTCATATCACAACATGCAGGGAATAAGCCTCCTGCTTTGTATTTCCCTACTTATATACAAAAACTAATCGGAAAGTTTTTTGTTTTTTTTTTTTTTTTAACATTACCCTAGTAAACCATAAAGCATATTCAAATGGCATCAGAGATTAGAGAATACAAATGTGGGAAAAGAGAAACCACATAAACTGTAAAATTGGTTTGATAACGGAAAATAGTAGTAGAGCTGGAATAACAGTTCGGTGGAAACTGTGTCCTTATCCATGTCTGTATGCAAAGCATTGGAGGTAGCATGTGCCGCAAGGCACATACATATTTGATGAATACAAGTATATATTCCTTCATGCATGCAAGTATGCATCTGCCATACATCTAAAGCTCAATTGGAATGTTTTGTGATGTTATTAGCTTTCATTCTTTATTATGTAGGATAAGATATGGAGGTTAATATGTTAGGTGGCAGATCACCATTCTATGGAGAATGGTGAACAGCTACTCAAGACACACCAAAACCATTTTACAACCATAAGACAAAGCTCCGATAATATTTGATACTTTCCTTAAAAGGAATGAAAAACTTCAAAGCCAAATAAATCATTCAAAAACACTCATTTTGTTTTGTCAATTACACAAGCAAGTGTACAAGAAACATAACCTGTGCGTGTGGAATTCCATCAGCGTCTCTCTTGGCATTTGCCTCAAAAGATGTATTTTTCTCTTGAAACCAAACTTCACTTAAACTCCTCAAAGGCTGAACGGGTGGGCTGCTAAATCCAACATCCTTTTGAAAATTAGGAGACTCTGAAGTAGATCTGAATGGATCACCTGCACTAGACACAGAGTAGTCCGAAACTCTGGAAATGGAGCCCTCATTTGCAAACCTATCCTCGGAGACTTTATCACTTAAGCGACCAGGACTGTAGATAAAATTAGACATCTTCCCTTCATAGCGGCCTCGATCTGACCCTGGCTTCCTGGTCAGGGCAGCAGCTTGCTTTCCATACCGTCGGTCTTCGTATTGATAATCATAAGGCGGACTCTGAGAATAAGAATGATATGAACTGGCCCGTCTCGTGTCCCCTTCATTGAGTCTCGTGCTCTGTCAAATTCAATAATAACTAACGTATGCAAAGTTTGTATACAAGCTTAAGTGAGATAATTTACAACAGAAGATAGAGCCTGCTTTATTCTATTTCTGAGAATGAGTTTTGAAAACTTTCAAAAAGCTTAGGAAATGAGTAAAAATATATGATAATTCACTGTTATCAGTGTTACATTTATCTTCAACAGAAACAGAGAAGGCCCAACAGTTTTTTTTTTTTTTTTTTTTTTGGGGGGGGGGGGGGGGGGGGGGGGGGGGTGAAAGCAGAGTGGGCCGGGGCGGTAAGAAAAAACATCTATTTGGACCCTCTTCAGAAATTAGTCGTTTAAGAAAATACTTCTCAAAAAGAAACTACCAAATGAGTCAACTCCCATTTCATTTTGTCCATTTCTTCCGAAACACAACCAAAAGATACCATAAATTTATTTGAGACACATTTATCAAAAACTTTTTTGAGATCCCAAAACAGTATCAAATGTTCTTCATAATGTAATCAGTGAAAATTTTGGTTCAAGGATATATTACCTGCATATCTCTTGGAGGTTTGTCAGAGGTCTTTCCTCCAGCATAACTTCTATCCTCATACACATTCTTTATAAACTCCCGTATTTTATCAACATTACTGCAAAAGAGAAGAATTGCTACAAAACATTACATATTTGATACACTTATAACTAAAACCTTAATTATAATTTGCATATCATGCACCTGTTGTCAGGCAATCGCTGCATTTGAAGGTCCCAATCCTTCAGATATGTTTCCCTTGCACGCTGAAAAGAGTGAATGGACCATCAGCATGGGAAAAGCAAACCCACTGTGGCCAAAGAGAGAAAATTCACACTTGTACCTGGTTACCACCGTTTTGAAGTGCTTCAACTTCTTGAGAAGTAAACTTCGCCATGGAGACAGACTTCACTCGATGAGTAAATTCACGACTGTATGGAAAAAAAACATAAATGGATACATTCATAAAACACTGAAAATCAAAATATATCAGATGTTTGGTAGGCCAAGTTTGAACAAAACCACCAAAGCAACAAAAAAGTTCCATTGAATAGGGAGAGAAATAGAAGGACTAAATGGCAGATAAAAACACAAATACATTTTTTTTAGAAGTTAGAAGATAAAAACACAAATACATGGTCCAAAAAGAAGCATGATATACAGAGGGATGCATTGTACGAAATTATTCAACATTTCACCCTATGTCTATTATTGATTCATACATTTACTTATAAAAAATAATTAGTAATCCATACCTACCAACACCCACTAATAGCATAACAGAGAGATTAAAGGTTCTCTTTTGCGGCAATCCAATAACTTTCAACCATAAATATAGGACAAGTCAGACTTAAGTATGACTTTTAAGACATAATAAAGACATAATACACTTAGGATAGTGTTGGTATACGTGATACCCCATATGATAAGAAAATGGGTAGGTGGTGTATAGGATCCCACATTGCTTGAGAAGGAAAAATTATTGTTCTTTATAAGGTTCCAATAGAACTCCAATTGTATCATTGACTAATCTTTTTGGAATATAGGTAATGTGGTTTGGATCTTCCATTGGGGCGTTTTAAATGGTATCAAAGCCTATCCCAACTAGAAATGTAGGACTTGAGCCGTGTCACCTACGATGGATTGGCCTGAAGAGGACATAGGGAATTTAAGGGGAGGAGATTGTGATACCCCAAATGATAAGGATAAGGGTAAGTGGTGTATAGGATTCCACATTACTTGGAAAGAAGAAGTTCTTGCTCTTTATAAGGTTCCAATGGAGCTCCAATTGTATTATTGACTAGTCATTTTGGAGTATAGGTCATGTGGTTTGGGTCTTCTATTAGGGCATTACAATATAAAAAAGCTTGATTCTTAAAACAATGTGATTATTCAAAACAGACAATTTATGAGGGAGAGGGAACATAAGTCTTGTCAATAGACTTTTCTGTTTCTCACATTAGTAAGTTTTAACTCTTCTTAGAAAAGAAATTAAATGGTGGCTTAAAAGGCATATCACAGCTAAAAGAAAAGATCTACAAGCACACTTAACTTGTTTTGATGTATGTAGGCATCAAACATCCCCCCAAATACATGACATGATCAAATGGAAGAAATAATGATCCATTATATTCCCTTCTAATGATCCCTTAACATATTCCTTTAAAATAATGATCCTTGTGGGATGAACTTTTCAACAGGGTGGGGATGGCATGGGTAATGTCGGGGAAGGTGGTTGGTCTTCTCCCAGTTGGAGGAGTCTTTATGGTGTTCAGCAAATTGCAGCAATTTGGAAGATGGTCCCCATATGCCTCTCATGTGTATTTGAAAGGAATGGAATGACTAGACATTTGAAGATAAAGAACGTTTGATGGTGGAGCATAGTAGCCTTTTTTTCAAGACATTATTTCTTTGGACAATGGCTATAGATTTCAATGGTCTTAAAATTCATGAGTTCCTTCCATCTATTTCTTCCCCTTCTTCCTAACTAGGTGTGAGACTCTTATAAACATCCTGTGTTCTTGGGCTTTTGCCTAGTTTGCCATCACTAAGTTTTTACTTATAAAAAACATAATATCCTAGCCACCTTACGTTGGACTAAAAGATGATCCACAGATTCCTCATCTCTCTTGCACATAAAACATAATCCTTTCACCATAACATATTTCTTCCTCAAGTATCCAAACTAAGGATCTAACCTAGTGCAGCTGTTCAATCATAGAAAGCCGCTTTCAAGGAAGCCTTGCTCCTCTAAATAGCATTCCAGGGATAAGTAATGTTGTCGTGGGGAGTAACACGATAGATTTGAATAGTGAGATGAGAATTTTTGGTTTTACAAAAAAGTTTAAAATATAATTTTTTAATATTATTATTGTTTTGGGATTTGAAAAAATTGAATTGTTTATTATATTTTGTGTAGAAATTTAAAAAAATTGTAATGATGAGATGAGATGAGATGAGAATTTTGTGTCTCATCTCACTTGCCAAACCTATCCAAATCATATGTATGATCTCATTACACGAGAATTGATTTCTGAATGGAAAGGCACATATAGGACATTGTCTTGAATATACTAACAATTTGAGATTCAATAAAATCAGATCATGGAAAAAAATAACGTGTAAATGTTATTCAGACAAAACATCAAATGGAAGAACCAGTATCCTTATTAGCAAAAATATTTAATGGCAAACTTCTTTAGCTCTATTAAAATTTAAGACTGTCGAGTATCCCCCTCAAAACATATAAAAATAACAAAACAAAAGAAGTAACATAAAATGATCTTGGAGCAGTTGTAGTAATTACTAGTTTAAAAAATAAAAAATAGGAACTACAATATTTATCATCGGGGTTGCACAATGTGTTGTACCAAAATCACCCAAAATCACACTCAAATACAAGATAGAGACAATATGTAAGTGGTTCGGCAATTTGCCTACATCCACTGTAGCGGAAACAGTAGATTTCAAAGTGTTTGTATAAAATATACAAACTTCAACAAGATTATCTCTATCTCTACAAATGGCCCTTTTCTATGTATTTTCCATAGACACTGTTTCGTTTACAAGATGATCTCCTTTTATAGGAGAAGCTTCAAGAGACAAACAGACAATTAAAGGGCTGTTAGAGACAAGCTTGATATTTTGAAGACAAACTTGATATTTGGAGCAGCTATCTAAGACTGTTGAGGAGCTACTGATCACACTTGGATTGATATTTAACACAATGAACACTGAAATGAAACAAAAAAATAACAAAAAATACAAAACTTCTTATAGAAAAAGAAAAGCACTCACTGTATCCCACTGCAAGTCGTACAGACGAAACTCCAAAAATTCGTACAAACATATTGAGGACCCTGCAGAAAACAAATAGGGACGACTAACTGAGAATCGATAGCAACACCAACGAATGGAATCTTGAAGGGGAAAAACCTTTAAAAAGGCACATAAGAATAACAACTGAAGAACTGAAATGAAGGAAACTCATGTCGTGAGAGAACATTTACCAAGCTGTTGCAGTTGATACATCTCCGATTGGGCGGGAGCTTCATGAGACCGCGTATAATCCTCTCATTTCGCTCTTCTTCCCTTTTGCTTCCCATTTCAAAGCAGTCCAGTAGCTATCGGAATCGAATCCTAGATAGAGAAATTTTCTTCTTTCAGACACGGAGCAAGAATCGACGAGCTTGAGCAAAATATATAGGGCTCCTGTACAGAATTCCGTACCGTAAATAGATGGTCTTCGAGACGAGGAATCTAGGGTTTGGGAGTGACTTTTGAATTGACAATCATCGATTGCTGTTTTTCTCTTTTTCTAATAATGGAGTCTGGGCAGAGAAAAGTCCTTCCAAGGAAAATGAGGCGATTAGCCAAAGTCCACACTCCATGCTAGTGAAAATAGCAGTGACTTTAGACGTGTCTCCGTTGAATCGAAGAAATCTATATCTTTTTTTTTAAACAACAAGGTCTCGTTTATTTTTAAAAAATATCTCATCTTATCTCATCTTATTTTATTATTATAATTTTTTTAAATTTTTACATAAAATAAAATAAACAATTCAACTTTTTCAAGTTCTAAAATAAAAATAATATTAAAAAATATATTTTAATAATATTTTATTCAACTTTTTAACTTTAATCTCATCTCATTTCTGAAAACAAATGAGCCCTAAATCTATATAATTATTTTCTTCAATTGATCGAGTGTGTACTTGTATTCAATGATACATAGTAATAATCTTTTATGAGAAATGATCAACTTGTTAAATATGCGTGGGTTTATTTCAATCAATGTTTTAAGTTTTGTTCCGGTTTAACTATTGAACAGAATATTTTGATATTAATTCGCTTCGAGATTCAATAAATATATATATATATATATATATATATATATATATATATATATATATATTAGCGGTGAGTGACGTGCAATGCATGTTTTCCTAATTACTAATATTCACAAAATGTAAAATAATATATTTTTTTAAATAAAATTAATTAGTCAATAATTTAATGTACAGAAGTAGAAAAATAAATTTTAACAAGCATCATAATGATAACAAAATGTTACAATAATATGAATAATATAAAAATTAAAAGATTTTGGATATTCTAGCAATAGTTTTCTTAACAAAATATATAAATTGTAGAATTTAACCACACTACTCAATGACTCAATGAGCACTAAAAAAATTATTTTATCTAAATGATTTTAGTTAATTAAGAATATTATGAGATTTAAATTATAGTAAAAACTCTAATTATTTATATAATTTTATTCTCTTAAAAATATTTAACAAAACTCTATTTTTTATTTAATGATAAACGATTAGTATTTTATAAATTAAAGTTAAATTTATATTTTAATTATCTATTTTAAGTTTGTTTATTTTTAATGTTTTAATCTCTACTGTTGGATCAATTCTGGAGATTCAAGATGTAGGGTTGAGATTAAGGCAGGTTTGGGGGGTGGGCCAGATGAGACACAAAATTCTCATCTCATCTCATCTCATCATTACATTTTTTTCAAATCTTCATACAAAATATAATAAACAATTTAACTTTTTCAAATCTCAATTCATTTTTTTCAAATTCCAAAACAATAATAATATTAAAATACAATATTTTAAATTCTCAAACAAAACACAAAATTCTCATCCCACCCCCCAAACTTGCCCTTAAAGTTTCAAATCTTAATTTTTTCAATAACTGTTAATTACTGTTAGCTTTTAATGTAAACAGTAATTCTTGAACAGTAATTACTGTTTATTACTGGCTTTTAACGCGAACAGTAATTACTATTCAATACACTTGTTTTACCGTGAACAGTAATCACTGTTTATTACACTTTAATGTGAACAGTAATCAGTGTTTATTACTGTTCATGTTATAGACACATTTAAGTTAAAGGTGATATATATAAACCGGTAATTAATAAAATAAATATATATATATATATAAAAGAATTGACAATTTATAAAATGAATCTAAGTTGAGAAAATTAAAAAAACAGAGATATATATATATATATATTGGATTGGGAAAAAAAAAGAGATATTAGTATTAAAAGATAATATTAAAAAAATCACAAATTTGAGTTCAGACGTAAAAAACAAAGAAAACAAATAAAAGATCGTAAGAAACTAGAAAAATAATGATATTTAAAAGGGGAATGAGAGGACAGATTTAAAATTATAAAAAAATTAAAATTATATAAATATATTTTATATTTTAGAATTAATTAACTACCATCTAGATTTAAAATTTACAAAAATGTCATTTAAATTTAAAAAAATTACAAAACTAAAACAATTTGGAACGGAATAGGGCCCAAAATGTCAATTTCAATCGTAATGGCCAGAATTTGACCAAAATTGCTGGAACAAACCGGAATTTGAAACGAAACGAAATAAGGAGGTATAATGTACTCAGTACTATATCGAAATGAAACATTCTGACCAGAATGATCGGAACAGAAAGTGATGCCCGAACCTCTAATTGGGATGGAATGGAGATTTAGAATATTGGGACATGCAATACGTAGTTACATACTCCGTTCATGACAAATAATATGCAATGCATCTTAGTATGCAATTACAGTATGCAATAATCGCAACGAAAAAATGGTGACTTCTAAAGAACCTTGCACCGGAATGAACTAAACATCTCAATAGTCAAATTAAGCATAGATAGTGTCTTATCTAAAGAGGTCCAAATAGTAAAACATAAGTTCAAACATAACTTGGGAGATAAAATCTCCTTATTACAAACAACTTCATCGGAGTTCCATAAAAAGGTAAATGGAATGAGATGAGATAAAAATTTTATGAATAGTAGTGAGATAGTTTGACTTAAGTATTTATTGAGTTTTGAGAAATGAGAGAGAAAAAGTTAAATAAAAAATATTATAAAATAAAAATACTGTTAGAATATTATTTTTAATATTATTTTTGTTATGTAATTTGAAAAAATTGAATTGTTTTTTGTTTGAAAATTTTAGAAAAATTGTAATGATTAGTTTAAAAGTTTTTGTATTTGAATGATATTTAGGAAGGAAATTAGATAATATGATATGAGTTAGGATGAGATAGAAATTGTTTCCAAATATTCCCTAATACGCTCATGTAATAGGGTAAGGTAATAGGGTGGCAGATTGATTAGCCAAGGAAATGGCATCTAATGGATTGGCTTTTTCTAATAATTATAATATGTCTCGGATTCTTTGAGACCTGATTCATTTGGATTCTTTGAACCTTCCCTCTTTACGATGCTAGGTCTGGTTTCTTTGTGGTGGTTGTTCTTTGTCCTTTTGTGTCCATAGGCCTGTTATAGTTTATTGTTGTCTTGTTGTGGTTTTTTGGGGTTACCCATAGATCTTGTCTTGTTACCACAATATTCATCCGCCATAAGTAAGGACTCTTTCTAATAAATATGGGAGGGGTCACTATTGGACATGTGACCTTCCGCTCTTTTTTTAAAAAAATACGCTCATGTGAACATGATCATCTCTAAGAACATTACTATTAAATCCATATTTTGGTTTGGTTTGGGGTCAAGGTCGTTTTCAATTATTTGAAACCAAGTAGTGGAGTTCATCACCATCCTATTCGTCAAAAGTCGGCCCTAACACAACTTTTACCATTTTGGAGGAATGGTAATGGGATTACCATTGTGATATTCCTTGAAATATCAATAAGTTAAACAACCAACTTGTATAAAAATAAGATAAATATGACTACTGATAAACATGAGATGCATGTATGATATGTAGAAAAAATGTATTTGTCTTCCATCCAAATTCATCAACATCTTTTAGAAAACTTTGATACACATTTTCTTACAGGGAACATTTCATATTTCATTTTTTCAAAACATACCATTTATTATTTATTAAAGACATTATTAACATATAAAATCACAGTTCCCCATTTTGCATTGTGAATACCTATTGGTGACTATAGCACAACTTAGGTTGATACTATGTCTTCAGAGTTGTGCAGATATAATATTCAATGCATTGATCATAAACATTTCATAACAATATACACTCATCAACGTTAGATGCCACAAACAACTTCGCCTTGGAATCCTTTAAAGAGGAATCAAATCAAAGTTCATTGACTGTTTTTCGTCAATCCATAGATTACCATTCCATTTTTAATCATTCCAGAGTGGATAGAGAAATTTTACTAGAATATTCCCCCATCCTAACTTTGGGTTGTGACAAAAATATTTTTGATATGAACCTGCGTGAATGAAATCTCTTGAATCTACAATCAATTTGAAAACTCCCCAAGAAAGCCAAATTCAAGTCAATGGATGGAAAACCTAGACCCGATAAGAACTCGTTTCAAGAATCTAGATTATATCAAAATCTAGACCCGTTGAAGAACCCGTCTCAAGAACCTAGATTACAAAGGAGGAACGCCACAAAGGTTGTGATTTACCTTTGATAAGTTCAAGAGTTCAATCAAGAACAAGAGGAGAAAACTCAACTCACAAATAAAATTCAATATTGTCTAACCTTCAAATGAGGTTTAATGAGTATTTAAACTAAACCTAATTAAAACCCTAGCCAAAATAAAGCCGCTTTTATCCAAAATGCCCCTGATGAACAGTGTTGCGGCTATAGTAACGCTACAGTACCTTTTGAAACCCTAGTTCCTAAAAAGTAACTTTCCAAATAAGCCATTAGCCAAAATACAAGACCTTCTCGAAAACCCTAGTTCATTAAAAATAAAACGTGTGGGCCAAGCATCTTCAAGCCCACTTATTCTAAACTAATAAAATAAATCATTTAACCAAATTGGAAGCCTCCAATAACAATAGGCCTTGTCTCTAAGTCATGTCTTCCACAACTTGAATCAAGTGGATCAAAGCTGGTTCTTCTTCTTTCAAGCCCATCTTGAGTGTTGGGCTCTTGCTAGCTTCATTCCACGTGGATTGCACCAATCTGTGTATTACTTTCCTAATTTTCTTGACCCTTGATCTTGTAATTGTCCCATCTGAAACTTGCAAATGATCTTTAAGAGTAAGGCCACCTTGGTTCCTATCAATTTTCATGCTATACTCATGACAAAAATACATTTCATGACATGTGATTATTTCATAAAATATAGTATGTTTCATGCAAAAATGACATTTTTATGTAACATGCTAAAATAGTGCAAAATTTTCAAGTCATGTATACAAGTAACCAAATGCTCAATGATGTATTATATAACATTTCATGATCAAAATAACATTTATAATATAAATGTGGTGTTTATACATGAATATCATAATATGACTTTTAAATTATATTGTACTTACGTTTAAATTAGTTTTGAATATCAATATGACTTTTCATTGGTCATTTCTTTGTTTTTTTTATTTTGAAAACTTAAATTGAATAATATGGATAAGCAAAAAATTTTAAATCCTAAACATTGTTAAGACTAGGTTTCAAAATAAAAATAAATTGAACCAACTTTTTCAATTTTAATATTGTTGAGATAAGTTTAGAACAAAATAAATGACGACTTTTTTTATAAATTATTTGTTAGTGTATATTGAGAAGAAATGTGATAATTAATATTTTTATTTGTTAAAAAATATTGAGATCAATAGGCATATTAAATATTTTTATTTTTATTTAATATTCAAACTTAAACCTAGCTAGTAATATCCTACGATCCCTCCACGAAAATCTTGGCTTCTTCGCTGAATCAGTCCAAGTATGAAGTACTAAGTCAAATTTTGTGAAAAAATCATATTGCATCAATGAGAAAATAACACGAGTCACACAACTTTTCACCTACCCACAAAAATGACAAAACATCAATTTTTTTTTTTTTTTTTCCGACTTCATTAAGAATGTTACTACTCATTTTTATTAGGCCCAATTTTCTTTAAAAAACAAATTGTACTAAAAGCAACCTTCCTTGTTCAGATATTTTCATGATTGAATATTAACGAAGACAGTTCTTTTGAAGAAATTATGTTCTAGGTAAACCCCACAAGATTCCATATTTAAACCTGAAATGTTAAGATGTACCATTTAGATTTAATATTTAATGATTTTATTTTTTTAAAAGACTGTAAATTTCTATTTAGAAACTTCGTATCGTTTTTTATATTTTTGTTTCCTTCTGTATGGCTTATGGGTGTCAGCGTGTTATCTCAATGATATTGTTCTTAATGAACACGAAGATCATGTGGCGGAAATTCCTTTCCTTCCTGGAAGGGTAAGGTGTATGTCCTCTCTTTCTTTTTGAAGGATAAGGCGGTGGGTAGAGTTTTACTAGTATTAGCAGGGTATAAGTTAGTTGTTAGATAGAGTTAAGCAGTAAGTTATGGCAAAAGAACTACAACGGCTATGGAAGGGTTTAATTTAACAGAGGAAGAGAAAGAAAAGTATCTTTTACAATTGAAGAAACAAGAAGGTCAGATGTTTGAGGCCATAATTGCTTAATAATTCTCATTCTTATAAACAAAAACATCAATAAGGAAGCCTTTAAAACAACTATGACTAAAGTATGGAATCCAGAGGATGGCTAGTCTTTAATGAGGTGGGGGCATAACAAATTTCTTGTTGAATTTCAGAAAGTAATGGATATAGAGAGGTGCTTAATGGTAGACCATGGTCTTTTGACGAAAACCTTATCTGTATACAAGACTTTTCTACTACCATACTTCCTACTGAGTTGGTTTTACACATGAACCTTTTTGGATTAGTATGCCTTTGGCTGCTATGACCTTAGAGGGTGGGAACTTATTGGTCAACAATAGGGAAAGTATTGACAATTGATGTAGATGTAGATGAAGATGGAGTCGGCTGGGGTAAATATCTCAGAGTTAGAATCAATTTGGACATCACTAAACCTTTAGCTCATGGAAGATTGATTAGAATTGAGGACTAGCAAAGGTGGATAGAAATCAAATATGAGAGACTCCCTCTTTTCTGTTTTCAATGTGGAGTCATTAAACATGTGGATAGGGGTTGTGCGATGGATAAAGCCAAGAGGAACTTAACGAGTGTCTTAAAATCTCAATATTGTCAATGGCTAAGGCTTCATCAATCAATTCAAATGGTGCTGGAGATAAAAAAAAAAAAATTAGAGGGGGAGTGTAGTAAAACACAGATTAAGCTAATCAAGGTATGGAAAAAGAGGAAGCAAGTAGAATAATAATTCTCCAACAACCTCAAATGTCCTGTCAGAAGGTTGTCACATGATAAAAAAATCAAAGCAACACAGAAGGCATGGAATCCAATCACATAAAGCTGCATAACAAGTGGATGAAGTCCCTCAAATGGAACAAGCACAACAATCTACTTCTACTGTATTAAATCAGATCGTGACAGGAAAAGGAATGATATTGAACAATCATGTATGGAAGAAATGACAGTGGATCCTAGCAAACCTTGAGGATCTTATCTGCAGTGTAGCTCATCAATCCAATCAGTTAGTCAACCAGGTCCCTCAAACATGTCTTCAACTGAAGCTATTAAACTTGCACTTACTAAGTTAGTTGGAAGAGAAGAGCAAGAGAAGTAGTCTGACAAGGGCAGCTGCTATGAATCTATGGACAATTTACCTTCTGAGTTGAACAACAGAAAAAGAGAAAATCCAGAACAGAAAGTAATGTTCAAATTACTACATCCAAAAATACAAAGATATGCTTCTTCCTATTAAGAGCTTAAAATAGAATTCATTAGCCCCACCAACAAAAATGAGGTGGATAACTAGAACTGTTGAAGTTGGGAACCCTCAAACATTTGAGAGCTTCACTTCATGGTGAAGCAAAAGAGCCCACACAGTCTTCCTCATTGAGACTAAAAGTAGGAGCAGAAAATGGAAAAAAAAATAAGAAACAAGTTGGTTTTGACAGGAGTTTTGTAGTGGATAGCAGAGTTTCAGTGGAGGCCTTGCACTTTTATGGAGTTCTAATGTAAATATAGAATTGGACTCTTATACAATTTTCATATTTTGTAACTGTTACTATCTAGACAAAGGAAAAGTTGGCTACTCACTGGTTTCTATGGAAATCCCAACACTACACTAACAGAAGGAAGTTGGCAATTGCTAAGGATGTTAAAACCAGATGATAACAAACCTTGGCTATGCATGGGTGACTTCAATGAAATTCTACAACAAAATGAGAAAGGAAGGCAGCCTCAAGAACTTATTCTTAGATGAATCATTAGACAAGTTCTGCAGCACAATGCATGATGACTTGGGATATAGAGGTCCTAAATATACTTGGGCCAATAATAGAGAGGGAGCTGCATTCACCAAAGAAAGGCTAGATCGTTGTTTGTGCCAACTCCCACTACCTCAACTTGTATCAAGACATCACTATAAATACAATAGCAGCTAGTAACTCTAATCATAATCTTCTCTTTATAAATCTAAATACACAGGAACCATTCCAATTGTGGCGCCCCCAACTCCCGCTTCAGATTTGACGAAAATTGAAACGCCGAGACATATAACACCAGGGTTACCTGCCCTCATAAATGATAGATAAGATGCAATGCACCTACTGATAACTAGCAGTATGCAGTATATCGTAGCAAAAAGTCAACTTAAGTCAAATTAAAGGAAATATTAGTCTTGGTACCAAACATAAGATCCCAATACTATTGCATAATTCTAAAAGATCATCATAGTTGATATGAGTTTCTAAAGAACTCCCAAAAACACAGACCAAACTTTTAAAAACTAAATAGACGATCCTTCCCAAAAGTGGAATGGGTCAGAACCAGGTCTCATCCTCAAGTAGACTTAAGAATATTCTCCTAGACGGGTGAATGTCTATATCCAAACCCAACTCTATGCTATCTCTTTAGCCTCTATGGCAGAGTTCTTAGCTTGTTCTAAATGTCTTGACACAAAACTCATATCCTGTTTAAGCCTCAACATCTTCTGAGGTCCAATGATGAAAAAACGACATCGGACTCATTGACAAAAGCTACTATCTTTTTGAGTCGCTATGTTGACACCTTAAGCAACTCTAGGGTAGATTGACGGTGAGCCTCCACAGTGAACTCGTCCCCAATTATTTCACTAATTCCATCCATACTCAAAGTCTCGAGTACCTAGCAAAACTTCTATCATTCGAGCGAGGAATGATAGTGGGTAAATATAACAGTGAGATTTTAAAAAATTTCAGCAAGTAAACAAAGAACATGCAACAATAATTATAAGCATATGAAGCAACTTGACAATGAATGCATGACATGAACTTATACATATGCACTTGACCTTTCAAGACTTCATATAAAAACATGACATTTCATAGCCTTTGCTTTCATAAACATGCTTTCATCATTTCATACTTGTTCATTAACATACTTATGAGCTTGCAGCATTTCTTGACTTATAACATAACATTGATACCTCACGGCTCCCTTATTACCTTATGTTCTCCGCTAGTTACCTATCAACCATTTGTCACTTTGATCAAGTGACTACGTCTGACTTTCATATATGGCAGCTTGCATTTACATTCACCGTATGTCACCCACTAGCTTTAGTGCGATCTCGTTCCGGTATTATTTTCATTTACGTACCATTTGAGATCTGTCAACAGTACATAGGGAGCCGAGATGAGTGTCACGGTTCCATGCAAAGAGCAACCAAGACCCGAGTATAGAAAAAGTGGGCGGATTGAGAATGATCAAGTTGCCATGGAAAGATGGATTCGTGATGAGGCCATCATTCCAAAAGCCTTAGTGTAAGAAGGGGACCTTAAGATGTGAGGTATGAAGTTCCAAGATATGAAGAACAACATGAGCCGAGTATGACTTTGGCCATGAAGGACGAATGGTTATGATATCATTGCCCATAGAAGACACTAAAATCATGAAAGAGAAAGAGCCATAGAAACCGAAGACATGAGGAAGACCACTTTGATGATAGGAGAGGAAACCAGGCTTATGACCGGGGACCAAGAGCCAAATGTGGATTTTCCTAAGTTCAATGGAGGGGATCCATACGAGTGGTTAGACAAGGTTGACTATTATTTTCGTGTCTATGAAGTTCTAAGAAGAAGAAAGAGTTTCTACCGCTTGTTTCATCTTGAAGGAAGGCAAGTAAGTGGTGGTGTTGGCTACTGATCAATATGACAAGGAGAAAAAACACCTTGGGTGGACGCCTTTGAGAAGGAATTTTTATGCAATTCGGCCTTCACCAATTGTTAACCACCATGGCAACTAGCCAAATTGAAATAAGAAGGAAAGTGCATCATTTATTGATGAGTTTCGGCAACTCCAAATCTTGGTGAGGTTGGTCTGAAGAGGCACTAATTGGCACCTTTGTTGATGGGTTGAAACCTTGTTAGCCAAGGAGATCAAGATGAAGCAACCAATAAGACTTCAAGAAGCTATGAGAATGCCAGAAATAATGGAGGAGAGCACTCACATTGAGAAGCGTCATTCCAAGACATGTGGAGCAAATTCTCTAAACTTTTGCAAACCAAAGTTCCTTGGAAAGCAAGGAGTAGAAGGAGTGCATCAAAACCAAAGCCATATAAAGTGAAAAAAGTTGTCTAGAGAATAAGTGCAAGAGAGGATAAAGAAGAACTTTATTTCAAGTGTGGTGACAAATGGAGCAACAAGCATAAGTGTAGAGCCGACAAGCATATGTGGTGCTTGAAGAAGAAACAAGTGAAGAAGAAGTAGATGCCATGTGGAGTCGTCTAGTGAAGAATCTGAGCAAGAAGAGGCCGAATCTAGTGAACCAGTAGAGGAGGCCTAATTGTCATTAAATGCAATCTCGGTGTACCAAGACCCACATCCATGAAAGTGATGGCATGGGTGGGAAAATTGAAGTGACTCTTTTGGTGATAGTGGATCCACATATATTTTATCAATGCCAATATTGGACCAAGATTGGATTGAAGCCATGTGCCATTGAACCATTTGAAGTGAAGTAGCAAATGGAACAAGCTTAGATGTGAAGGCTTGTTAAAGAAGTGAAGATGAATGTTTAAGTGTGAGAATTGTGGCCGACTTCATGTGTAGCACTAGTGGTCTTGATGTGGTGATAGGCAATGCTTGCTCAAAAGCCTTGGAAGAGTTATTCATGACTACCATAACATGATTATGGAGTTTAAACTTGGGTCAAAGAAAAGAGTTTGGAAAGCCTTGACATCAAATGAAGTAAAATCTTGTGAGGCTATTATGTTTCAAAGTTGTGCAAGGTGGAGCCCATTGTTTGGCTATCATGTGGCCGGTGAAGAGCATTTGTGTAACGTTGAGAAGAATGAAAAAGAAGGCATTTAAAGATGATTTAGAGGGCTACCCGTGGAGGTTAGAGAAGTATTGGAGACCATAAAGGAGTTCTAGAGTGCCTAGTACCTTGCCACCTCTATAATTTTTTATCCTGAATTGTTCTGTTGATTGGTGAATGTTCCACCATATCGTTATGCCCATTTTCAAAAAGGGAGATAGAGAGGCAAAATGGATGACATGTTGAAGAATGGCTTGATAAGGCCAAGTACTAGTCCATTTTCTTCTCCCGTGGTACTAGTGAGGGAGAAAGATAGAACATGGAGGTTTTGCACCAACTACAGAGCTTTGAATGAACCACAGTAAATGATAGATTCCCTATCTCAACTATAGATGAGATGCTTGATGAAACTCCATGGTGCAAGACTTTCTCTAAACTTGACTGAGGCGGGCTACCATCAAATAAGAATGAAGAGTGAAGACATACACAAGACACTTTTAGAACCCATTCCGGCACTTTGAATATCTTGTTATGCTATTTGGTTGTGTAATGCTCCATCCACTTTCCAAGCCGCCATGAACAGAATTTTCAACCATTTTTAGAAGTTTGTGTTGGTATTTTTTGATGATATCTTGGTTACTCCAAGACTATTGAAGAACACAAGAGTCACTTGAGAATTTGATGAAGATTTTGGAAGAACATCACTTCTACATAAATGCTTCCAAATGTACCTTATGGAGAAGGAACTTGATACCTTGACACTTCACCTCGAGAGAGAGGGTGAAGGTGGATCAAAGGAAAATTGAGGTCATGGTTATGCCACTACCTAGTGATGTTTCGCCTTGAGATGGTTCTATGATGACCAGCTACATAGCAGTTTGTAAAGAACTATGGCTTATTGCTAACCATTGACTCCTGTTGAAGAGGGCAATTTTAATGACCCAAAAGCAAGAAAGCCTTTGATGAATTGAAAGGCTATGACTACCACTCCCTGCTTGCTTTGCCAAATTTTGAGAAGACTTTTGAGGTATATACCAATGCTAGTAGTGAGGAATTGAAAGTTTTTGGTTCAAGAAAAGATACCAAAAACCTTTATTTCCAAAGCACTTGGGTACATATGCTAGGAGATGTTGCGGTTGTGCATGCCGTGAAGGGTGCGCCTATTGTTGGTAGAAAGTTTGTGTCATCACGGATCAACAAGCTTTGAGACACTTACTCCAACAAAAAATAGTGACTCCTAAGCAACAAAAGTATAGTGAAGTTGCTTAGATTTGAATATGACATCATTTATCAACCAGATTAAGGAGAACAAAGTGGCAGATGCTTTGAGTCGAAAGAAAAAAGCTCAATTATGTGTTATTTCATGAGAAGATGAATCTTCCATGTTGCCTTGAGTGGCCGAATGGAGGTTTAGGACAAATCCATTGAGCTACCAAAATTGATGCTAGAGCCATAGAGATTGTGAACTTTTAGAAGCCCAAGTGATGTTTGTCGGGTTCAAAGAAAATATTGATTTATTATAAAGATCATGTCTAGTGCGAATGATCTAATCTGAAAAGGATGATCCTTGACCACTTCGATAATAGCAGAAAGGTGTCCACTCAGATGGTTGAAGACATACATAAGGGTGATAAACACTTTTCTATTGAGAATGAATAAAAAAAGTCTTGAAGACACTATGGCCGAATTGTATATCCAAAGTCAAGTATGATACAAGACCTCCATCTAGCTATTGCAACCTTTGCCCATTCCTAATTTATTTGGAAGACTTGACTATGATTTTTAAAGCTTACATATTAGTGGAGATATGAGGTTATTCTGGTGTAGGTATGACCGGACTAAGTAAGTATGCTCACTTCATTCCTCTAGCACCCCATATACGGTCAAGAGTTGCCAAAGCTTTTGTTGATAATGTTGTGAAATTCCATGGTTTCCAAAAGTATAGACCGATCGTGATAGAGTTTATGAGTACTTTAGAAGAACTATTTGAGTACAATGAAGCAAGTTGAAGGCTAGCTTCTCCTATCATCCTCAAACCGATGGGCAAACGGAAGTTATGAATAGAACCCTTGAACAATATTTAAGATGTTTTGCCATGAGGAGCAAGGAAGATGGGGAGACTTTTGACATGGGCAGAGTATTGGTACAACACCACTTTTCATGCTTCCATACGAAGAAGCCCATTTGAATTTGTCTATGGAAGATCAACACCCATTTTGGTGAACTATGAGAAAGGCACGACTAAGAATGATGAGGTTGAGAATGAATTGCTTACAAGGGATGAAATTTTGACAACGGTAAAGAGAGCGCTCAAGAGGGCTCAAGAAAGAATGAAGAAGCACTATGATCAAGGAAGACGTGTAGAAGCTTTGATGTGGAGATTATGTCTACTTGGAGCTTCAACCATTTAGGCAAATGACCTTAAGGAAGAAGCTTAATTTGAAGCTCTCTAAAAGGTATTATGGCCTTTTAAAGTGTTAGAAAAATTAGAGGTAGCTTATAGGTTGGAACTACCCCCAACCTTCAAGCCACATCTGGTTTTTCATGTGACGATTTTGAAGTTTTGAGAAAAAAAGTTGGTGATCCAAAGCTCATTGTAGAGGAATTACCAAAATTTGATGAAGAAGGCCGAATGCTTCTACAACCAAGAGAATTCTTGATTATAGAGTGGTATCAAGGGGGAGAAAAAAGAAAAAGTGTAGCAATTTAATCAAGTGGGGGGGGTCCAAGAGATGAGCCACATGGAAAGATTGTGATGACATAGGGGGAGAGATTTTCACAATTCATCCTTGAGGGCAAGGATGTGCTTGAAGGTAGGGAATGTTAAAACCCCTAGGAAAGTAGCCCCTAGCCATGCCTTGACACTACCCTTGACAGCAAGGACAGCCCCACGACTAGCTTACACGCATGCCTTGGCCTGTGCCTTAACACGCACGGGGCGCCCAGCATGCCGGGCCACAAGCCCAATAAGGTTAGTGGCCGTACGCAGCCCAGCACCACGGCATGGCATGTGCACGCCCATGCACGCAGCCCTACACAAGCCTCAAGCACATCGCTCACGCGCAAGTCCATGCACGCGTGCCCCCTTGCACACATCCCTGCATGTGCTCCAATGAATTGAGAATGATAAAAAAAAGGTTCTAGTAATTGAAAATCAAATATATAAATTAAAATACTATCTAATGTACAAGTTCATCCCTAACCTTACTTGAGAATTTAGTTACCCATAAATATAATGAACAACAAAAATCTCAAGAGAAAAATAAAGCAAACAACGACTATGGAAATTAATTTTGTCTCCCCCTCCTTAGAACTGAGCTGTCTCCCCTTTATGAACTCCCAATTTCATGCTAATAAAATTCTTATATAGGGTAGGAAAAAAAATCCTAATGTCTTCATGTTCCCGCATACAAAATCACCTAAATTTTAGGATTCATCTTGACAACCACGTATGTGCTACAGGAGTTTGAATTTAAAAATCCTTATTAAAAGTAGCCCTTTAAGTTAGCTTTCCAACGCATCAATCCGATATTTGAGAGGAAATTTATGATCAAAATACTAAAGTATATATAGGCAATCTTCTAGCGAATTTCAGACTGACTTTATCTCTTGATCCGAATTATTCTCAAAATCCATCATTATTCTTATTTGAGAAGTCCTACACTCGTTAAAAGTTTTTAG
The DNA here is from genome assembly GCF_004785595.1 of Juglans microcarpa x Juglans regia. NCBI lineage: Eukaryota > Viridiplantae > Streptophyta > Magnoliopsida > Fagales > Juglandaceae > Juglans > Juglans microcarpa x Juglans regia. The sequence goes on along the minus strand of NC_054603.1, from coordinate 22,456,141 downwards.
GTTGTTCCAACGTCTTGCCCACTTGAAAATCTTTTGAATTTGACTGGGTTTGGACTTGCTATTTTATAAACTCTGAAATGAAACATAAAAAATCTGATCATGAGTATTTCAAAGTAAATAGAAACTCAATTCAAGAATACACATTAATTCCTATTCTTTCTATTCACATTTTAGCATTTTAATCTAATAATAAGGTATTTAGAGTGTACTTTTGTACACTCATCACACCCCTCAACTTGCTTATTGCTAGTCCCTATCAATTTTCATGCCAAAACAACGAAGGAGACCAAAGAAAATCACACACAAAGGCACCAAGTCACACTTTCTAGATTCACATATCAAAGCAATCTTAGGAATTCAATAACCCTATCACAAGCGATCCACCTATAGCAATCCACAGAGTGTGTGTGTGTTCCAAACTATATCCATTTAACCAGAAGTCCTGACACATGCAACATTAAGAACATCTCAAGCGAAAGGCTCAACTCCATAACTTATGGGTCTAAAAGTGTTTCGTATGAGAATTCTCTCTATGGAGTTGACAATAGGTGTACACACACTTTCATGGGGAATTAGGCAATTATGTACAAGTAACAAGCAAACATTGATCTTATGATAGGAACACTAACAAATGAGACTTCCATCACTCTTTCCAAAACCTTACTTATGATCAGAACGATCAACACAAAAAGTTATAACGTGGCTTGGGTTTGGGGCTATATATAAAAAAAAAAAAGATGAAAAAGATTCAGAAACTTTCAATTACATATAAAGAGAATCTTATTAAATATCTCAATAGACCACATTTCTCACTTGATGTACTCTCCAACTTTTCAGATCATCGAATAATAATGCTTTTCCTTCTTCTTCCTCTTTTTTTTTTTTTAAAAAAAATTTGGTGAAGAATTATATGTCACCCTGGTATTTTACTATTTCTATCCAGCCTTGGTATTTTTGCATTTGAAGCTCACTTGAACACTTTGTAACTTATGTTCTTTTATTTTTTTTCTCTTTTTTTTATTCCTTGCAAAACATAAGAATTTCACATCTAGTACATACTTGGAAGTAACAAGGGTAGGAAAAAATCAATGTATAGGTTATACTCCAATGTGAAGAGGTATGGATAGTGTAGGTATATGAAGAAAAAAGGCTATATGTATTTATTGGCTCAAGGTTGGCTACTAGGGGTCTATGATGGAAAAAGAGGTTAGCTTGAAAGGCTCAAACGTTAATCCTAAGTTGACCTTCGTGATATCTCAAGTATATCTACCATCCCAAGTATTCTCAAAAGAAGTGCCCAATTCAACAAATCAATGAATGCTTATCACAATTTACTATATTCGTTGGCTCTCAATCCTCTCCAAAACTCACATGAATACTTAAGTAAAAGAGTTCTCTAGCTACATGTGTCAAACCACTATCTTACCACAAAGTTTAGATGAGTGCATTAGGGATTCTGTGAATGCTTCAGCAAAAAATGATTATGGTGAGTTTGGTGAATTTACGAAGATTGCTATGAATGAGAATAAGTACATATGTGAAAATGATGCACGTGTGATGCAAATTTTTAAAAAAATTGACACATAAAAATATGCCGCAGAGTTCCAACAAACAGTTTAAATACTGAATTTGCACCATCACCCCCAACTTAAATGAAACATTGTCCTCAATGTTTAAGGCTCAAAATTGAAAGGAAAGTAGCTAAAAATGGTAGAATACACCTGATGAATGACGTGGATAGCTCGTTAATCACCAAAGATGGTAACCTGAAATGATAAAATGAAACTAACCTACAAACAAAAAGGAAAAGAAAGAAAATAAGAGAAAATAAAAACAAAACAAAACAAATAAAGAAAAACATACTTGTATGGTGTGTTCAACGTGATAAACCGGATCCACAAGTGGAATGTCTTCCACTTTCGAAACTTGCCTATCAATTAATATTTTAAGGCGTTGACCATTTACTTTAAAGATCATATCATTCTTAGGATCCTTTATTTCTACCGCTCTATTTGCAAGAACATTCTTCACTACAAAAGGGTCGGTCCACCTAGATCGAAGTTTTCCTAGGTGCTTATGGAGCCTAAAATCATATAAGAATACTCAATCATTAGGTTTAAATATTTTTCTCAAAATATTTTTCTCAATTCCTCCAACTCGGTCAATTGAAATTTCCTAAACTTACAAATATTCAATTTTGAAGAAATACTAAAAGGAAAAATGGCACCTCGGCCTAGAAATGCATGCTTAAGTCCTGAGGGCAGTTGCTTCAATTCCAATTTGGGACTATCCATACTTGAAGGAATCTGCTTTTCACTTTTCTTAGACAACTCCTCAAATTTTGGTTGCCAGATATATGGGCCATAATCTTGAGGTTCATAAAAAATAGTACAAACATCAACAACATCAGATGAATCATTCATATTATCAATATCAGAATTAACAAGAAAATATTCAAGGAAATCAGAATCATGAGTTGTGCGAACTCTCTTATCTATGAGTGTGTCAATCATGTACATTTGGTGGCACTCATCATCCTCCCTAGACTAATTACTGATGTGGAATATGTTGACCTCCATGATCATGTTTCCAAAAGATAATTTCATCAGCCCATTCCTGCAGTGCATTAGCCGTAGCAGGGAAATGTCTACCTAATATGAGAGGAATTTTAGAGTCAGAGTCAATAATCGATTGAGTATCCAAAACTAAAAAATCAACAGGGTAGTAAAACTTGTCAATTTGGATCAAAACAACCTTAAACATCCCTCTTGGTTTCTTAACTGAACAGTCAGCCAATTGAAACACAACAGAAGTAGGCTTAATTTCACCCAAACCATGCTGCAAGTAAATGGAATAAAGCATCAAATTTACACTAGCTCATAAATCTTGCAACGCTTGCCCAAACTCATGATTCCCAATATTACATGTAATGGTTTGACAACCAGGATCCTTGTACTTAGGAGGATTTCACTGCTTAATTAGAGCACTAACTTGTTCTGTCGAGAGTGTTGTCTTCTTAACATGGTGCTTCCTCTTAACTGTACACAACTATTTGAGAACTTTTGCATAAGTATGAACTTGTTTAATAACATGCAAAAGAGGAAGATTAATCTTTACCTGCCTGAGGTTCTCCAAGATTTCATTGCCAAAATCTAAAATTCGCATACAAGATTTTAAAACTTGTGGAAATGGTACCTTAACTAGGCTCTTAATTACCTCAGCTTTCTTGGGCAACTCAGGACTATCATTGCTTTGTTCTGCTTCAATATCCTCTGGCTTATCAATTGTTGGGATGTGTAAAAACTTACCACTTCATGTCATAATGGAATTGACCTCCTTCAAATTTCCTTGAATCATATGTCGACCATGGGTGTGGATTGAGTTTGAGAAGGAAACTTGCCATGCTCATTCACACTCAAAGATTTCATCAACTTGAATACATGGTTTTTTATCTCCTTAATTTCTTCAATAACCTGCATAATCAAAGATTTAAACTTTTGAATAGTTTTACTTTGTGCCTCAAATAAAGCATGTAAAATATCATCTAAGGGGTTCCTAGAAGATGAAGGTGCATGATATGATCTAGGAGGTTGTGTAGGCGTGTAACGACCTGATCCTATATTTTTTTTAAGGATAAAGTTCGGATAATTTTATTAGGCTCAATAAATGAGTTAAAGCCCATAAAAGAATTTATCGGATAGATTATTATTATTATTATTTATTTAAACTTAGAGTTAAGGCTCCATTATTATCATTATTATTATTATTATTATTATTATTATTATTATTATTATTATTATTATTATTATCTCTCCAAGCTCATGAGTCTTTTTCATAATAAAACTCCTCCGTACCAGATTTTCTTCTATGAATTTCAAACAATCCACTCACATGCACATTCACGTCTCTTTTTATCTAGGGTTTTCTTTTGGGTTCTCAATCATATATATATATATGGTACACTCACCAACCACACTCCCCAAGTCTTCCACCGTGAGTCTTCCATTCACGCATTGAACCACCGCATGCACGTCTCTCCCCTTTGCTTTCTCTAGGGTTTTCCACCATGTTTTTTTTTTATTTATTTATTTATATATATATATACATACGAGAACTTTCTTGTTGATAGTTATCAAACTATGGTTGCCGCAACAGCCCTCCACCACCTAGACTTCACACCATGGTAGACTTCTCTTCATGCACGGTTTAGTTGCTGTCCGTCTATCACTGCATACACGGCTCCATCGTACTGCTTCCTCTGCATACACGTTTATCACCTATAGAGTTTTTTTTTTCATCCACCTATGTTTATAAATATGCTTTAGCCCTCAAAGAAAACTCCACTGCAGCCCAACAACCGTGCAGCCTCCATACGTTGCCTTTGTCCAAACTCTGGCCCAGTTGCACCGCAGCCTCTGCCTAGCACGACGGAAACCTCCCACCATTCCCTCCACCATAAACCATAGAAATAACCTTACTTTCCAAGTTGGTCCACGTCATTTTCTCCACACACAGCAAACCTCACAATATTTCCACTGCCAGCCCACACTCAGCCCCTTTAACACAGCACAAGAACCCCAAACGGAAGCCACCCAACGTGCTGACACCCTCCATAACGCTGCCCTCCACCATTGACGCTCAGCCAAGCCAACCAAGTCCGGCGAAATCCGCCAGCCCACCGCCCACCCAACACACGAACAGGCTCTGTTTTCACCATCGAAAACAGGAGATTTTTCTCCCCACCATGGGCCACATCCCAGCCACCCTATGGCACCAACTCCCTACACGTCTTCACCACACTGCATAGACTGTGCCGCTCGGCACCTCAAGCCACCCCAGACCATCGCACGCCTCCTCTTCGTTCACGGTAAGTTTCTGTTTTCCCCCACCCCGTGTCCTCCCTCTCTCATTCATCTCGTCCCTCTCACTCTCCGTCTCTCTCTCTCTCTCTCTCTCTCTCTCAGTTGCATAATAACCCACTCGTCGGAGTTGCCACCATCCCCAGCCACGAGCCGCCATACCGTGCCGCTTCCTTTCGGTGAGTATCGCACGTCTCTCTCTCCCGAGCCTTGTGTTTCTCTACAAATTATAAGTGTAGTGTTTTAGGTTTCAGTAGGTGTTAATTGATACAATTACAAAAATGCCCCTTTGTATTGTTTTCCCATAATGTCCATGCCCAGTATGTTGTTTTTCCAAAAATACCCCTGCCTATTTAGGATTAAAAGTTGAGAATATTTTAGTGTTAGGAAGAATCTAGTTTAGGAAATATAAACTATTTTAGTAGTTTAGGTTTTAAATAAAGTCACAAGTTTAATTAGAAATTCATGAAAATTTGCGTGTTTATTTTTATAGGCGACCGACTACGTGCTAAAAATAGTGGATTAGCTTTGCAAGGTAAATAGCATGATCATATCCTTACATGTATGTACGGTAAATTGCTTGTCTTTTTATAAAAAGATATTATGCATGTATGCCCTTCATTGGAAACCCCTTTTTACGTACCTAAATCATGATTTTATGTGAGAGTTATTTCATAAAATTATTTATGAAATGCACGATTTTATGTGAGAGTTATGCATAAAATTATTTATGAAAAGTCATGATTTTATATGAGAGCTATGCATAAAATTATTTTATGTGAGAGTTATGCATAAAATTAATTACGAAAAGTCATGACTTTATGTGAGGAAACATGTATCACGATATTTATGAAAGATTGCGATTTCATTTGAAATCTATGATACGATATGACAAGTATGTATGTGATTTCTTTTGAAATCTATGAAATGACAAGTATGCAAGTATGATTATGATAAAATATGTAACGGCCTATGTTATGATATGAAAACGGTACCTATGTTATGGGCATATTGCTTTGCCAGGTCGTGCATGCCGGTAGTGCACCCAGTATGTCTTCCTTATATATGGATTCCACAACCCGCGGCCACGGACGGAATCCGAATCTACTTAGATTCACTAACTCTAACTCACGGGGGTCAACAGTGGGTAACGGCCTATGATAAGTGAACGATAAGTTCATATTCATATTCATGTTAATTACATATGTATTTGTGAGTATGCATATTTTCCAAGCAACTTTATGTTTATTATATTTACTGTATGATGCGTTACTTATTGAGTATTCAACTCATTTTTGTATATTTTTATGTTTTTAAACCACCCAAGTGATGACATTTATAAGGATGAGACTGCAGGACAGGCCTAGACAAATTATGCTGTGATTAGTTTTATGGTTTAAGGTTTAAATAAATTTTTTTATAAGCACATGAAACTTTCGTATTTTTTTTTAAATAAGTACTTCCGCACACTTTATTTTGGATTTTCAATATTTATTGAAGTTTGGTTATTTATGGAAATCTTTCGCATCTGGCGCTTTGTTAAAAAGAAAAACTTTTAAGTTTAAGTTTAGTAGTAGTACACTAGCTCCCTGAAAATTCTAAAATGTCTTTTTGGAAGCGAGGTGTTACATGGCGGCTTGCTTTCAGACTTCCAGCTAAAATTGGAGTGATTGCGCCACCCTAGATTATAGGTATCACTCTGCATAATTAGCCACTTGTGTTGGCTTTAAGTCCTTAGTCTTTAACACATCTAGCTTCCTAGTGAGCATCTCAACCTTAGCCTTTAGATCATCATATTTCCTGAGATGGTAAATTCCACCACCATTTGGGTTTTCTGCATGTCGTGATCTGTTTGTGCTCTCAATAACACTAGGTCCAGTCCAAGTGTGAGCTTTTTCAACAAGCTTATTGAGGTATTCTATGGTCTCATTAGGATTTTTTTTGTAAGAACTCACCATTACACATCATCTTCAAAAATTTGAGCTCTCTAGGTGTAGGTCCCTCATAAAAATAGCTCAGTAAACGTCAATTCTCATACCCATAGTGAGGACACATACTCAATAACTCCTCAAATCTCTCCCAAGACTGATACAAAGTCTAACTGTCCTTTTGTGCAAAGGTGGAGATTTGCCTTTTTAAAGCATTGGTCTTATGTTGAAAAAAATATTTATTAAAGAAGACCTGAGTTATCTCATTCCATGACCCAATAGATCATGGTGTCAATGAGTATAGCCAACTCTTAGCTCTATCCTTCAAAGAGAAAGGAAAGAACTTAAGTCTCACAACGTTATTAGTTGTATTTTGACTATGAAAAGTCGTAACTACTTCCTCAAACTCCCTAATGTGCACATATGAATTTTTATTTTCCAAGCCATGAAATGCAGGGAGTAACTGTATCATTCCTGTTTTAAAATCCAGTTAGCGAGTATTAACTGGAAACATGAAGCATAATGGTGTGGCTGTGTGTGTAGTGAGGAGGTAATCCTAAAGAGTTCTAGTGGGTTGATCTTCGTATTCGCTCATTTCTTTGGGATTAGATAGATTGTCAAATAAAGGATTTAAAAAGTTTGATTCTGACTCTAGTACAAGCTTACAAGCAAATCTACACAATGTGTCTCTATATCTGTACATGCATGGTAACAAAATACTAAAAAAATAAAAATACTATAAAAAGAAAGAAGAAAAAAAAATGTGGCAAGCTAAAAAAAGGAACGAAGTTACCACTTTTACAAACTGCTAAAAAGAAAAACTATCTAGCAATTCTTCTACCGTCTCCCCGGCAACGACGCCAAAATTTGATTACGCCTAAAGAATAATGCGGTAGTTGTAGCACAACTTTGGAGTGTCGATTTCATAGAGAAATAAATTATAAGAATAGTAGAAGGAACAAATAAACTAAAGAAAAATAATAAATGATTAATGGAGAATAAAAGATTAATTTTAAATGTAAATTAAAGTGAATCAAAGTGACTAACAGAAAAAATATTCAAATTTGACAAATAGTAAAGCGTTGAGAATCTTTCGTACAAATCTGGTATTTTAAATATTCTTAATTCATTGAATAACTCAATTGGGAACTCAATTCCCAAAATTTTCCATCGGAATGTATAGATTTATAAACCATGATTAAATTAAATGTAACCATTTGAAAAATCATTTACCACTTTTAAAATACATAAATTATTATCACTATTGAGAAAATACGTAAATCAATATTGCAACAAAGAATTAAATCAATATTGATAAACAATTGATCTAAACATAATCAAAGAGCTAATTCATTTAATAAAAAAAATGGTTGAATCCATAAATAGAATAAATTCTATGATTATTTGGAGAAGAAAACATCAACAATGAATTTAGAATGATAAAAAAAAAGAGTTTTAGTAATTGAAAATCAAATAAATTAATAAAAAATTAATTAAAAATACCATCTGATGTGCAAGTTCATCCCTAGCCTTACTTGAGAATTTAGTTACTCATAAATATAATGGACAACAAAAATTTTAAGAGAAAAATAAAGCAAACGGCGGCCATGGAAATTAATTTCGTCTCCCCCTTTTCAGAACTGAGTCATCTCCCCTTTATGAACACCCAATTTCGTGCTAATGAAATGCTTCTACAAGGTAGGAAAAAAAATCCTAATGTCTTCATATTCTCGCATACAAAATCGCCTAAATTTTAAGATTTATCTTGGTAGCCACGTACATGCTACAACAGTTCAAATTTGGAAATCTTTAATACAGACAACTTTGTAGTCCTTTAAGTTAGCTTTCCAACTCTTCAAGAATCGCATCAATACAATATTTGAGTGGAAAGTTATGATAAAAAAACTAAAGTATATACAGGCTGTCTTCTAGCAAATTGTAGACTGACTTTTTTTCTTAATCCAAATTACTCTCAAACCGCATCATTATCCTTATTTGAAGAGTTCTACACTCGTTGAAAGTTTTTAGGTTGTTCCAACGTCTTGCTCACATGAAAGTCCTTTGAATTTGACTGTGTTTGGACTTACTCTTATATAGACTCTGAAATTAAGCATAAAAATATGTTCAGGAGTATTTCCAAATAAATAGAAACTCAATTGAAAAATACAAATTATTTCTTATTATTTCTATTCACATTTTAGCATTTTAGTCCAATAATAGGGTATTTAGAGTGCACTTTCGTACACTCATTAGGGGTATCCCTCTATTTTAAACACTCCTGAGAGGACAGATGAGTTTCACTAGGACATTCCTCCATCCCAGCATTTGGGGTCTTGATCGAACTTTACTTTTTAAAAAGAACCTTTTTTCTTTCAAAAAGGATTTTCATAATCCCAATGCATGTGACATGATAATGGACCTTAGAACTTTCATGAGACACATGAAATACCAAAATGCTTCATAACCATGAATGCCGAAATGTTCATCATAAAATATAACATTCATACATGCAATACATATCCCATTACGACTTGAAAATATTAGAATATGCGAACACGTTCCCTTATAACAAATTCTAGGCATGCACATCAATCAAAGGCATACATTCCAAGATTTCATGTAAGGGCCGAAACCTTCAAACCCTAATGTAACCAAAAATTGTTCTTATCAGATAAAACCCAAAGCACCAATTATCTTACTTCATTTATAACGTTGGCCGAAAACTTTGTGTGGGGAAACATGCAATCCAATTAATTTTTCATGAACTTGGAATCTTCTAATGTATTGAAACAAGAATTTTAACAAGGAAACTTCATGAGTGCCGAAGCATTTTCTTATGTGTATGGGTGATCCTTTCATGATCTTAGTCCAAGCCTGAAATGTAGAATGCAACATTCATATTCAACCAACATAGAACATGCCGAAACCCTACATGACTTCCTTCTTCATCTCTTTCCACAATATGCACATCTTTCATAACTCATTTCAATCATACTTTTAAACAATCATATCAACAGATATTCATAGCACATAGAAGAATAATAATATCATAAAAGACCATACAAAACTGAAACAACCAACAAGTTCACAAGCCATATATATAAAATATCTAAGTACAAGTTAGAGGTGTACTTACAAAAATCTGGAATATATTTTTATAGCAAGCAAGCTGAAAAATCACATATAATACTAGTTAGAATCATTGCTCAAGAAAAACCCTAATCCATGTGTCCATGTGTAGTGCTTCTTACACATTTTTCTTTCCAAGAAACTCCAAGTGTTTGGACCCTTCCATCTTTGAATCCGAAACTTGCTTTCAATAAAAACCCTAGCTACAACTCACTAGTGTCGTGACCCTCTTACCTCAAAACACCATATTTTTAGAGCTTAAAGACAAGTAGGGTTATATTATCCCTTTTGAAGAAAACCATAATCTAACCATGTGAGTGTAGGCGTGGTTCATGTGGAATAACTTTCTCAAAACATGAACTATCTTCTTCTAGCTCAAGTGTGCATGTGAGAGAGCATAAGTTCTAGATGAACTTGGCTTAAAACCAAGACCTCTCTTCCTTGAAACTGTGCGTGCGTGCGTGTAAAACAAGAAAAAGTTAGCTTCTTACCTTTTTAGTTCCTCTTCTTGAAAGTATACTCACTATCCTTAAGAAAATGTTTTTGTGAGGAAGAGAATATTGAAGTGAATGCTTGGTTGGTGAGAAAATGATGGAAACTTGGAAGAAAAGAGGGTAGCCGAAACTCACAAGAGAAAAACACAAAATGGTCAAAGCTTCTAGGGTTTTCGGTTTGTCCCCTTTTATAGGCACTCAAAGGCTTCTTGCATGAACCAAGCTCATGCATGATTGCCAAGTGGCATGTAGCCCTATCACCTTTTTCTTCTAGCTCATCATTGGATTGAGTTGGAAACCCTAAGGCATCTCCTTTCATGTGGCATTTTCTCCTTCCAAACTGAAACTCACTTTCTCTTCTGCCCTTTCTTTTCATGTCTTGGTTCAATATATGTTATGGCTAAAGGGTCTTTTACTAAACTCAAATCTCCCTTCATCTCTTACAAGTGTGCATGTGTGCCAAGTGGCATGTGAAGTGTGTGTGCATATACATGGGCTGCCGAACCCTACACTTCCCTAAGAGATCTTCCTTTTCACCATCTTTTTGGACAAACAAGTAATTTGTCCTTTTCGGCACAAAGAATCTTGCCTAGTCGTCCACCTCAAGGGGTTTCTTACACAAAATATCCTTCTAGAGGCCCTTAGGCGTGTAACCTCCTTCCAAGCTTGATTTTGCTCCTTCCCAAGAAAACATTTTTACCTACTTTCATGCATGAAAGCCACATGGTAAAAAGCAACCTTTTTTTTCTCCATCGTTGCCGTCCATGGCCTTTGGCCTTTCCTAGTTCCACTTTCCCAAATTCCTAATCATTTCCTTCTAGGCTCCTTCCCCTATAGTGACATATGTCAAAGGCTTTCTTCCACAAGCAAATATCTTCATGCATGCATGACACATGACAAAAAGTGCTAGATTTTCCTATAGTTGGCGTGCAAGCCAAAATTCCTAGTTCCTTCTCACCTTTCTTCCCTTATTTCTATATAGATTTTTCAAGTCCTATATGTAACCTCATTGGATGACAAGTATTATGCATAACCTCAAGTTGGGCGTGAGCCGTAATTCTATTGGACTTCAAAAACCCTAATTTCCTACAAGGGCTGAAACTCTCATTGGCTAAAAGAAAAAAAAAAATTACACAAGAGTTTAGAAAGTCTTGGTGGTCACACCAATATTTTCTTCTTGTATAGATTAACCTTAGTGGATAAAATATTGAGGCATGCTCTCCACATAAAATTCTTGGTTACTGGTGGGATAGGTAGCTTCCAAATTCTGGTCTGGTCTGCTTGAGTTTGAGGTCTTTGAGAACATTGACCCTTTTACCTTTCCTGAATTTCTCCCTGAGGATAATATGCACTCCTCACTGTGAAGATTCCATTAGCTGTACTTCTCCATCTTAGAGTGTCTTGTTTGTTACAGTTTGTAAGGGGAATCTATCTTATAAGATCAGCCTCCTGCTTTGAGAATGTTGTGATGCCCCAAGATTCCTTTTGGTATTGGACGGACATCCGAAGCGTCGAGAATTACAACACAAGGTTACCTGCACCCGTTCATGACATATAAGATGCAATATTCCTAACATGTATTTAGCATTATGCAATAATCACAGTAGATAATTTTTTTTTGAGCAATACTATGCACCAAACTTATAATATCCCAAATAGTTAAAATATAATTCATGCATACTAAATAAAATAAACATCCACGATTACAGCACAGGTCTCAGAAGACTGTAATCTCAAAACAACGGAGATCTGCCTCCATAATTACATTGCCAAAATACACTATTGGGCTAGCTCATTGAGTAACTTGCGTAACTTGACTAATGATGCCAGAATACTATCCAAAGACCTAACTATGAAGGTTGCAAGCTCCGTGTTGCATTTATGGTATCTAGTCAACCTCCTCCAGTCTGCTAGTGTCTGCTCCTTGCTCTAATCCTGACACATCGGCTACTATTCGGGGGGAATGGTAGTTGGGACTACCACGGTGAGATTTGTAATAGATTTGATTACAAATCTCAGCAAGTTAATAGGAAATGTCCACACAGGTTAATGATGCATGCATGGCAGTAAAAACATGAATGCATAATCAAAGTCACAAGTAAGCATAGTATAACTTGAACTAAAACTGAAACTTAGCTTGATGTGAAACTGAACTTGAACTGACATATAACATGACATAAATGACATAACTTAAACTGAAATTGAAACTTAGCTTGATGTGACATGGCATATATGTGAACTTAAAATATGATATGGACTAGCAACATAGTATGAACGTGAACATACATAATTTGAACATGAACTTGAACATAATATGAACCTGAGCATAACATAATATAAACGTGAACTTGAAACATAACGTGAATGTGAGCATGACATAACATGAATGTGAACATAACCTGACATGAACGTGAACTTGAAACATGATATGAATTTGAAACATAACATGAACGTGAGCATACATAACATAAATGTGAACTTGATCATAACATAATGTGAAACATGACTTGAACGTGAAATACATGAACTTGGAATCTTATTCAATAGACTTAATTAATAAAAGTGACCATACGGGTGCTACACGGTCCCCTTGAGCTGTGTGTCTCTGTCGATTACTGCATCATAACAAAGGTGTCTATACCAACTGTGAGTGTGCTAATACGTACTCCATAGTTGTTGTGGCCCCATGAATTCTACGTGTCACAATTGTTGTGTCTCATGTAGTGTATGCTTCGCAGTTATTATGGCCCCATACTTTATGCTCCATAGTTGTTATGGCCCCATGAATTGTTTATGCCACACTTGTTGTGGACACACGTAACATAAAGTGTGACTCCATCGGCTTTAGTGTCTGGTGCGCTCTTGTGACCAGCTAGTTAGGCCTTATTCACAACTTGTTGACTGTACTTCATCAACTCAAGAAATTTCACACCTATTTAAACACTCCAGCGTGAACAAAAGAGTTTCACTAGGATATTACCCTATACTAGCGCTTAGGGTCGTGATTGACATGAATAACTTAACTAGCATACATGATATTTCGTGACGTGACGTGAATGAACGTAATATAAAATACAGAAGTCCTGACGTAAGAGGACAGACATGACATACTTTGTGATATAAATCTAACAGACAACATTCCATAACATGGCATACATGTAACAGACAATATTTTGTAACATGACATATCATATAACAGACAACATTTCGTAACATGGTATAAAATGTGACAGTGAATATTACATGACATGACATACATGTAACATATGGCATATGTAATGTGACATACTTGCAACAGATAGTAACACGAGACAGAGTATATTATGTAACAGATAAGATTTTCATAACAGAATAATTCTTGTAATAGATAAACATGTGATGACATGACATGTCATGACATATATAACAATATATGAACATAAACTGTAGTTTCCTTACCCATCACACATACACAGTAAACTGATAGTAAGTTAAGAGTTAACTTATCTCGATTATCGCATTCTACATGAATAAAGCGCGAAACACGAGGAACTGTAAGAGAGTATTTTAAAAATTAAAATTTTAGTTACTAAAAATTTAAAATGTGAAAAGAGACAACTTAGAGTAAAATTATCATTTTACCCTCTACATATTGGAAAATGATCATTTTATTCCTAACTTAAGGATTTCACATCCTAACTTCAAAAATTACCAAAATTTGCATTCATCATGTAAATTCTATCCTAAACTCAAATATCAACTTAGAAAAATTTAAAATCATTCACAACTATGGAAAACTCACTATAGCCGAAACATTTATCGGTCATTTCTCTTGATTTTGGTTGCAATTTTTTCCATCTTCAAAACCTATGATTAAACTAAAATTTTTTAACAAAGATCTTCTATCCTAAGTTTAAAAACACACTTAAAATATCCATTAAGAAAATGTTAATCATCAACACCAAACTTTTTGTCAAAAGACCCAAACTTTTTAACAAAAGGTAACACCTTAAATCACAACTTTTGATCTTAATAAAAACATCTCCAAGAATTTCAAAAAATAAAATCTTATTTCTAATATGTTCATAACATCATCTTAAGATCAAACATGCTTTAAATCATCAAACAAAAGTCACCAAAAATCACTAAACAACACTTGGAGTTTTTGATTTTACACTTCGTCTAAAAATAGAAACTTTTCTCTCAACTAACTTTGATCAATCTCTTCATCCATGGCTTAAAGACATGTGATCTTCAAACTACCATATCACATGGTTTAAAAATGTGTCTTAAAGAAGATCCAACCATCAATCTTAAAATCACATGGCTAAAACTGAATAAAGCATGGATATAATCCCTTAGGCCTAACTGAAATCCTCTTGTATAGAAAAATCATATCTTTAGAACTAATACTAAATATTTTCAAACTAATATCCTAACATGTATATAAGAAGCTTAGGATCATTACATAAAAATATCTAAGCTTTTGGAATAAGATTACCACGAAATATTCAAACTTTCACAAAATAAAAACTGTTTTTTCACTTCCAGTTTTCAAGTTTCTAGATCTAAGGAAATCTATCATCAAAAGCTTTATCAATACAACAAAATCTCAATGAAACAACACTCTATAAAATTTTCGGATCAAGATATGTCCATTAGCTTGGTCAAAAATTCCAAACCATAACATACTCTCTAGTTTCACGCCTAGAATGATCTTTCTATGGTTAAAAATACTTTTGATAAACCAAATGAATATGGAATGAGACTAATAAGATATCAACGGAAACTACACTAAAAAAAGAACAACTTTTATGAAGGAGTCATTGTGCAAAAATACTTACAATGGGTCGAAAAGCTCCACGTAACAAGACCTAGAAATCTGCCCGAGGGAGCTCTTTTAAATTTCTCTCTAAGAACGAGATGAAGAAGTGATGAAAGGGAGTGAAATGTGTCTTACATGACTTTAGACGCCTAGAGGGAGAAGTTATGGGATTGAATAACCCTTGATTGGAGGTGGCTATGTGACATAAAATGGAGAATAGAGAGGAGCAAGGACTGCCTGCAGTAGCTGTGAGATATGGAGGTTGATGGGGTGAATTTATCTCCTTCACATCAAGGCACTATTGGGTGCAGCCAATGGTCGTGAATGGTCTGCCATGTGAGAGAGGAAAATTTTTCAATAAGTTTTGCCACGGTGGCCAAATTCGTGGGCGTTGGTGGGCCTCAACCAAGTGGGCTTCAATTTGGGGTTTAAAGGGGGTTTGGTTAGAGTTTGAGATGCTATAAAACTCAAATCTAATTTTTCTTAGCCCAATCAAATTTTCAAAATTTAAAAGGTTGGATAATGATTTCATAACAAGGGTTTGATTAATTAATAGCATGTGGAAGTGATTTAATCAAGTGATTAAACACAATGCTAAAAATCAGATTAAAAAGGGTTTGGAGGCCAACTTTAGGGTTTGAAGAAACCGTTTAGGGTTTCAGTTTCAACCAAACTTTTGGAGTTTCAATTGGATTTCAACTATTTAGAGTTTCGCTAAGATTGAAATCCTCTTTGGTCTGGCACAATTTGGTTGATCAGATGAAACAAAGTTTTGCTTAGGTGGCATGATCTCACACCTTGATTTCCTTCACAAATCTATCTAATGATTCATTATGGTGCCACTTGGTGCCAAGTGTCTAATACTATTCACTATATGTGGCTAAGATCTTGCCAAATGTTCAAATAAAACTTATCTAACCTAATTTAGACATTCCACACTATAATTTTGAAAACACTGCAGTGGGTGCACTTATCGATGTTACTATTCACTTCAAAGAAATGCATAATAAACTTAATACTGAAAAATTCTAAATAGTCATATTAACCTATAGTGAAAATCATTTACCGAAATTTAACCCTGAAGTGCCCTTAAAAATAATTTCACAATTTCAAACAGGCACTACGTCCGAAATTATGAAAATAGGCTATTGCGCCATAAAATTCTAAATAATCAACTGAGTCTAATGGCGTAGATCAAAACACATTCTAACACTTTTAACTACCTCAAATAATTAAACTCATATTTCTAGTACCATAGTGAGTGATAACACTAACTATGTTGACAGACTAAAACATGTGCGATTGGTCGATTCGTAGAAACTTATGAGGTTTTAACGAGGCTCCTAAAGTCAATAGAAATTCTACTAGTGAATTTCTAGCGGGATGTTACAAATGTTGCTTTGATTAGATTAAGATTCTAGGTCACTGTTTCTTCATCAATAAGAACCTTAACTTTTGCTTCTAGCCACAAGATGTTAAAATCAGTTTGAGGTTTGAATGAAGTAGGTTGTGGTAGCCATTTGTCCAGCCATATTCTTTCTAACTTTCCATTCCCTATTCTCCATGAGGTCCCTTCTTGTAACAATGGCCTACTTGATAGGATACTTCTCCAAATATACGAGGGGTTGCTTCCCAACTTGGTATTGAAGAAAGTAGTATTGAAAATGTATGTGTTTTAACACAATAGCTGGTAAAGAATTGGGGTTTTTAAGAATCCTCCAATCTTACTTTGCTAACAAAGCAAGATTAAAGTTCTTGTAGACTCTAAACCCCAATGCCCCTTCAACTTTTGACTTTCCCATTTGATGCTAATTAACCCAGCTGAGCTTCCTTTTTTGATTAATTTAACCCCACCAATATCCTTTTATCAGTTTATTAAGTTCTTGAAGCAATCATTTAAATAATTTGAAAACTCCCATCGAGTACGTAGGAATTGCTTGGAAAATTAATTTAAGCAACACTTCTTTGCCTGCCTGTGGTAGAGAAGAAATCAATATGTTTTCAGGAAAAAACTTTCTTATTAATCCTAACTTAGTGATACACAGGAACCAACAAATGTCACAAGATTTAGTTTCACCTATACATAGGGTATCCACTCAGCCACCAAGGTATATAACACAAGTGATTCCACATGGATGCCACCTCCACCAGGTTTTTGTAAAATCAATTAGGATGTGGCAATTGACAAGCAGCATTGCAAGATAGGGATTGGGATAATGGTGAGAGATGAACAGGGAAATTTCATGGCTAGCATGAGGAAGAACTAGGTATTATCTCCTGATCCATCACTAGCAAAAGCAATGATAGATCTCACAGCAATTAAGTTTGGTATTGATCTAGGAATGAGGAAAGTTGTTATAGAAGGTGACTCAAAAATAGTAGAGGTAGCTCAACAACAGCTGGAAGATGACACTTATTTTGGTTCGGTCATGTCTGAAATTAGAGTTAGCATCACTTGTTTTGAAGCTTCTAAAATTAAGCATATATATCGAGATGCTAATGTACTAGCTCATACTTTAGGCAAGAATGCTCTGTCTACACTAGACTGCATAGTGGATATGGAGGATCCTCTATATATCGACTCTATCTTGTATAACAGTCTATCAATGAAATGTTATTTCTTAAAAAAAAAAAAAAAATAATATTATTCTTAACATATATTTACGACCTTTCACATATACACCTTTTATGATACATGCATTGTATTAATTTTTTTTTTTTTTTTTATGTTTTTTTTTTATCATACTCTTCTACACACTAGAAAAATTATCTGCTTAATCCCCTTAATATGAATTTCCGGTTCCATCATTAATGAGACTCATTTCATTTCATGTATCTATCTTTTCTCTTACTATAGACTATAGAGTTTGGTCAAAAAAAAAAAAAAAGAGGAAAAAAAAAAAAAGGGGGATCTCTATCTTTAATAGGTAACCTTGTACTTACTATTTACCCTTTAAAGCTTAGGTTTATCACAAAAGCATCAAAGAAATAAAAGTGCAAAATTAGGAAGTTAAAGAGAATAAAAAACCTCGAGCTATGATCATTATCAATTAAAAAGCGTTTCAATTCCTTCAACTTCTTTTAATATTAGCATGTTTTAAACTAAACACTTTTTTCATTCCCTCTTAAAAAAATAGCTAATCA
Organism: Juglans microcarpa x Juglans regia; assembly: GCF_004785595.1. NCBI lineage: Eukaryota > Viridiplantae > Streptophyta > Magnoliopsida > Fagales > Juglandaceae > Juglans > Juglans microcarpa x Juglans regia. The sequence goes on along the minus strand of NC_054603.1, from coordinate 22,437,783 downwards.
TTAATGGACTTCACAAAAGTCCCAAAACAAAACCAAGATTATTTTATAAAATAAAAAATTTTGTTAAAAAAATATTTTAATGAGAAATAGTATGAGATTTTAAAAAAAGGACGGTCCACACGTCCACCATGTATTCGAATACATCAGTACTCGTTGATCTATCATAATTCATAGCTATCAGTCAAAGATCAATAGACCATGCTTTTGAAACAAAAGATTGAACTTTTGTCCTCTCGTCTTTCAAACATGTTTTGCATTAAATATTCTACCAAAATAGATTTGATAGGTGGTTGGATTATCGTTTTGAATATGTATCAAGTAATCGTCCATTGTTACTCTTTAGATATAGCTAAATTGGTCAAATGATGTACCTAATGTTCACTTTATGGTTCATTTTGTTCCACAAGATTCCCTCGAATTCAACCATGCTCGATCAATGTAATCTTTGATCAACCAATCGTGTCTATTGAATGCGATTTTGATGAATTGACTTTAAAGTTTTTAATGTTCATTTGGATCTTTGAATGAGCTCAACTTAACTCATCTCATCTCAGTTGAGTTTTGTTTTAGACCTATCCTATTATCTAAACACGCAAACTCATTTTAATTTATCATAACTCAGCTAGGCTTACACTATTTCATGATGGAATATGTTACTGGCAAACCTCCAGAGATTCTCTCTTGTTTTTCCTTCTATGATGATAGAAACACCTCTCTCTCTCTCTCTCTCTATATATATATATATATTATTACTCTTCTCCATGGCTTGGTTAAAATTAAAATAATTATTTTAATTTTTTTATAAATTTCGAGCAAGAAAAAATTTGCATACAAAAAATAGTGAGAAATTATTTTTTGAATGCATGGAGGGAATTTATATTTGATTTTTGTTAATTATTACTAAAAGGTTTAATAAATTAACTATTTAATCGTTATAATAACTTTCCAATTATTGGTGGGATACATATCTTTTTTAACTTTCTATAAATAAATCTAAATTCATTTTAACATTTAAACACATCTAAACTCATATTAGGTGGGCCTCACAAAACTCACTCCGTAATCTCAACTCACAATTATTCATAAAAAACTCAACTCATCTCAGTTCAGCTCAACATCCAAACGCAACCTAAATCTAAGTAGCTATGTTCAAATAGTGCATCAACATACTTCTTTGGACAAAATCACTCGGTTTGGATACAAAAGGTATCATAATTCATCTCAACTTATCTCATTTAATCATTACAACTTTTTCAAATTTCAATATAAAATATAATAAACAATTCAAATTTTTTCAAATCTCAAAATAATAATAATATTAAAAAATAATATTTTAACAATATTTTATTCAACTTTCAACTTTCATTTTAATTTATCTCATCTCAACCCACTATCCAAACCTCTCGTAAAACAAATTTAGGTGTGAGTCTCAAAGTCTAATGAGAGGTTTGGATAGTGAGTTAAAATGAGATGAAAGTTGAATAAAATATTGTTAGAATATAATTTTATTATTATTATTTTGAGTTTAAAAATGTTGAATTATTTATTATATTTTATTTTAAATTTTGAAAAAGTTGTAATAATGGGATGAGATGAGTCAACATGCCTTTTGTATCCAAACCTCCCCTTAGCCTCTTTTGGATAGTGAGATTATATAAAATGATTTGTGAATAGTAGTGAAATAGTTTATGAATAATAGTGAAATAATTTCAGTTGAGATGTTTTATAGAGTTTTGGAAACCGAGAAAGAAAATGTTGAATAAAAATATTATAAAGTTAATATATTGTTAAAATATAATTTTTTAATATAATTTTTGTTTTGGATATTTGAAAAAATTGAATTATTTTTTGTATTTTATTTGAAAGTTGAGAAAGTTGTAATGATTACGTAATGATTAGATGAAAATTTTGAAAATTTGAAATTGAAAATTGTTTGTATTTATAGTATTTAGATATTGAAATAAAATAGGATGAGATGAGATGATGAGCTTTTACTATCCAAACTAGGCCTTATAGTCAATTGTATTAATAAAAATTGAAAACAGGTTGTACATTCTCATGGAAATATATCATATTTATGTTTTATGTTTTGTTGTAACATAATTTAAAAACTCATAATTTTAAATACAAGAGACTAAGATTGTGTTTGGATACAAAAACACTTTCGACCCATTTCATATCATCTCATGATTACAAATTTTTTTAAAATTTCTATACAAATATAATAATCAATTTTACTTTTTCAAATTCTAAAATAATAATAATATTAAAAAAATAATATTTTAATAATATTTATTCAACTCATATTATCTCACTATTTAAACGATTACTAAAAGTGACTTATACATTGCGAGCGTTAGTTACAAGGATTTCATCAATATAAAAAGGGCAGCATATTACAAAACATAATCCCATGTCTCAATAATAAAAAAATACGCCTCAAACTTGTTGAAGATCAAATTCTAGGTGCTACGAGAGGTAGTTCTAGCCACTCACTGGCATGATAGAGTTGAACTGGGAGGGTCTAACTTCGAAACCCTACAGTGACTACACATGGAATATCGAGTATTTGATAAAGTACTATTAGTAAATATAAGATGTTCACGTGCAATATTTATGATAGTAAAGTTTCATTTAAATTATCCTTTGAATTTTTACACTGCATAACTCTATTGAAACCAAATGGTAAGGCTGTGGATACTTGATTCTTCGAGATTTAAATGACAATGTCAGTGATTCATGAGCATTAGATTATATAGATTCGATTTGAATCCGATCCATTTAATTAAACATGTCATGTTCTAAAACTATAACACGATTTATTTAAATAATGGGTGACACGACATGACTTATTTAACCTATTTGATAATTAATTTTTATTAGATAACTTAAACATGATTCACTTAACTTGCTTCAATTCGTTTCATATAAATGTGTTGAATTAAACTATATACTTATTTTTTAGAAAATGAAGTTTTTTTCACATATTTCTTAATACTTTTAAATATTTTTAAAAAAGAAGAAAATTCACAATATTATTAAACAACACTTTCTTAATCATTAAGGAAAAAAAATTAAAAAAAAAATAGTGAGAGCTCCCAACAGGATCCCTAGCATTGTCCTTATTTTTTAACCCAATTAATATATTGCATATATAATATAAGGATAACCATATAAATCATTCACAATTACCACTAGATTCATGATAAAATTTTTTATTATCAATATTGAAACTATTTATCAAAAAAATTATAAATATTAAACTAATAATATATAAGAAAAATAATATTTTCATAAAATAAATTTACATATTAACAAAAAAGTTTAATAATGTGAGATATTAAGTAGTCAAATACTAATATTAATATTATATCCAAACAATAAAAAAAGGCATATAAAATTAAATATTTATAAAACTTGAAAATAGAATTTATTCGTGTTATACGTATTGATCTGTCATTGACCCGTTTATTAATCGTGACTTATTGGGTTAACTCATATTGACTTAAATCCATTTATATTAAATTTTAACCCTCTTATTTTGTATCGTATTTGTATCGGGTTTTGAGTCGTGATATATATTGCCACTCCTATCCCTTCTCGTTGGAAGGTGTAAACTTAACCTTCACACCACATCTGGTCAAAGGTTTGCCCTTGTTAGATTTGTGTCTTAGAACTTATGGAAATGTTTCTTTTATTTTTTGTGAGTTTTTTTCTAATAATTTTCACTAATTTAATCATTATTTAAAAAGTAAGCACACATAGATCTTTTAATTTTATGTATTTTTAAAAATTGAAAATCTTTTCTATTTTTTTATATGTTTTTAATATATATGTATTTGGCACGTGACATATAATTGATGTTAGTTTTTTCCCTCAGTAGTAGACTGACGGAGTTATGATGCAGGACCCATTTGAAACATCAGAATAAGACTAATGTGGAGGGAAAATTGCTTAAATGAAAATGAAGGAGGAAGTCCCCTTACCTATGCCTGGAGGTGGATTTATATATACATCGACTGAAGTGGTCCCTGATTGTTGTCAGTGCTTTATCCGCACGTCATATTGGATGCCACATTGGTGGCAGGGTGACAACCTGCTGCTTCAGGCGTCGCATTGCCTACTGATCATAGGTGTGTCTCTTCACACGCCGGTTCTCTATAGCAGGGGAGAAGATGCGCCCACCCTCGGGATTTCTGAAAGAGCCGACTGCTTGCCAAGGTGGCTGCTTGTGGCCACTTTTGGATATTTAGATTGCGTTTAAATGTCAAATTAAGTTGAGTTAAATTGATAAAATATTATTAAAATATTATTTTTTAATATTATTATTATTTTAATATTTGAAAAAGTTGAATTAAATTGTTTATTATATTTTGTGTTGACATTTGAAAAAATTATAATGATGAGTTGAGATGAATTTAGATTCCAAACAAATTAGTGTGGTGTGGTCTCCTGTCGTCCGTGCTGGCCACAGCATATCTAGGCTACGCGTGTCCCTTTCCCTTCATTCTTCTGGGATGTACGTTGTGGGTCGAGCCCGGGTTCTCTCTTTCTAGGTTGGCCAAGGTGGGCTATCCATGGGTCAAGTAGGCCCTTGAGGAAGGGAGCCGAGTCGGCCTGGTAGGGTGGTAAATATCCCTCCCAGTTACCCCTTGAATTCCCATCACATTTGTGGGGTGAGAATTCATGTCGTGCACTCCCCATTCCGCTTGGATGATGTGGGTGGGCCTTACTTGCGACGCAATTTCCTATGCGCATGAGGAGGTGCTATGATTCATCTACTATTGACAGTGCAGGTCATGCACTCCATTCAAGTGGCATGGGTGTGCCACGCGGTAGCTCCTTTTATGCTGCCCGTCAGGGACTGGCCCATGTATGTCACGCATGTGGGCTTCTCCCCTTCGTGCTTGGGACCACGCAATGGATCAGTTTCTCATCATTACGTGCAACTAGCATCTCGGAACCTACCCCACATGCTTCCCTTCCGAAGACTTTGTCCTTTCCATGCGTTGGGCAGCCCAACCATCACAAGCCTTTATTTAATCCCCTGCACCCTTGCCATTTTTAACTTACTTTGGCTTTCTACATGAGTGCTCTTTAACCCTTGTGTTTTCCAAACTTTGCCACTCTCCCCTTTTGTTGTCGGTTGCTTCAATCGCTCTCCGTACCCATCTCTCTTCCGCTCTGCCCGTTCAAAAAGCCCTTTTGGGGAACCTGAGGGTTCGAAGCAACTAGCAGTTGGAGGGAGCTCGTCATTTTTTGAAGGTCAGGACTAGGTCTTGGTGGTTTCTATTGCTGACCTTCGTTCACTAAGGGGGACCTATGATGTCCTTGATTTAATGGTCTTGGAGGCTCCAGGACCTTGCGTGGCAGCCGTTTATTCAGACGGTTGGTGGCGAAGGTCGCCCTCTTTCCCCTGATGTTCGCCAATGAGTTGTGGCTGCCCCTTTTTATCGTCCCATTAGGAATGTTTTGGATTATCTTCGCTTGGCCTCTGCTCAAATTCACCCAAACACCTGGCGGATCTTCGTTTTGTGTTGTGTGATTTACCGCATGGTGCTGGGCACTGGAATTTCTCTCCTTCCATGTGGTGTTGCGTCTTGATGACAACTTGTGCAATTTTCACGTGCGATGTAAGAAGTGGATCGCCAATCTAGAGAAGCGCTTTTCCCACATCAAGGATTGGACCAGGAATTTCTTCTTTGTGTCGGGCTCATGTTGGGAATATCCCACGGAGGAAGTCGTTCATCAAGAATTCCTAGTCCGTGCCGTTTGGGGTATCGTCCTGAATGACATTGATATCTCCATCACCCAATGCGAGTGGGAAGAGGCCCAGTTGGCGACTGTCCAAGCTTGGGCCAGGTACCATCCCGACAATGTTTGGACGGACACCATGTTAACTGAAGCCAACATTTTTTGGTATCTCATTTCGTCGGATTGGTCTTATGTTTTGGGTTGGCGCTTTTTGAGGGAATCTTTCGCTTCCCAGGGGTAAAAGAGACCACCCAGCCCAACTGCAGTCAAAGGTAGCAGACAAAGACCCTTTTTTGAGTGTGGGGCTTTTAGCAGGACTTTGGGGGGGGGGGGGGGGGCTTTGTCATAAGAAGCAGCGGGTGGGCGAGATATTCGTTCAACTTGTTGAACACCTGTCATGAGAAGCAGCAGGTGGGCGAGATATTCCTTCAACTTGTTGAACACCTGGTCACATTCAACGTTCCAATTTTGCACTTTTCTCAAGACCTTGAAGAATGGCAAGCACTTATCTGTCGAACGGGAGATGAATTAGTTGAGGGCGGCCACTCGCCGGGCCAACTTTTGTAGTTCGTTGATGTTTCATAGCGAAAGCATGTTCATGATGGCCTCGACCTTCTCCGGGTTGGCTTCGATTCAGCGTTTGGAGACCACAAATCCTAGGAAGCTTCCCAACTCCACTCCGAAGGCGCACTTCAACGGGTTAAGCTTCCTTTTATACCGACGCAAGACCGCGAAGGCCTCCTGTGAGTCAACTAAATAGTGCTCGGGCTCTTTGCTCTTGGCCAGCAAGTCATCCACATATACCTCCATATTGAGGCCTATCTGACTTTTGAACATTTGATTGACCAACTGCTGATATGGCCCCCCAACTGTTGATATGACCAGCTTGGTAAAAGTAGAGTCCTCGATCCATGATGAATGACGTCTTCTCCTCGTCGTTGGGGGTTCATTTGAATTTGGTTGTACCTCGAATACACATTCATGAAGCTGCGCAAGTGATAGCCTACTGTGGAGCCAACGATCAAGTCAATGCGGAGTAGTGGGAAGCTATCCTTGGGGCATGCCTTGTTTAGATCAGAAAAGTCAATGCACATCCTCCATTTGTTGTTCGACTTTTTTATTAGCACAACATTAGATAGCCATTCAGGATAGTGTGCCTCTCGAAAAAACCCCGCAGCTAGGAGGCAGTCAACTTCCTTGGCTATGGTGGCATATTTTTCTATGCTAAAGCTCCTACATTTTTGCTAGACTTTTTTAGCCTTGAGGTCGACACAAAGACAATGCTCGATGATCGTGTTGTCATTTCTAGGCATCTCATCGTGACTTCACGCGAATATATCACGATGTTCAAGGAGTTGTTTTATGGATCGCCTTATCTCAGGTCTCATCCCGGTCCTGATTCTCATTATGTGTTCAGGCTGTGCAGGATCTACGGGAATGGGTTATAATGGCTCGTTTGGCTCTGCATATTGGAGGGTTTGCTAGTCCCTGATGTCTCTTCATCACGGTCTGCCAAGATAGGTGGAGGTAGGGGCTCTACGTTACAGGCTTGTTCCTCTATTGTCCGCACCTCCTTTCCTCCATACTTTAGCTCTTGTACATAACATTTCCGAGCAAGCACTTGTTCTCCCTTGACTTTGCCAACTCCAGCCTTCGTGGGAAATTTCATCTTCAAGTGATAAGTTAATGTTATCGCCTTCAGATTGTTCAACTTGGGTCGCCCCAGTATTGCGTTATAAGACAATGGGGCTTTTACTACTAGGAATTTGATCATCATTGCGAAGGCCCTAGGGGCCTTCCCGGCTAGAACTGATAAGGTGTAATGCCCGTCCTTGTGGTGAGACTTTTTATAAAATGATTTTAGGAAAGACGACAGGAATTACCGTTCAATTTAAAACTTTTTACTTCCATACCCAGGGTATAAGACTCTACGTTATAAAATAAAATGTGCTTTGAGAATAAAAGAGGTTTATAGCAGAAAACATTAATCATGAGATAAAAAGGCCTCTCATATAATTAAACTCTCATGCCTAGACTTCCATACTCTTCCCCATGGGTCGTGTCCGTCCTGACGCATACTGCTCATTCAGCTCCTGTGGGGGGAGGGGCACATATAAAAACTAAAATGAGTGGATGACTCGTAAACATTACTTCATACGGTTAAACTATAATAACATAGGTTTTCATTCATGCATTCATTATTCCATACATACTATACATGTATGCATACATGCATTCATTTGAAAACATCACTGGACAGAGTTTTTCTTTAAAAAAATGTTTTCTTTTCGTAAAACGTTTCCCCCGTCGGTGCTTTCATTTCTTAAAGAATGCAATGCATTCATACTTTTATACATTCTTTCTAATCACTTTCTTTGGCCGGTACACACTGTTACGCCCTATGTGTTAGGGTTAGCGATCTTCCTTTGGACCTTAATTTCACTCGTGGCCATGGGTTGGGAACCCCTTTCAGTCAGGGGAAATCACTGGGTGCACTATCAGTACTACTTATCCGGCATTGCAATTTGCCGATTTCTTTGGTACCTTTTTCATTCATTCATATGGCCATTATGTATTTTTATACATTAAACATTTAGTCCTTTCAGTCATTTCCTTTTAGTCATTTTCATTTAACAGTTCATTCATGGAGAAACATCATGTAAGAGCATGGGCTTAAACATCATATTTCATGGCATCATTTAAAGCATCAGTTCATGGCATCTTTAAAACATCGGTTCATAGGGAATTTTAAAACACTTTCTTCGCATCGTTTAAAGCATAGCTTAAAGCACGAGGCATAGGCCTCAACATTTCTTTTCGTAGAAAATACATACAATAGGTACTGTGTATAGTCAACCATTCCCATGCATACACTTAGGGTGCGTAAAAAGGGGCTGCCAAGAAAGGCCATACATACGTATACATTTGAAAACTTAGTATTCTTTTGTAAAACATCTTTTGTGTCCTTTTGTATGGCATAATAAAGGAAAAGCATCTCATTTTAATTTCATGTCTTTTAGAAAACTCTAGAAGAGTATAAACACAATACTTACCTGGACTTTATGCTACTTTCATACCATGTAGGTCCATTCATGTGCATGTCAGATGGCAACCTACATGCACACACATAACTTTAACGTCATTCTTTATCTAATGCATAAGCAACTAAACTTAGAATAGAACTACACTTCACTTGAAACACTCTCTTTCTATCTTGTGCTCTTACACGCTCTTTAGTATGCTAAAACCTTTAGGATCCACTTACGGTCACTACATCTTCCAAACTCAAGGTCTTACCTCAAGTGCCCATCCACTAAGGTGAACTTATGATTCACCTTAGGATTAAGGCACTGAGACCTTCGTCTTAGTCTCCTTATTGACCTCATCCCGATGCATGACTCAGATTGACTAAGTCACGCATCCTAATCCTGGACAATACACCCACCACTATATTCATGCATCTTAGCTCACACAAAATCCTCATTCTCATCCATACACACCACATAGCTTTAAGCTAACTCTGAGGCTTAAGCACCGTGTAACCATGCTCAGGACAGATTACTCATTACATATGGTAAATCCGTTCGACACATGTGTCTAACCAGATTACACACGTACCTTACCCCTTTATCACCCAAGACCAACATATAATCCGTTGATCACATGCTCGTAGGGACAAGCGCCATACTCAGATATCAACCTTCTCTTAAAGCGGCTAGCATGACTCTTCATGCTACCTGTCCCTCTTGACAGTTCATCTTAACACTTAACACGACAAGACTTCTTTCACAACTACGCCTTACGTCACGTCATATAACTCGATACTACTCCCAAGCTACATCATGACCTTGTCACGTTACCTGACATCTTGTTATGTCATTTCTACGCCAACTCCTAACTCATCATGAGTACGGTCCTTCACGTACTCTTGACACATCGTGACATCTCGTCACGTTCCTGCTACGTCATTCTTACACTAACTCCTCACCCATCACAGGCACAACTTCTGGTTTAACCATGTCACTTCGTGACATTCCCCAATCATGCTTCTGCTACACACTCTTACACTTGTTCTATCACTTTACACATACTCCCAGCCATAAGTCAAATAAGGTGACGCCTATCACCTCAGACTATAGGCCACATTATAGCTACTTCAGGACACTGTTCCATAGTTCTCAACACTACTCACCACGCTCTACGCCCATCAACTATGCAACCATCATTGTTTTCGTGACACGCCACACAGTGTATCGCTGCACCTCATGGAGTACATTGCGCGTGTACTATCTTCACACATGCTACGCCACATCACCACTATGGCATACACGCTATATGGTGCATCACTCCATTACATGGAGTATACTCCACATGTAATGCCTTAAAACATGCTACGCCACACAGAGTAAACTCTACATGTACTCTTCCCAATCCACACTTCACAACACAATCCACAATACTACACAACACACTTCCCAACTACGCCTAACACTTCACGTACACAGTGTATCACATCACCACACTACACAACGAACTCTACAAATACTAACAGCACAGTCCACAACCTAACCAACCAACTAACATAAATAATGAGGGATAGAGGGTTATACCATCATCGGGGTTGACTCGTGAGTTGATCGCTGACCGTCACGGTCGATGACGTCGGAAGGGTCGTACGTGGTGGCTAAACCGCTTACGGTGGCTATCCACCTTACATGGTGGCTTTCCACCATGTAAAGTGGTGATTTGGGCTTAGGGCTAGGCTAGGGGAGGTCAAGGGAGGCTGTGGGTGGTCTCATGGTGGCTGGGGTGGTGGAGCACGGTAGAGACGTGGGTTTTCAAGGGGAATCCATGGGTCTCAAGGCATGGAAATGGAGGGGGAGCTCGGTTGGTTGTTTGCTGGCCATGGAGGGCTTGAGAGGGGTATGGTGGAGCTGTGGTGGAGAGGTGGAGGCGGCACGGTGGCTGGAGGGCAATGAATTTAAGCCAAAGGGTGGAACCTGTATGCTAGAAAGTGAGGGAGCGTAAGAGCGATGGAGGGCTTGGCTGGCATGGAGGAGCTCGAGAGGAGTTGTGGTGGTCAAGGGAGGTGCTCGGTAGGGCTAGAACTGATGCATGACGGCACTAGAGCCATCGGTGGTGGTAAAGCCGTGTGAGACCCATTTTGGGAAAAGGGCAAGAGGGAGAGAGAAAGGGAGGTTGTCGTGGCTTGGGTTCCATGGAGGGGATTCACTGGTGAGAGGAGAGGCTGTTGGTGGGGGTGCGATGGCCTAGGTGGCCGCATACAGCGGCGCAAGGGTGATAAACCCATGCGTTGCCCTGTGTGAAGAAGGGGAGAGGGCTGTTGTGGGTGGTTCTGGCGGTGGCTGGAGATCGCTGGTGAGGTGGTGGATCTGCAGTGGTGGCATGGCTTGAGGTGGCGCCCTGTGGTGGCCAGCGGTGGAGCTAGGCTGGAGGAGAAGGGATTCGGCTAGGGGGAGGGGGTGGCGTATGCGTGAGGGAGAGGGAAGAGAGAGAGAGAGAAGGGAAAAGTGAGGGAGAAAGAGATAAAGCTTGGGAATTTAATCCAAACCCTTCATCTATAGATATTAAAAAAGATCTAACGGTAAGAGATTAAACATTGATTTAACTTAAGAACACTGAGAGGAATTAAGATAGAATATTATTTAAATTAAACTTTAGTTTATAAAATAATATTCATTTATCATTAATAAAATGATGAAGTCTTATTTGATATCTTTAAAAGAATAAAACCATTTAATTGATTAGGATTTTCAACATAATTTAAATCTCATAATATTTTAAATAGCTGAAATCATTTTAATAAATGATATTAAAATGATTTCCTACACTTATAACATTTTTGGAGCTCTTCAAAAATATTATAATTGTCTTATTTAAAATCAAGCTTGGTTTAATAACACTGGAAATACCCCATATAAATATTTCTAGGACATTTAAAATATTCGAGAGCTTTAAAACACTGGACTTACTTTAGAATTTACATAATATCTTTAAAAACACGCAATCGAGATTCGGCACGCATAACGAGACTCATGACCATTAGAGAGAGAAATGAGCGGGTTGTTACATTCTCCCCTCCTTATTAATCAAAATCCTATGGGTTGTGAAGTTGGCACATTATTGCATTCTCTGAGCACCTCCTCTGCTTGGCCGAGGGTTTTTCAATTGTAACTACCTCCTTATATTGAGCTCTTTGGCCGTGGGCCTTCTGCCCTGACAAGGTGGGGTCGCCGCTATGGTGCGCATCTCTCCTAGAGGGCTGTTTCAATGAGCTGAGGCCCATTGATGTTGGTTTCAAGGTGACTCTCTCTCTCTCTCTCTCTCTCTCAGTTTTGCGCTTCTTGGTACTTTCACTTCATTGTGGCCTTGCATGCCCACTTCCTTGGTCAGTTGGGCACCAGTCCCTCATGGGACATTGAATGAGTAGGTGCTCCAGCTCCTCCATCTTTCTCTTCAAGGTGTAGCAGTCCTCAGTTGGGTACTAGTCCTTTTGGTGGTATGTGTAGAACCACTGGTCCCTTTGGCCCTATTGGGTGGCTTCACACATGATTGACGTGCATTCCTCCTGTAAGGCTAGGCTAGTGTGAGCTCGTCTTGGGCCTAGAGCCTTCCCCCCAGGAAAATCTGCTGACTTGCTCTAGTTCGATCTTCCTTGGGGCCGTTAGGGCCCGTAGGGTATCCTCCGCATTGATGAAGCCATCTGCGCTATCCATGAACTCCCTCAATGTGGTGGGGGTCTTTCTGGCCAGCTCCATCGTGAACAAGTTTCACGGCCAGATGCCACCCAGAAGGGCTGCCATGGTGATTTTCTCTTTCTATGCCATGGTGATTTTCTCTTTCTACTTGTCATGAAATGTGTCAAGAATAGATGGGCACTCCCCAAACCCATTGATGAACCCTTGGGGTAATGCCCCGAATCCCCCGGTTGCCTTGCCCCTTCAGTGTTAGCAGGAAAGCTCGGCATAAGATCTCTCCATGAAACCCGTGGAAGGTCATGTGGGCCTTCAAACTTTCCAGGTGCTCGAAGGTGTAACACTAGGGTCTAGCCAAGTCTATTAAATATTTTTGAGCTTATGTATGAAAGGCCTGTTTAAGTTTTAACGAATAATTTTAGAGCAGCTTAGGCTCAAAAATGCTATTTTGGCTGATTATGAATTTCTTTAGGCTCAATGATTGGAAGATATAGTTGGATGAGAGATTTTATTTTTGAACATGAGGATTTTGGCCTAATTTTCTTTCAGTAAAACAAATACTTTCATAACTATGTACCACCTTATTTTTTTTAGTTCCCCTTAAACTGCAGTAGTCCACATTCACCACTCCATGCACATCTCTATCCCTCACATTTACAGCAACTGTCACAATTCTTATACAAATATGCATTAGACGTTGGTGTTCTTTCCTATAGTGTTGCCACCGCTAGATTTTTTTTCAGTGAAACAATTTCTTCATGTTGTTAACTTGCTAGCACCGAATGCCATCCTTTGCATCGTAGCATCACCAACCTCATGCATGTTCATTTTTTTCTCTAGCATGACTTCCATAAGCCAACCACCATAGCCTACTGTCTAGCAGCCACTTCTCCTAGTGTCAACCACTTTACCACAGTGAACAAGCCATGCCGTCCCAATTCTACCACAACCCGGTTTCGCTTTCACTTGGAGACGAATAAATTTTTTCTCTACCACATAGCTCCTGCATCACCAACCCACGCACACAGCCTCCACCTCACAACACAATAGCTTCGAGCATTAGGACGAGACTTCCTTCACACGACAAAAACCCTGTTTTAGCTCCCGAAAACAGAGTACCGTCCTCGTTGGAATACCACAGACCAATGCCCACTCAGCCATCGTGACCTTTCGAGTGCCACCCAAGTTGCCCAGCTGCTATCACTGCTCCTCCGTGTCGCTCACGAAAGGCTCCCCTTTAACGCCTCGATAAGTCACTGCCACCCCTCCGTCTCTTTCTCTCTCGGTATTAACTTCTTCCTCATGCCATGATTACTCTCTCTCCATTCTCTCAGTGCACTGCCGTCGGGACAGCCACCTTCCACTCGCCCAACCCGTCGTGCCTTGCCCCTCCATGCATATCTCGGTTTTAATTGTAAGTCCATGCCGCTGCACTTCAATTCATTTATTTTTCATGTTTGTTCACTTGAAGATATATATATATATATATATTATATATTATATATATATATGGATAATTCTGTAACCTAATAGAGTAAGAGTTATTACCGTTATTCCCTTTGATCATGTTTTCAAATGATAAAGTATTAAAGGAGTTATTGCATAGTTGGTCTACTAAATAACTAAATTACATTATTACCTTCGAGTTACAAGTTGCATTCATGTGTTTTAAAGTTTTAATATGTATTTGTAAACTCTAAGTTTTCCATGTTTACAGAAATTATTTTGGTAAGTTAATTTTATTTGAAGTAAAGTTTTCTTTTAATAGTAAGTGATAATGTTGTAATTTTATTATGTTCTAGTTTATTAAATAAGATAGAGTTTAATACTTTAGTTAGAGCTTTATTTGGAATTTGGGAAGTATTAATATTTTGGGATTTCGTGAATTTAGGTTTTTGAGAAATTAAAATAAGTTATTTTAGCATCTTACGCTTAAATATCGAAATACGTGGATTGAGAATTTATGGAAGTTACATGACTATTTTATAGGTGATGATTAATATTTGTTTTGCACTATTATGGAAAAATTATGAAAAACTAAGAAGTTCAGGTTAGCAAGATTTCTATGCTACATTTTACATAAAATAAAATGATCTGAGGTTAATTTTGAAAAATATGCATACTTTGTTATGAAAAGAAATTTTAGAAATGACCTCAGTTATTAGTTCTGCATTGCTTACGAAATTCTGTATAAGAAGAAAGTATTTTTTGTCATGACTGGTGTAGACATGAGCTTATTTTGACATTTTGTTTATGAACTATACAAAAGAGAGTGAATATAAAGTTTTGTGCATAAATTATAGTTTTGTGATCTGATTCTGTTCTGTCTTGAAAATGTTCTGTACTCTGATATGATATGATGTGATTTCTGAAACCTCTGGCATGACATTCTATTTATGTTCTGACCTTACCACGGGTGTAAAACTGTGGCCTCTGCTTGGGTTGGTACCAACTTTTCTGTTTCTGGTGCACCCATTTTGGAAACAAACTGGTTTTATGCGTGATCTTTCCTATGTATACACTTGGGGCTCCGAGAATAATAAGGGGAAGATTCACATTCTGTTTTTGCTCGGGTTGCTGCCGGGGTTTGCACAACCCTACCACGGGGTTAAATATGAAATTCTGTTATGATATGATGTTTCAGTTATGCTGTGCAAAAGGGATTTTGATTATGGATATTTCTGAAATTTTGCTCTGATATTTTTTATAACATGTTCTGATTCTGCATTTTGAAAATAAAAATATTTTGTTCTATATTTTGAACTCTGTAAATGCTCATGTTTGTATACTACTATATGTTCTCTGCTTACTGGGTTGTTGATAAATCACCCCTTATCTCTATAATATTTTTCAAATAATTTTGATGCATCAACTGAAAGTCAGGAATAGGGAGTGCTAGCAAGTTTTGTTGATCATAGAAGATTGAGTGCCTGAGGATACAAGGATTTTTTTTTTGGAGTCTGTTTGGTAGTGTTAATATTTTATGTTGCTTTGGTATTTTTAGTCATGGATATTTCTAAGTTTTTATGAAAATGTTAATGTATATTATTGAGGTACTTTTGTTGTGTCCTGATGTATGGACATGAATAATTGTGTTGAACAAATAGGTTAATATTTTATGGAGGCTGGGTTATTTTTTTAAATTATTATTGGGGATGATTTTAGGTGACATGAGTTAACTCTCTGGACCCACGGGGACGGGGCGTTACAGAAGGGATCCTTGGATTTGTCATACATTATCGATGAGATCACGCAACTCGTGATGCATTTGCCTTTTCTCTTCCTCTGCCGCCTCTACTTCTGTGGCACTTCATGACTAGGCATGCTTGTTTTGGCTCAGTTCGGCATCTTCCATTAACTCTCCATTTGCTCTCCTTAGGTCTTTGTTTTCTTGCCGAAGTCTACTCACTTTTGTTGTCTACTTCTTTATCATGTCTTCCATCTCAACAAGCCTTGCTTCCATACACTTTGATGATTCTTCTTGCCTGCGGGTAGTCTACGAATGCATTATTGTTGGCATACAAATGACACGTTAATCTAGATTATCTCATAGATGACGACGTGTTTCGTATCCTGGACAACTTCTTCAGGAGAGTCTTGTTGACTTGCAAGATGCTTCAAGAATGGAGGCTCGAGGTGGTGAGGCACACCTCTGATGCCTAGATTAATGGGGAATCAGAGTATCATTTGGAGGGAGAATTGCTTTAATGAAAACGAAGGAGAAGGAAGTTCCCTTAGTTGTGCCTAGAGGTGGGTTTATATTCATTGACTGAAGTGGTCTCTGCTCGTTGTTAGTGCTTTATCTGCACATCGTATTGGATGCCACACTAGTGGCACGGCGACTACCTGCTGCTTTAGGCGTCGCGTTGTCGTACTGATTGTTAGTGTGTCTCACATGCTTGTTCCCTCTAGCAGGGGGAGAAGGTGTGCCCACCCTCAGGATCTTTGAAAGAGACGTATTGCCTGCCAAGGTGGTTGCTTGTGGCCACCTTTGGACATTTAGTCTGGCATGGCCTCTTGCTGGCCGTGCTGGCCACAACAAATCTAGGCGACACGTGTCCCTTTCCCTTCATCCTCTTGGTTGTACGTCATGGATCAGGTTCGGGCTCTCTCTTACCAGGCTTGCCGAGGTGGGCTGTCCATGGGTCGAGTGGCTTTTGAGGAAGGTAGCCGAATCGGCCTAGTTGGTAAATATCCTTCCCAATAATGAAATAATTTGAGTTAATATTTTAATTAGATTTTAGAAAAGTAGAGAGAAAAAGTTGAATAAAAATATTATAAAATTAAAATATTGTTAAAATATGATTTTTTAATATAATTTTGTGTTGAGATTTGAAAAAACTGAATTATTTTTTGTATTTTTTATGAAAGTTTGAAAAAATTGTAATAATCAGATGAAAAAATATAAAAAAAAAAATTAAAAAGTATTTGTGTTTAAATAATATTTGAATGTTGAGATGAAATGAGATAAGACCAATTGCTTATCCAAACTGGGCCTAAGAAATTGTTCAAAACTCGTTAAAGCATAATTACTAATATGAAAAATCTTCAAAAGATAATCTTGAGGACTTGAATAATAATTTACTGATTAAATTTTAAGAAGAATATTTGAGACATGATTTCCTACGCACTTTTTTTAAGAAATAAATAAATATAAGATTCAAATAAAAAATTAATTTTTTTTAATAATAAATTCCATTCTTATTTTTAAAAAACTATACCATGCTTATATAATCCAATTACTGTATTTAGTAATTTTTTTTTTTTAGAGACTGTATTTAGTATTGGTCGTACGATGTAATAGTTACGTGGGTTACAAAGCCGAGCAAAATAATCACTTTGTTTCCCTTGCAATTTTGCACCTCCCTTATCTCTCTACCTCTCTATCGAACTTCACCTATGGCCACCATCCTGAACACTCCGACCATTCGTGCACTTCTCCCGACACGCCCAAGCACCACCATATACAAGACCCCAAAAGCCTTCTGCGCGTCCTTCAGACATAATGCAGTCAAACACTCTCGTTTAAGCTCTCTCCCGTTCTCCCACCTACCCTCCCCCCTGTTCGTGAAGTTCGTGCCTTTTGCTTCCTCTGGAGAAACTGAGACCACTGAGAACCAAGGAAGGTTCAAGAACCTCTGCAAGTTGAGGAGTCCCAAGAGGAAGTTGAAGAACCTCAGCAAGTCGAGGTAAGAGAGTGGGTCTAATATTTGTGAGAGAATCTGATTGGTTTTGTTTGTGGCTCCGTTTGGAGTTGAGAATTTTTTTGTGGATTAGAAAAAAGAAAGTAAAATTTTGACTCCTTAGAGGTTTGGTTTGCTCGCTTGATTGCGTAATTGTATTTGGATATTATTGTATTGTACGTTTGGTTGGCCGTAAGGGGTGAATTCTGAATGAGCAAATCGGACTTTAGTATCAAAGGATGGTGATAGAATTTCTGCTATGAAAATTCAATAATTTCTAGGATTTCTCTACAGCCAATCAATCTTTCAACTTTCATACAAGATTCCCAAGTTCCATATGTAACTTTGAGTTTAAATAGATTTCATTGCTTGGATATGACATTGAATTTGAACGTGTCTTAAGGGATTGAATAAGACTTAAAAATTTTCTTAATTAAATTAGACAAACTCTTGATAGCATTTTTGGTACAAGCCTATAAGAGAAGGAAAATCAGTAGTATTGCAATCCTATTTAAACACGCAAGCCTTTACAAGGGACTTTGGTATGCTTAAGCAAGAAGACACGTGG
Organism: Juglans microcarpa x Juglans regia; assembly: GCF_004785595.1. Lineage (NCBI taxonomy): Eukaryota > Viridiplantae > Streptophyta > Magnoliopsida > Fagales > Juglandaceae > Juglans > Juglans microcarpa x Juglans regia. The sequence goes on along the minus strand of NC_054603.1, from coordinate 22,419,562 downwards.
AGAGAGATGTGGATCCTTTCTATATATGAGAACACAATAAGTTATTAGTTTGGAGCCACCCTTAATTATCAAAAGAATATTGGGTAACAGTATTGGTCTTTTTTCTCCAAGCAAAAATTTCATATTCCTTTCATTTCATCTGATTGAAAAGAAGCTTAAGAATCACTTTGTGCCGATTTTCTGTTTTAGGAGAATAGTCCAGTTGAAAATTAGAGATAAGGTTGGAGGAACTTTGAACAAAAACTTCTTTCAAATATTGGATTATTGAAATATTATACGAGGGAGGTATGACAAGTTATTCCTTCACCGGAAGAGGTCAAGTTTATGTTACATTCTCCTCTATATTACTTAATTTCATTGAAGATTAGTTTGTGACTTGGTTTGGTTGGTGTCTGCATTTGTTCAGATTTTGGAAAGTTGCTGGCTCATAATCTCGGAGTTTTTATAATAATTTGTTTGCAGGTTTCTTTGAAACAGAAACTAATATAGGTTGCATGGCTCTCAGCAGTAGGTTTTAGAGTTATGTTTGAAGGGCTCTTTGAAGGCTAATCTTTAGGGACTATGCGTAGAGCTTTAGGAGTTTGAATGGGTAAGAGGAAGAGTTTGTTTTGAGATTGCAGCAAAGTGAAAAGAGGTCTGAAATTGAATTTGTCTAGAGAAAGATGAGAGAAGTAAAAGCAGTCTAGGCACTTAAGCCTAGAAATGCTATCAAGAGTCTGCAGCCCACAAATAGCAGCAGTGTAAAAAATTGTTCCCACTTGCCTCATTTGATGCATTTGGAAGAAAGGAACAAATTAAATCTTTGAGGACTGCAAAACTACGTTGGCGGAGCTCAAATGTTTTTCTATCAGTACCCTTTTTCTCTTTGACTGCTTCTATATAGACTTTAATGGGTTAAATTCACATGATTTTCCTACTTTTTTGCCTTCTTCTAAACAGTTGTCTCTCCTATACACTTCTTATGTACTTGAGTTGCACCTTTGCTTTTCAATAAAGAATTATTCCATATTAAAAATAATAAAATGCAGAAAAACTACGCATATAGCCCATTCCCGTTAATTTATGTAGATTCATTTAGCTGACACATTTTGTTGGAAGTTTAGTAGCTGACTTCCTTGAGTATCCTTACATGTATGAGAGGGGTTTTCTAACAGGAGTAAAGGTGTGTCATTGTACGTTGGTAATTCTCCATTGCATTGATTCTTTTTGCAATGACACTTGCGGCTTGATGCTGATTACATCCATTATTTACTCCTTTTTCAGGCTCTTTCAAGGTTTTATACATTTTGGGCAAAAATTTGGATTAAATACTGTATTTTCTTTAGTGCTACTGTTATTTTTTTCTTATTGAAACTACTTATCAAAATCTTTTTTTACTTAAAACTTACTGGGGTACACTTCCTCAATACTATTAGCATGATTTTCTGAAGGCATGACTGATATATTGGTTTTTCCTGCTTCTTCACTCTATTATAGCAAGAATGTAACAATATTTATTGAATCTAAACGCAAAGTTATTAGCCTGTGCTTTTGACCAATACAAATATACAAAATGATTTATATGGTTTTTCACAAGTAAAATGATTCATTTGGTACAGAGGGTTGATATAACTTTGCGAGGATAATACTTGGATTCATTGGTTTCTTAGTGTTTTGTTATGAGCACAAATATCTGTGATCCAAAACGTCTGAACGGTTTGTGATTAATTCTTATATCCTTCTTGGTCTGACTAATAGATCTTGTCTACAGGACATTCTGGATGGTGCTGCTGGCATTGAAGATGGTACGAGTGATGATGACGCTCCTGTTGCTGAGGAAGTACCTACTTCAGCTATTCTATTATCACTCCAATCATATAAAGAAGCTTTATCAAGCAATGATGAATCCAGAGTTGCTGAAATAGAATCTTTCTTAAAATCCATTGAGGAAGAGAAAATTGGTCTTGAAAGGAAATTAGCTTCTTTGTCTGACGAACTGTCAGCAGAGAAGAGTCGAGTCCTTAGGATTAGTGCAGACTTTGACAATTTCAGGAAAAGAACAGAGAGGGAGAGGCTTTCAACGTTAACAAATGCTCAGGGGGAAGTCGTGGAGAGCTTGTTGCCAGTATTGGATAATTTTGAGAGGGCTAAAGCCCAGATTAAGGTAGAGACTGAGGGGGAAGAGAAGATCAACAATAGCTATCAAAGCATATATAAGCAGTTCGTAGAGATACTAAGCTCACTTGGTGTAGTTCCAGTCGAGACAGTTGGAAACCCCTTTGATCCATTGGTGAGTTATTTAGCTCTATCACTGCTAGTATAAAAGATATTAGCCCAACTACAACCTCCTTCCTAATATCATTTAGAGTTACAGACAAAATTGATTTACGTGGTTTGCATTAAAGTCAAACTGGTTTTAGAAATAATCAAATTTGTCCCTGTATCAGATTCTGTTAGCAAATTGTTAAACACGTCATATCAGCCCCATGGCATTTTCATTTTTTTCATTTTTTTGGTTTTTAAGTTTTTTGATATTTTATTGACAAGGGACTCATTTGATTGTTTTAAAAAATCACAAGTAAAAATCTCAATTGAAAATCACAACGAAGAATTTGACTTTAAGACAACCCTGATGGACTAAGTTTGTACTTAACCCCATCACTTATGCTGTTGTTTTGTTGGTTTAGCTAATAAAGGGAATTATCAACAGTAAGAATAGGTGTTGAGGAGAAGATACATTGTTGGATAAACAATAGCGAAGATGCTTAATCTGATAATGTAGGTTAGATATTTTTACTTAAGTAGAGGCAATCTTCCTGTTCAATGTTCAAAAAGTTTAAGATATTTCCTGACGATCACTAAATGCATACATGAAATCAGAACCCTATTTACCAACTAGCATAGGATAATGGTTGTCCCATCTGATTGCTAGCTTGATGCAGGTAAGCTTCCAAGTTGGCTCGAAATCCAATCATGTACTTGATGAACTTTTTCGAATACTTGATCAAGTCTGTTCAGGTTTCAAGAACACCTGGATACGCTTTTGACCGAAACCTGGTCTTGATTGATTCGAGCCAACTTGGAGAGTTTATGTAAGTGATTTATATCAAATATGCCCAACACACATGCTACTTTGTGTTTGTCTCTATTACGCATTCAATTCCTCTATAGCATTACATTCCTTGGTAGGTTGTAAAACACTTGCTGTCTTTAGATGTTGAATTTTGGAGGACGTCTTTGTCAAAATACCCTTCATTCTATTAGAATATAAATATTTGGACAGTTTTCATCATATTCTTTTTGTTTTTGTTTTTTTTTTATGTTTTAAAGCTGCATGAAGCAATTATGCGGGAGGATTCCAATGAGTATGAAGAAGGCATCATTATCGACGAGTTTCGCCGGGGCTTCAGGCTGGATGATAGACTCTTGCGGCCATCAATGGTAAAGGTATCGGCTGGTCCAGGGCCTGCAAAGTCTGAACAAGTTGAGTCTTCGGAAGGGCATGATACATTGGAAAGCACTGAGGAGGGCACTACTACAGAATCTGATTCTACTTGAAACTGCCAAACTCGCATCCTCGACTCAGTTTTGTAAAAGCTGGAGTTTTTATATCTGCTTTGGTTTCGTTTATATCTGCTTTGGTTTCGTTTTAAGACCAATTTTGTAAAAGCTGAAGGTTGCTGGGGGAACGTACGCGGTGCGTGCGCTTTTTATTGGTTAGAGTTCTGATGGATATGGGATTTGAATTGAAGTTAAAGAAATATTAGTTCTACAAAAAGAATTATAAAAACAAAATATTTAAGGAATTAACGTGGTTTAAGGTAACCGTCAAATTTAACTCTTTTATTGTAATATAGATGTTGTAACCTGTAGCATCAAATTACGTCAGTTTGTAAAATAATAAGTTCCCTTTATTAAAACATTGAGGCTACTACTAATGAGTAATGTTATCTTTCACTAAACATTGGAAGCTATATAAGTTGATAAGAGGTATACATGGTGTAAGCCTGAATGTCCTTGAGCATTATGAAAAACAATTCGGTTGAAGTTTTTCTTTTGCAACTTAAACATTAGTCAGTTTTAACCCCATTTGCAGCACATATATTGCTTAACAGAGAAAAGTAGGTACATTGTGCTATCAACAATTGATGAAATTTTAGTTGAGCACATTAAATTTTGTAAGTTTGTAATATATTGTAATAAAGTATAGATCTCATTTTGAGGGTGAGTGTCTCCAGAGAAATAGTTGAGAGGGAAAATATAGAATTTTCTTAAAGACTTTTTACATAAACCATTTCTGAACAGCAGGTGCCCTTACATACAAAAGCCTTCATGGGCTATACTAACAGGAACATAATTGGACTTAATACTAGACTTAATAGTAACTACGGGCCGAAGCCCAATGTTCATACAGGTTTTAACTAAAGCAAATAACAACAGGAATTTAAAGTGAAAGATAAATGAGCTCTTCTCATGCCCACGACCAGCCCAACCCTTGTTAACTCCAATCTCTAAACATCAAGTACTCTTCAAGTAATTCTTCACTTCAGAACTCAGAAGTTAGAATCCCTTCTTCACCCTTCCTTTTTGCATGAACCCATTTGTACGCGGCCTCGCATGGTTGTTGACCAAGGTGTTACAATTCCCTCCCCCTGAAAACACCTTGCCCGTAAGGTGAGGATAAGCTTCCTTTAACTTTGAAAATTCCTCCCAAGTGGCCCCCTCATCGCCTTGACCTTGCCAATGAACCAAAACCTCCACCTTTGGCCGATTATGGAGCTTCACTAGACGACGGTTTAGGATCATTTCAGGCTCTAGTTTCAGTACTCTAGCTTGATGTACGAGCGGCAACGAGGGAACCATGGTAAGTCTCGAACCCAATTTCTTTTTGAGTTGTGAAATGTGAAAAGTGTGGTGGATCCATGTAGTAGGAGGTAGATCTAGTTTGTATGCGACTGTACCAACCCTTTGTAATATCTTATAGGGCCCGAAATACCTAGGTGACAGTTTCACATTTCTTTGCTGCTCTACAGAGCTATGCCTGTATGGCTAGAGTCTCGAGTAGACCCAATCACTGACCTCGAATACTTGCTCTTTTCTCCTTAGATTTGAGTACCTTATCATCCTCTCTTGGGCTCGCTGTAGATTGTACTTTAGTAGCACTAATATTTGGTCCCTTGCCTTGGTTGATGCCTCCACTATCTCTAAGCAAGTTGTGCCAGGCACATAACTAAGCATTCTTGGTTTCATTTTTTTTTTTTGTTGGGGGGGGGGGGGGGGGGTACCCATACAAGGCCTCGAAGGGAGTCGGTTTAATGGACAGGTGCTTAGTGGTATTGTACCACCACTTAGCGAGGGGAATCTATTGGGACCCTTCTTTAGGGTGATCACTTGTAAAACGCCTGAGATAGTTCTCAAGGGTCTTGTTGACTGACTCAGTTTGCCCATCTGTTTGTGGATGGTACACCGTGCTCATATTCAACTGTACCCCTTGTAAAGTAAACAACTCCTACCAAAATTTACTTGTGAATGTGCTGTCACAGTCTGAAACAATCGAGAAGGGTAAACTATGATGCTTAAAGATGTGCCTTAGGAATAACTCAACCACCATCCTACTGTGTAGGGATGCTTAAGAGGGGTAAAGTGGCTACAATTAGTTAGCCTATCGACTACAACCCAAAGGCTGTTGAACTTGTTTGAGTTTGGGAGACCCTCCACAAAGTCCATCGTGATGTGTGTCCAAGGCTGGCTAGCTATGGGTAGGGGGTGTAAAAGACCACTAGAGAGGGTATTATCAATTTTAGCCCTCTGGCAAGTGTCATAGTTCCTAATGAAGTGTTTCACATCATTCTTCAAACCAGGCCAGAAAAACTCTCTTCTAACCTTATGAATAGTCTTATCATAGCCATGGCCACCCTAAGGGCTGCTATGTATGAGTTCTAGCAACCTAATTTTGAAATCCTCATGGTTAGGAATATAGAGCCTGTTTTTGTAGAGCAACATATCCCCATTCGTAAAGTACTCAGGGCCCAATTTCTGATCCTTGAATTGTGACACTTAGGGCTCGTTGGATGATGAAGTCATATGAGCTGAGTTTATTTTTTAATTGCCTCAACATCCAAACAAACGTTTTATGCAGACTGAATGCACTCCAATTTTAAACTCATATGAGGGCCCCACAACTGACAAACCTGGTTTTAAGGATTTGAAAGAGACATTTCACTATTCTCATTGTACATTTTGTCTCATTTTTAAATAAAAAAAGTTATAATTAAAAAGGATATATGTATAAAACAAGTGGTTAGCAAGCATCTAAGTCGCTTTCATTTGTTTTACAAGTTTCTGTTTATAGGCTGCGTCGACTGTAACATAATATGTCAGGTGAACAATGATAGTGTGTAACACCCCGCTCATTCTTTCTAACGTAAGCAAATTCAACTGTGAGCCTCGTTATGCGTACTGAACCTCGATGGCATGTTTCTAAAGATATTATGTAATTTTTAAAGTACGCCCAGTGTTTTAAATGCACTGTAAATATTTATATGGGGTATTTTCAGTGTTATTGAACTAAGTTTGATTTTAAATAAGACAATTATAATATTTTTGAAGACCTCCAAAAATATTATAATTGTAGGAAATCATTTTAATATCAATTATTAAAATGATTTCAGTTATTCAAAATATTATGAAATTTAAATTATCTTGAAAACTCTAATTAATTAAATGGTTTTATTCTTTTAAAGATATTAAATAAGACTTCATCATTTTATTAATGATGAATGAATAATTTTATAAACTAAAGTTTAGTTTAAATAATATTTTACCTTAATTCCTCTTAATGCTTTTAATTAAGTTAATGCTTACGCATTTTAAATCAGTATTTAAAGTCCATCGTTAAATCGTTTTGAGGATCCCAAGATGAAGGATTTGGATTAAATACCCAAGCCCTGTCTCTTTCTCCCTCACTTTTTCCTTCCCTCTCTCTCTCTCTCTCCTCTCCCTCTCACCGATTCTCCCTTAGCCAGCCCGGCGCCGCCGTGTGCTGCCCAGCCTCACCTCCACCTCCAATGACGTCCTCCCACGCTGGCGAGCTCCCACCATTGAACCCAACCTCCACCTCATAGCCACCCTCTCCAACACACGCCCGCATCTCCTCACGCATGGCTTCACCATGCACAGCCCCTAGTGTCGCCCAATGCGGCCACCCAGGCCATTGACCACCACCAAGAGCCCCCCTGAGCCTCCCCATTCCTCCTCCCTTTGACCAGAAGTCGGTAGCCCCTTCCTCAGCTGCACAGAGCTCCTCCAACGTACGGGTTCTCCATACCCACGGCTGAGTTCTGCCTCCCACAGCCACCGCACCACCACCAAAGGCTTCCCCTCCCACCGGCGACCTCCCCTAGCCACCCCCATGTTCAGCCGAGCCACCTAGCTCCCCCACTCTCTCTCACACTCTCATGGACTCTCCCTCCACCTCACGGCTAGATCCGCCGCCTCCAGCCACCGTAGCGCCACGCCATCCCAATGCCACAACAAGCGCACCTCCCTTACCTCTTCCATGGCCAGCCATGACCAGCCAAGCTCCCCCTCCATTTCCATGCTTTGAGACACACTGGTTTCCCTTGGAAACCCATGGCTCCACCGTGTTCCGCCACCCTATCCACCATGAAGACCACTCTCAGCCTCCCTTGGCCTCCATAGCCTAGCCTAAGCCCAAACCACCACTTTGAGTGGTGGACAGCCACTGTGCATGGCTAAGTGCCACTGTACACGGCTAGATACGCCTTGTTATGCCCCTCGCCGCCACCACGAGGTCACCATGAGCCGATCCAAGACCTCACTTAGCTATCCAAACGCCCAAACAACCACTGTACATGGGTTAGCCGCCACGTACGACCCTTCCAACGACATCGACTGTGATGATCAATGAGCAACGCACGAGTTATCCCGACGATGGTATAACCTTCCCTCCCTTGTTATTTATGTTATATGTTAGTTGGTTGGTTGGTTAGGTTGTAGACTCTGCTATTACTATTTGTGGAGTTCGTTGTGTAGTATGGAGATGTGATGTGCTGTGTTTATGAAGTATTGGGGGTAGTTGCGGACTGTGTTGTGAAGTGTGGATTGGGAAGAGTACACGCGAATAAGGATGGTTGTGTGGTTGATGGGCGTAGGGCGTGGTGAGTAGTGTCGGGAACTATGGAATAGTGTCTTGAGGTAGTTAAGACGTGGCCTGTAGTTTGAGGTGACAGGTGTCACCGTGTTTGACTTATGGTTGGGAGTATGTGTGAAGTAGCAGAACAAGTGTAAGAGTGCGCAGTGGAAGTATGACTTGGGAATGTCACGAAGTCATATGGCTACTGGCAGTCGTGCTTGTGATGGGTGAGGAGTTAGTGTAGGAGTGGTGTAGTAGGAACGTGACGAGATGTCACGATGTGACAGGATTAAGTGAGGGACCGTACTCACGATGAGTTAGGAGTTGGTGTAGAAATGATGTAGCAAGATGTCAGGTGACATGACAAAGTCACAACGTAGCTAGTAGTCTCGAGCTATATGACGTGACGTAAGGCGTACTTGTGAATGAAGTCTTTTCGTGTTAAGTGTTAGGATGAACTGTCAAAAGAGAGGGGTAGCATGAAGAGTCATGCTAGCCAGTTTAAGAGAAGGTTGGTATCAGAGTATGGGCTTGTTTACACAAGCAGGTGATCAACGTGTTATATGTTGGTCTTAAGTGATAAATGGGTAAGGTACGTGTGTAATCTGATTAGACACAGGTGCTGAACGGATTTACCATGTGTAATGGGTAATCTATCCTAAGCATAGTTGGACGGTGCTTAAGCCTTAGAGTTGGCTAAAAGCTGTGTGACGTGTATGGATGTGAATGAGGATTTAGTGTGAGCTAAGGTGCATGAAGGTAGTGACGGGTGTATTTTCTAGGACTAGGATGCGTGACTTAGTCAGTCATGCGTCGGAATGTGGCCAACAAGAAGAGTAAAACAATGGTCTTAGTGTCTTAATCCATGATTGGGTTCACCTTAGTGGATGAGCACTTGAGGTAAGACCTTGAGTTGAAAGATGTAGTGACCATAAGTAGATCCCGAAGGTTTTAGCATAGTAAAGGACACGTAAGAGTATGGGATAGAAGGAGAAAGTTTCAAGTGAAGTGTAGTTCTACTTCTAGTTTAGTTGCTTATGCATTAGATAAAGAATGACGTTAAGGTCATGTGTATGCATGTAGGTATAGGTAGGTTGCCATCTAACAAGCACTTGAATGGACTGCATGATATGAGTATAGCATGGAGTCTAAGTAAGTAATACATTCATACTCTTCTAGAGTTCTCTAAAATATACGAAATGAAAATGAAATACTTTTCCTTTACGACGCCTTACGAAACGACACGAAAGATATTTTACGAAAAGCGTGCTAAGTGTTCAAAGGTATACGTATGGTACGACCCTTCTTGGTAGTCCCTTTTTACACAACTAAAGTATTAATTGTATGCATGTGAATGGATGACTATAAACAGTATCTATTGTATGTATTTTCTACGAAAAGAGATGTTGAGGCTTATGCCTCGTGCTTTACTTTAAACGACAAGAAGAAAGTGTTTTAAAAGGTCCTTATGAACTGATGTTTTAAGGATGCCATGAACTGATGTTTTAAATAATGCTATGAAAGATGATGTTTAAGCCCATGCTCTTAAATGATGTTTCTCCATGAATGAACTGTTAAATGAAAAGGACTGAAAGGACTGAACTGAATGAAAGGACTGAACGTTTAATGTATGAAAATACGTAATGACCATATGAATGAATGAAAAGGGTACCAAAGGAATGGGTAGATTGCAATGCCGGGTAAGTAGTACTGGTAGTGCATCCAGTGCTGCCCCTCATGAAAGGGATTCCCAACCTGTGGCCACAGGCGGAGTCCGGATCCAAAGGAAGACTACTAACCCCAACACACAGGGCGTAATAGTGTGTATTGGCCAAATAAAGTGATAAGAAAGAATATATGAATGTATGAATTCTTTAAGAAATGAAGGCACTGACAGTAGATATGTTTTACGAAACGAAAATCCCTTTTAAAGAAAAACCCTATCTAGTGATGTTTTCAAACGAATGCATATATGCATGTACGTATAGTATGTATGGTATGATGAATGCATGAATAAAAACCTACGTTATTATATTTTAACCGTATGAAGTAATGCTTACTGAGTATTCGACTCATTTTAGTTTTTGTGTGCCCCTCCCCCCACAGGAACTAAATGAACAGTACATGTCAGGATGGACACGGCCCAAGGAGAAGAGCACGGAAGTCTAGGCATGAGAGTTTTAATTGTATGAGAGGCATTTTTATCTTAAGATTAATGTTTTCCACTGTAAACCTCTTTTATTCTCAAAGTACATTTTATTTTATAACGTAGAGTCTTGCACCCTGGGTATGGAAGCAAAAAGTTTTAAATTGAACGGTAATTCCCGTCATCTTTTCTAAAATCATTTTATAAAAGGTCTCACCACAAGGACGGACGTTAGATAGTGAGACCCATATATTTTATAATTTTTCATAAATATATCTAAACTCATCTTAACATCCAAATACATTTAAACTCATCTTAAGTGGGCCTCACAAAACTCAATTCACTATCTCAACTCATTACTATTTATAAAAAACTCAACTCAACTCAACTCAGTTCAACATCCAAACACAACCTAAAGCCTTTACCTGCTCATCACCACTGTAAATAGCCTTCAATTCCTCCAACCAATCCATAGAAGGAAAAGATATTAGAGACACCGAATATTCTTCTTCATTGTCCCTTCTAGATAGTGCATCTGCCACCCTGTTTTATGCCCCCTTTTATACTCAACCACAAAATTATATCCCAACAGTTTAGTGAGCCATTTTTATTGAATTGGGGTACCTACCATCTGATCCAGTAAGTATTTTAAGCTTTGCTGATCTGTTTTGATTACAAAGCGCTGATCAAGGAGGTAGGGCCTCCACTTTTGCACTGTTGAGGGCAATGCAAAAAATTCCTTCTCGTAAGTGGACATAATCTTAGTCCTCCCTTAAGGAATTGGCTGAAAAAAGCTAGGGGTCTTCCTTCTTGCATCAAAACTGCCCCAATAGACACCCCAAGGCATCAAACTCAATAATGAAAGGCGGAGAAAAATTAGGTAGGGCCAAGACTAAGGGTTGGGTTACTGCCAGTTTGAGCTTCAGAAAAGCTTCTCAAGAATCCTCAATCCACTTAAAGATGTCCTTCTTTAACATCTTTGTAAGTGGGGCAGTAATGCCCCCATACCCTTTAATGAACCTTCGGTAATATCTCGTCAGCCCCAAGAATCCCCTCAAAACTTTAAGGGATTTCGGGAAAGGTCAATCCCGAAATTCTCTGGGTTGGCTTGTACCCTTTGGGCAGAAATAATGAGGCCTAGGTAGACCACCTCTTGGCTTCCAAATTTGCACTTACTCCTTTTGGCATAGAGTTGGTGCAGTCTCAATACCTCCAACATCATTTTAAGATGCTCCCCATGCTCCTTTTTAGACCTGTTGTACACTAAGATATCATAAAAAAAAAACAAAATAAACCTTCGTAGATAGGCCTGAAAATCTCGTTCGTGAGATTTTGAGAAGTGGAGAGGGCATTGGTTAGCCCAAAGGGCACAACCAAGAACTCTTATTGTCCTTCGTGAGTGCGGAAGGCTGTCTTTTGCACATATTCTAGTTTAACCTGGATTTGAGGATATCTAAACCTTAGATCCAATTTTGAAAATATGGTGGCCCCATGTAGTTCATCCATTAACTCTTCCACTACGGGTATAGGAAATTTATTCTTAATCGTTACCTTATTTAGTCCATGGTAATCCACACAAAATCTCCATGTGACATCAACCTTTTTTACCAACAATACCAAGGATGAAAAAGGACTTTGACTAGGCTGAATGACTCATAAAGCCAAAAGTTCCTTCACAGTCTCTTCTATTTCGTCTTTCTGAAAATATGGATATCTATAAGGTGAATAGAAATGGGTTTTACTCTAGGGACCAAGTTAATGGCATGATCCTTAGCCCTTGAAGGGGCAATCCCTTGGGTTCACCGAAGACATCCTCATAAGCCTCCAAAATGTGTTGTAATGCAGTTGCTGGTTCCTCCACAGCTTTTACTTCGTAGTGTTCTACCCTTTGAAATAGTTACAGTAATATGCTCCTCTTTTCCAGCTTATTGCCTTGATGTAGAGATCCTTCCTTTATAAGTTAAGTGGCAGCAATTCCTCTCAATTCAACTGACCTTCCCCCATAGGAAAACTTCATTGATAGCTCTTTAAAATTTCACATGATTGGCCCTAACTCCCTGAGCCATTGAACTCCCATCACCATGTCACAACCTGCTAGCGTTAAGACATGCACTTCCAACACAAACTTCACTTTCTGTATCAGCACCCCTACTCCTTCACTTTTACCTTCACTAGGAAAAATTCAACGGACCTTCCCCCATAGGAAAACTTCATTGACAGCTCTTTAAAATTTCACATGATTGGCCCTAACTCCCTGAGCCATTGAACTCCCATCACCATGTCACAACCTGCTAGCATTAAGACATGCACTTCCAACACAAACTTCACTTTCTGTATCAGCACCCCCACTCCTTCACTTTTGCCTTCACTAGGAAATAATGCCTGCCTTCACTAGGCAATTATGCCCTGTTAGCCATTCTTACCTTCACAGTTTCAGTCTTGTTCAGAGGCAGCTCGTTTCTTTTTACTATGGTAAGGTCTAGGAAGTTATGAGTTGATTTGAATCAATTAATATAGTCACCCAAGTAGTGCCTATTTTTCCCTTCACCCTTATGGTTTTTGGGTTGAAGGAACCTGTGAGTGCATGTAAGGATATCTTAGGATTTTCCTGGGTAAGGTCTAGTTTTAGCACCTCCATCTCCTCCTCCTTCTCAGGCTGGATCACTACGTGTCTAGTGTCCCTTTCAGGTTCTTGCAAAACTTCTTCTAGCAGATAAGTTTTTGAGTTTAAGCATTTATGGCCTAGATTCCACTTAGCACCACAATGGTTGCATAGTCCCTTTTCTCTCATTTCCTTCATCAAATTTTGATTTATTTTGTGGGTTGGTATTGATGGTTTTGGTTGGTTTGGGAAAGGCAGGTTCTGGTAGTTGGGAAAATATGGGTTTGTTTGTCTTTTTGGAGATGTTGTTTTGTTCTTGCAATTTAGAAAAACTATAAGCAGTGGTCAGGTTAGAGGGGTTGAACATTCTCACAAGGATCCTATTTCATCCTTTAACCCACTTAAAAAACAACTAAGTTTGTAGGCATCTGATAACCCACTTAATCTGTTAGACAATGTCTCAAACTGAGCCTTATATTCCTCTACAAACCCCACTTGTCTTGACTTTGTTAATGCCTCCATAGGGTCATCATAGGGATTAGGACCAAAGCTAACCAATAAAGCCCTCACAAAAGTATCCCAATCTATCATCTGACCCGATTCTTCCAGCCTTTGAAACCAAATCAAAGCTTGCCCCTACATGTGAAAAGAAACTAGTCTAAGATGATGGTGGGGTAGTGTGTTATAAAAAGCAAAGAAATGGTTTACCTTATATATCCAACCTGTAGGGTCCTCTCCTTGAAAGGTGGGAAAGTATGGTCTCACAAATATGGCATGTCCCTCTCCCATTGAGTGGTTGCTGTCATTGTGCAGCATAGAAGAAGATTCTCCTCGGGGGCTCTGATTTTTTTTTTTTTTTCTGCATTTCCATGGTTAAGGCTACCAACTATTGCATTACTATATCTCCTTGTCTTTTTAGGGCTATCATTTCAGTCTCCAGATGATGGTATTGGGACTCCAAGCTGTGATACTGACCCTCTACCTGGACATGCTGAGCATCGTTAGACCTCTTCAAAGCTGTCAAGCCTTCCTGTAGCTGGTTAAGCCTGGTTCCGTCAGCCATCTTCAATAAAGTTTGTATTTTACGATGCCCCCAGCCCTGCAAAATAAAAGATACATGGTACCAATAAATGCAAATATCCCAAAGCTTTCATAAGCACTTCAAAATGAGTTTGTGTTTTCCAAAAGTACTCCCAAAATCATGGGACTGTAATCAAAATAAATCTTGTCCACAAAATAGGTAATCATTTCCTTGTGAAGGAAAGAACTTAGGGTCCTATAGGGCCGGTCCTACTTGGCCCTTCCTTGACTCAAAATCCTCCTCAGCTCCTCAAACAACTTCATGATCTCGGCTAGAAACTAGTCAGATGCCTCAATCCTATCTAAAGCGGAGAGGGACCCTCAGGGTGCTCTGGGGCCTCTTTGACTATCTTGGGAGTCAGCCTCTTGCACTTCCCCATCAGTGTTTTCTAAACTTGTTACAACTTCTACCATTCCGGGTGGGGAATGGTAGTGGAAACTACTGCAGTGAGATTTTGAGAAATCTCAACAAGTAAACAAACAATATACCACAGATATCATAAGCATATAAAAGTAAGTACAAACAAATGCATGGACATGTACGTATGACATAAAACTTTGACTTGTGCATCATGGACTTTTCTCATAAAAGTAACATTTTTCATCTTTTAAGCTCTTATCACATGTTCATATCATTTGAGCTCGAGTTCTTGTTCATATCATAACATATCATGCCAATTCATATCATATCATAACATATCATATTGAGAACAAGTCTCATCTTTCCTTGTCCTTTCATTCATATTATAGCATATCATGGTATAACATATCATGTCATTTCATATCATATCATGTCATAGAGCTCAAACGCCTTGTTCATATCATATCATTCACATATGTGGATACCTTATGGCTCCCCTAAGCACCGTGTGTTCTCCGCTAGTTACCGCATTAACCAACGATTCACTTGATTGAGGCGACTACGTCATAAACATAAACATATTCTTTATGGCAGTTCGCATATTTCACCTTCACTGTAATATGCACCCACTAGCTTTAGGTGAAATCCCGCTCCAGTATCCTTCCATAGGAACCATTCGAGGTTCATCAACTGTACTTCTTTGACCCAAGGGTTTCTACTCGACTTTAGACACTCCAAAGTGGACATGGAGTTCCACTAGGGTATTTTCCCATCCTAACATTTGTGGTCGTTATAAAACATCTTTCACTCTTTCTATTAAAAACATGGACCCAAATGCATGAGATATGTAACGTGGACTCATGACAAAATATAACTCTTATTCATGCAATCGAAAAACATAGCTCATCTCATAGCATACATCTCATTTCATAGCTTGAAAACATTAGAACATGTAAACAAAGATCATTTCATGCTAACGTATTTGATTCTTTCATCAAAACATCAAAACATAATTTTTATCACCCAAAAGATGATCTTGGCAGATTCATATAGGCCTTCCAAATTATGTATTTTCATCATTCCAACTCATAACATCATGCTCCCATTTGATCTTATGTCCAAACAAACATGCAAACCAATAAACATGGAAAAACCAAAACTAACATGTATTATATTTAAGACTTAACTTAATCATACTTCACAAGACATTGCATCTCTTCATTTTCAGAGATAGCCGAAACTTGCATCATGGAAATACTAGATTTAAGCAACAACTTCATGCACTAATACATAAGGGTCGAATACTTCATCATGAAATATCATGCTTCAAATCACAATTTCATACAAGTATTCATAACATACATAAGCAGATTAATAAGCATGGAATAATTAGCCATAGTCAAACAATTAATCACACAAAAGTTTCAAGAAAATAATCAAACAAGAGTTCACATATATATACGAATAATATCAAAGATAGGTTGGAAGTTTACTTACAAAAGTCCAACAATAATACTAGCAAAATCTGAAAATATAGTGCAGTATATTAGAAATCAATCTCACAAAACCCTAGATTCCAAAAATGTGACTGAATCTAAGTATGGTGACATTTTCAAAATCCTTTTCTCATGTTAAAAACCCTAGGACCGAAACCATTGAAGATCACAAACCCTAGTTTTTCCTTTGAGTTAAAAACTGAACTTGTGTTACACTCGATCATGTGTTCAAAACACCAAGAACATTTCGTGTTCCATCTTCCATGAAGAGAATACTCTAGTTTCTAGAGTGAGAATAGGTGGTTGTGTGAGAAAAACCCTAAATCCGAAAATACTAGATGAGTTCTTCCCTTGGCCGTGGGTGATCATCAAGAAAAGAAGTGAAGTGATTCTTACCTTCAAGTGTAGAGCTCCTACTTGAAAAATGGTGAGCGATTTCTTTGTGATACACAAAAATGGTGGTGTTCGGCTGGAGAGAAAGTGTGAGAAAATGGAGATTAGAGAGAGAAAAGGTGGTGGCCGAAATACACTAGGAGAAACGAGAAACTTTTTGAAAAAAGGGCTCCCCCATTTTCGGCTCCTTCCATATCTAGTGTCCCTCTAGGTTTTTCACTAACCAATGCATGCAAAACAAGTGGCATCCCTCTTTTTCCCTCAAGATGAGACTTGCATGGGGAAGACCAACGGGTGTTGTCATGTGGCTCTTTCTCTCCAGACTGAAACCCTACTTGCTTCCACTCTTCATTTTGCCCTTCCACCTATGTCTAAGTTCAATGCACCAAGAGGTTAAAAGGTAATTTTCTCAAAACTCTAATCTTCCAAAGCACTCTTCTAGTGTGCATGGTTGACAAGTGGCGTGAGGGTGTGTGTGCTCTTGGGTTTGCCGAAATCCCTATGTCACTTGAGGTGACTTTGTGTCATTCCCTAGGTACTTTTGCTTTTTACTTTTTTGCTTCTCTCCCCTTGTAGCCATCGTCCCATGCCCCTTTCTTCCTCAAAAAGTCTTCTAGAACATGCATTTTTGCCTTTCCTATGATGCATTCTTGGAACTCACAAAACAACTTTTTGTGTTAGCTTGACATGTGTCCATGGGGACTTATGCTTGCAAAAGTGGCGCCTACACCTCCAAAAACCGAAACCCTAGTTTCTCTTTCTTGCTTCTTTCACTTTTCACCTCTAGATCCAATGCATGGTTGACAAGTGTCAACTTGGCCCTTTTTTTTCAAAAGGCCAAAAACTCCTTCCATTGCCAATTGGTACCTTTCCCTTGTTCCATGGCCTAACTTGGGCCTCTCCAATGCAAACACTCTTCATGGGCCTATTCCTTAAGGCCAAGTCTCTCTACTTCCTTTTGAAAGCTAGCAAGCCTTAATCTAAGAGATCCATATTCCGTAAAAGAAAAGAAATTAGCTTAAGGAGCTCTTCCACACTTAACCAAAAATCCAAAGACACATCATCATCCATACAAAATGTAAATATGATTCCTTATGAAAATTCGAGATGTCACATATTTGCACAGAGATCAAGCTTCTCTGATACCAGAAATGTAACAGTTCTGTAATATATTGTAATAAAGTATAGATCTCACTTTGAGGGTGAGTGCCTCTAGAGAAATAGTTGAGATGGAAAAGATAGAATTTTCTTAGAATTTTTGCATAAACCATTTCTGAGTAGCAGGTGCCCTTACATACGAAAGCCTTGGTGGGCTATGACTAACAGGAACATAATTGGACTTAATACTAGACTTAATAGTGACTACGGGCTGAAGCCCAATGTTCATACAGGTTTTAACTAAAGCAAATAACAACAAAAATTTAAAGTGAAAGATAAATGAGCTCTTCTCTGGCCCACGACCGACCCAACCCTTGTTAACTCCAATCTCCAAACATCCAGTACTCTTCTCGTAACTCTTCACTTCAGAACTCAGAAGTTAGAATCTTCTTCACCCTTCCTCTTTGCACGAACCCATTTCTACACTGCATGGCTGTTGGCCAAGGTGTTACAAATTTAGCCCCTGTTGTTCAATTGAATTTTGTTGCCAAACTTTAGAGGTCTTCTAGCATTATTTGCTGAAATAAACCTACAAGTGTCATATTATTCTACATGCATATGATTAAGAGGAATGGAAGAAGTTTCATTTGGAGAGATATCGAGAAAGAAGTAGAATTTTTGCAAGGCCTTTATTCAATCATAAAAAGGCATTACAGATGAAGGCTGGTCACCCGGGTCCCGGATCGGGTGTGAAACAAGGGGTAGGTATCAGTTCTTCTAGCTCAAGGAGTCTTAGAGGAACAATATGCTATACCTCATAATCAATATCGTATTCTTGGGTGAAACCCTTGGGCACAAGGCATGCCTTGTGGCATTCAACTGATCCATCTACTCGAGTCTTGATTTTATATATCCACATACATCTAATTGCTACTTTTCCAGGAGGTAGGTCCACCAAGTCCCAAGTGTGAGTTTTATTGGTAAGGACATCTAATTCATCAAACATAGTTTTCTGCCAAAGTGGGTTAGTATGAGCCTCATTGTAATTGTGAGGTTCATGAAGGATAGCTAGAATATAAAAGTAAAAATAATCCTAAACAAGAGAGGGAAGAACACTTACCCGACTAGATCGGAGAGGCGGGGGGGGGGGGGGGGGGGAACTAAGAGGACTCTAGGATGGTGTTGGTGCAGGAGGACGTTTAGACGCATTAGCTAGAGGGAGAGTAACTGTAGTAGGGTTGTCTGAGGAGCTTGCAATCTTTACAGAGGAGTCAGAAAATAAGGCAATGGAGGGGTCAATGAAAATAGGTGAATGTGTGAAGGAGGAGGGTGAGAATGTGAAAAAGGCTCGTGAAGAGCCTATGTTCCCCAAACTCTACATGACAAGTGACTTGTAAACATTTGGTTATGGGTCATAGTAGCGATAACCTTTTTAGGTTAAGTCATAACCAAGAAAACAACACAGTTGATAACGGTGTTCAAGTTTGGTGCCTTCATGGGGAGGAAGAGTGACAAAATAGATACAATCAAAGATTCAAAGCAGAGAGTAATAAGCAATTTTGTCATGGAGATTTATTGTTGAGTATGGGTGAGGTACTCGATTGATTGTGTATACAGCAGTAAGAGCAGTTTCACCCCAAAAATCTTCTGGTATAGAAGCGAAAAGTAAAAGTGCTCTTACTGTGTCAAGAATGTAACGCTGTTTTCTTTCGGCACGCCCATTCTATTGAGAAGTGTAAGGACACGAGTGATGGGAGATTGTGCCTTGTTGATTCAAAAAATAAAAAAGACTTGTTATTATATTCCATAACATTATCTGAATGAAACACTTTAATGGTACGTGAGAATTGTGTTTGGGCCATTTTGTTAAAAGTTGATAAACATGGACTGATTGATGCTGTAAAAGATTGAGCCACCCATGTATATTGAGAGTAAGGGTTAATTACATTTTGCCTACTCGAACTTTCACTCAATTCAAAATATGCCTCCGAAACTAATAATTGCATCAAAGTGGACCCTCGTACTTTCAAAACTTTCCAATCTCCCCTTATGCCTACCAACATCGTTAAATCTAACAGAAATTTATTGCACGTGCTGCTCATGTGCATAACATTCACTGTAAAGATGTAACTTTCATCTAATTTATTATCATTGATCATCTAAAATATAAAATAATATATGCTATCAATTAATAATAAATCATAAATCATTAAATAATCAAAAGAAGGCAAAAATGGAGGAGTGTTTGAAGGGAGGAGACATAGATCTAGAGAAGGCAAAAATACCATTTTTATTTTTTGTTCTTCTATGGAAAACTAAATCTTGGGTAAAGCCTAGGGCAGAAATTGTAACGCCCCGTCCCCATGGGTTCGGAGAGTTAACTCATATTACCTGATAATCAATTCCAACACTGCTAATATACTTCCAAAAGCTCCAAATCAAGCGTAACATTTCAAATTTAATTAACCACACAAACTCATATATCAAATCCTCGATACAGTAACCCAAAAAAGTCAACTTCTCTACATGTCGCTTAAACTCACATTTCAACAATATAATTATAGACTCCAATTCCCAATATTATAAAGAAATTTTGATTCAAACTAATTTTCTCAATTTAATCAATTTTTCAAAATGCCAAGTCATCAGAACACAATGAAATTTCTTAACAAAAATTGCCAATACTCATCGAAAACTTTCTATTCTTAATCCACTATTTCTTAAGTCATCTCACCCAAAGCTTCGTAGTTTTGATCCTCAGCTGAAATATCCAAAGTCATCTAAAAATATTGTAAATATAAAGGGGGTGAGTTATCAACAACTTAGTAAGCAGAGAACATACACTAGCATGTAAACATGAGCATTTACTGAGTTCAGAATGCTGAACAAAAATCACTTTTAATTTCAGAATGCAGAGTCAGAACATGTTATTAAAATATCAGAGCGAAAATTCAAAAATATTCTTATTCAAAATTTCCTTGGCATAGCATTACTGAACACATCATATCAAAACAAAATTTCATGTTAACTCCCGTGGTAGGTTGTGCAAACCCCGACGGCCAACCGAGCAGAATTAGAATATGAGTTTTTTCCTTATTATTTTTGGAGCCCCGAGAGTGTACATAGGAAAGACTACGCAGAAAACCACTTTGTTTCCAAAGTGGGTGTACCAGAAATAGAAAGGTTGGTACCAACTCAAACAGAGGCCACAATTTTACACTCGTGGTAAGGTTAGAATAAAACAGAAACAAAATGTCATGCCAGAGGTTTCAGAAATCACATCATATTATATTAGAGTACAGAACATTTTCAAAACAGAACAGAATCAGATCACAAAAATATAATTTATGCACAAAATTTCATATTCGCTCTCTTTTACACAATTCAGAAACAAAATGTCAAAATAAGTTCATGTTTATGCCAATCATGACAGAAAACACTTTCCTCATACAGAATTTCATGAGTAATGTAGAAGAAATAACTGAGATCGTTTCCAAAATTTCTTTTCCTAACAAAACATGCACATTTTCCAAAATCAACCTCATATCATTTTATTTTATGCAAAATGTAGCATAGGAATCCCGCTTACCTGGACTTCTTAGCCTTTCAAAAATTTTACTCAACAATGCCGAACAACTATTAATCATCAGCTATAAAATAATCACATAATTCTCGTAAGTTTCCAGTCGAATACGTATTTCAATATTTAAGCCTAAGATGCTATAATAACCTAATAGTCCAAGGCATTTTCTTTTTTACCCTTTTTTCTCTCTACGGGTGAATAGGGTTTTTGCATTACGCCGTTTGACTTTGGCCTCCTCTTGGGGCTGCATGGCAGCCGCTGATGGTGGTGGCACATGTTGGCCTTCTTTTGCCGACCTGGTTGCTGCTGTTCCACAGCCCATCCCTGAGATGGTGCTACCGCCCCGTGCCCCTAAGATGGTAGATGGTGAGATATATTTCCAGTTTTCCAAAGAGGAAATAGAACGATCTGCTGAATCGTTTAGATACTCTGTGGTCCTTAAGTTTTTGAAACAACGACCTTCTTTGGACGTTGTCTGTGCATTCATTCATAGCTATTGGGGACTTTCAGCTTTACCAGTGGTTTCCTCTATGTTACGTCCTCGAAACATTTTTGTGCGCATGCTTAACGAAGCAGATTTTTCTAAAGCTCTATCCAGGGATGTTTGTGAGATACACGTCAGTTTCTATCTTGTCTTTCATTGGTCTCCAGAGTTTAATGAAGATGCAGAACCGTCGAGGGTGCCGGTGTGGCTTTCTCTACCGGGTCTCCCTCCTAACTATTACCGTGAAGCCTTTTTGAAAATCCTTATGGCACCTATTGGGACCTTCATACTTTGGGATAATCCGACTCGATGTGCTACAAGAACTGATGGAGCACGATTGTGTGTGGAAGTGGATGCAACGAAAGCACTGTTGAATCACTTCTGGATAGGGGTGCCGGGTTTACCTGCTAGTCGTAAACAAGAAGTTATTTATGAGACTCTTCCTGCATATTGCGCTACGTGCAAAATGCAGGGACATAACACACGGACATGCATAGTTGGAAAACCTGGGAAGACTGGGCAGGTTTGGCGTGGGAAGAAAGAAAATCCAGAGGCAGTTAAGGCTATTCCATAATCTGGGGAAGAACCGGTGCATCAGGTTTTTGTGCTTCCGAAAAATTTCGATCTCGTAGTAGAAGAAATATTAGTGCCTGGTTTGGAAATAGAGAGTCTCGTGGTCGTAGAGGTTCTGAATTCGTCTGCTGCGGTTACTCCACTTGACCCAATGGGTGATGCAATGGTTCTCTCTAACAAAGATTTTAATGTGGTTGTGTTGTTACCGCAAGGTAACTCTGCACTAGTGGATGAAAATGCAATCCAAGATGATAACATGGTTTCTGCGGAAACAGAAGGTGGCTTGATAAATGCATAAGAAATTCCTATTCTAGTTTCTGATGAGAATGCTACGGGCCCCTACAGTGGGGAAAACTCCTATGATGTTGCCTAGTGAGGGCTTGGAGTCGTTTGTGGTGCGGGATAGGATTGTTGTGCAGAACGAATTATCTGGGGAAGAGGAGCCAATGGACGTTCATGTGGAGAAAAGGATTGAGATGGAGAATGCTTCTAAACCTAAACCAAACATTCAAGCAGAGGTTTTCTCACAGGACAAAGAGTACCTTACTGAGTCTGAGGCCAATGAAGGTAAGAGGAAATATAAGAAAAAGATGTTTATAAAAATGTGCAACTTGTCTCTAGTTCATGCCCGACATTCAAACCCTGTCTAATGATTGATTCTATCTTTGTATGGAATATTAGAGGGGTTGGGACCTCTAGGAGTAGAGTTAAGAAATTGATTGGTGAGTTGAAGCCGAGAGTTGTTGCGCTGTTAGAACCTTTTCATAATTTAGAGGAAGCTTGTAAATTGGCGCGCTGTTTGAATTGTCATTTCTAATGAGGATGATGGGGGTAAAATCTGGATTTCCTGGAATAGTACTTATGTGGTGCAAGTGGTTCGAATGGGAATGCAATTTATTTCCATGCTAGAAGGTGAAGGAGCTGAGATGTTTTTTGTTCACTGTGTTTTATGCTAAATGTACTATGGTGGAGAGGCGACAACTTTGGGATGATCTCAATTTTCAAAATTTGGGATCATATCCTTGTGTGTTTGCTGATGATTTTAATATTATCCGTAATGATTCTGAAAGGAGGCGTGGTAGGCCTTGACCTAGTATGGCTATGAAGGATTTTAATAATTGGATTCATCAAGGTGGTTTGATGGAAATGGGTACGAAAGGAAGTATGTTTACATGGTGTAATGGGCAAATGGGGCTTGCCCACTCCTGGGCACGTCTTGATCGAGCTCTCATGGATAGTTCCTCCCTTGCTTTGTTTCCTAATGCAAATTGTTCTTATTTGTCTCGTTCTACTTCAGATCATGCTCCTATGTTTATTGAGCTTAAAAAGGATCCGTTCTTCTATGGCCCGGCCTCATTCCGCTTTCAACAAATGTGGGTGGATCACCATAGTTTTTTGGATTGTGTTCGGACTGGTTGGGCATCTTGGGTGGAGGGTTCGGCCTTTCAGATTCTGACTAGAAAATTAAAGCATACTAAGGTGGTGTTAAAGGAGTGGAATAAGTGGGTCTTTGGTCATACTTTGGGCCATATTGATTTTCTGGAAAAACAGGTTGAGGAGATTGAGCAACAGCTTCAAGTAAATTGGGAGGAAAATTTGGAGAAGGAGTTACATATGGCAGTCTCGGATTTGGCAAGCTGGCGGCAGCGGGAAGAGATCCATTTGGCACAAATGGCAAAATTAAAATAGAAGGTGGATGGGGATCGTAATTCCAAGTTTTTTCATGCTTGCCTTGTTAATAAGAGGGGAAAAAGAGTGCTTGAAATGCTTTCAAATGGGGTTGTGTATGAGACGCCAGAAAGCATCCATCAAGGGGCAGTGAAATATTTTTCTTCTTTCCTTCAAGGGGATCAAACGGTTGAGCCTCCTAGGCTAGAACAACTAATTGGTTCAGTCATCTCAGAGGAGGAAAATGTCTCTCTTCTATGTGCTCCTTCTATAGAGGAAGTTTTTGAGGCCTTGTCTTCCATCCCGTCTCAAAGTGCTCTGGGTCCTGATGGTTTTGGGTTGGGTTTCTATAAAAGTTGTTGGGAGGTGATTAAAGTTGATGTGTAGAATGCAGTTTTGGAATTTTTTATGTCCAAACAACTTCCCAGATTCTTCAAAGCCTCATATTTGGGTTTAATACCAAAGGTAGATTCACCTACAGGTTTTGACAAATTTCATCCTATTATTAGTCTTTGCTCTGTTTTTTATAAAATTTGCTCCAAGATTATTATGAATAGATTAACAGGTCTCCTACCTCGACTGATATCTTTGGAGCAAGGAACTTTTATTCCGGGAAGGAGTATTTTCGAGAATATTAGCCTTACCCAGGAAATGGTTCACTCTATGAACAAACGTACTCATGGAGGTAATATTATGTTGCATGTGGATATGGCGAAAGCTTATGATCGTGTGGACTGGGCTTTTTTTATTGCAGTTTTGCACAGGTTTGGCTTCTCTTTTGAATTTTGTGAATTGGTGCATTCTTGCATTTCTAGTCCATGGTACTCAGTTATGATGAATGGTACGATCAATGGTTTCTTTTTGGGATGCCATGATCTCCGTCAAGGGGATCCTTTATCTCCTTATTTGTTTATTATTCAGCAAGAGATACTTTGCAGGATGATTCATGCCAATGTGAGAGATAATAATTTTGGCCAGTTTTATCAAGCC
Source organism: Juglans microcarpa x Juglans regia (assembly GCF_004785595.1). Lineage (NCBI taxonomy): Eukaryota > Viridiplantae > Streptophyta > Magnoliopsida > Fagales > Juglandaceae > Juglans > Juglans microcarpa x Juglans regia. Next base: position 22,394,954 of record NC_054603.1, on the reverse strand, counting down.
CGAGGTATGCCATTTGTGTCTCATTTAATGTATGCTGATGACATTATGATTTTTTCTAATGGAAACCAGAGATCGGCCTGAGCTATTCAGAACATCCTGATGCAATATGAGAGATGGTCGGGTCAGGCTATCAATGTTTAGAAATTTGCATTGTATTGTTTGAAGCATATTTCTCCCAGCGCAAGCATCGGGTTTTACGTCGTACTGGGTTCATGGAGGGGACCTTCCCTTTCAGATATCTAGGTGTGTCGATTATTGTGGGGTGCCTTAAGCAATGTCATCTAGAAGGCATGGTGAAAAAAGTTAGACAAAAAATCAGTGGGTGGAAGATGAGGCTACTTTCTACGGGTGGCAAACTTGTTCTACTAAGACATGTTATTTCTAGCATGGCGATTCACCTCTTTGCTGTTTTACAGGTCCCTCAAGCTACTATTAACAAGATTCATAGATTGATGAGCTATTTCTTTTGGGGGGAATCTGGAGCGCGAGAGAAAAGGAAATGGGTGGCTTGGAGACATATTTGCAATCCTGTGGAAGAAGGTGGTCTTGGGTTACGGCATCTCCATTACATGCAAAAAGCTTTACGCATGTGTTTTGCTTGGAATCTACTACAAGGTAATTCTTTATGGGCCAATTTTTTCAAAGATAAATATGTGGGTTCAAAGCCTTGGACATTAGTAGAAGACATGAAAGGTACAAGATTCTGGAGAATGGTTGCTAATTGTATTCCGGGTTTGCTGAATAACTCAAAATGGAAGAGTAGAGAGGGAGAGATTTTTTTCTGGTATGATGAATGGAGGGATAATGGTCCTCTCATTAATGAGATGCCGCTTGTGGGTTCACCTTTGATAAAAATTAAAGAGTGTAGATTGTTGGATACTTGGGATGTGGATTTTCTGGAGAGTTTAGTTGGGCAGGAGAAGGTGGATGAGATTTTAGTCTCTTTGGCCAGGCCTAAGCCCGGAAAAGATGTTCTTGTTTGGACTCCGACGGAGACAGGTATGTTCTTTACAAAATTTGCTTGGCATTGTATTCGCATTAGAGGTTCTCCCCTTGATTGGCATGATTGGATTTGAGGTAAATGTCTTCCCTTTAAAATGCCTATTCATTTTTGGAGGGCTTGGCATATGGCTTTGAGTGTGGATGAACGCTTGCGCCGTATTGGTATTCCCCTTGTTTCCAAATGTGATTGTTGTAATGTTGGCCATATTGAAAATATTAACCATGTTCTTTTTTAGGGTGAATTTCCGCACAAAGTTTGGTCTTTCTTTGGCACTTTGTTTGGTATTCCACTTGGTAGATCTTGGATGCAAAACTCTGGGACTTGGTTTAGGCATGCTAGCTCTTCTTCTCAGGTGGGTTTTATTGTTGTCATCATTCCTATCATTGTTATTTGGAGACTATGGAGGTGAAGATGTCTGGCTAGAATGGAAGGTATTCGAGAAACTCATGAAGTTGTTGTTCATTGTATTTGTGTTTGCCTTGGTTCCCTTTGTCTTGGGGCAAAAAGTCCTTTGTGTTTGTCTAACCGGGATGAGAAGATCTTGGAGGTCTTGTGGATCAAATCGATCGTGCCAAAAGCTCCTTGTTGCAAATTGGTTAAGTGGATTAAGCCGCCGTCGGGTTGGTATAAACTGAACATGGATGATAGTAGCCTTGGAAATCCGGGACCTTGTGGTATTGGTTGGGTTATTCGGAATGAGTCAGGATGTTTTGTCAAGGCTTATGCCTCTCCTATTGGTTATGGTTCAAATAACAAAGCGGAACTTCTTGCGCTTCTTCAAGGTTTGAGAATTTGCAATTCTTTAAATATTTCTAATGTGATTATAGAAATGGATTCCATGGTGATTATTTCTTGGTGGATGCGAGAGCGTTGTGGTGTCTGGTACCTTGAGGATTTCTGGGAAGAAATTATTGGGTTGACTCGTACTCTTCATTGCCGGTTTCTACATGTGTTTTGTGAAGGTAATATGGTGGCAGATTGGTTAGCCAAGGAAAGGGCTTTAGGTGCAGATTTGGTCTATTCTAATAATTGTGCTCTTCCGCAGATTCTTCGTAGTTTGCTCCAGTTGGACTTCTTAGGTCTCCCAACTCTAAGAGTTTAGGTTTTTTTTTTTTCCTCTGGTTTTTGTGGTTTTTTCTATTTTCCTTTGTTTTTGTCATAAGATTGTCATAGATTATTTTCCTTGGCTGCGGTCTTGTTGGTTTTTTCCTAAGGGCATTTTCTTGTTACCGCGGTATTCCTCCGTCATAAGAGAGGGCATTATTAATAAAATTGGGAGGAGGTCACTATTGGACATGTGACTTTCCTGCTCTTTTTTTTTTTAAAAAAAAAAACCTATTTTAATTCCTCAAAAACCTAAATTTTCAATCCCTAAAAAATATCACCACTTCCCAAATTCCTCTATATCCAACTTGATCTCTGACTAAAATAGTAAAATCTAACTTATTTACTATTGAAAAATCAAACTATCAAATTTAATACTAAGTAGAATAATTATACCAAAATATTTTAAATTATACAACAACAATTATTTAACAAACTAGATCATAATAAAATTATGACATTATCGTATACTTTTGAAAGAAAGCCTTATGTAATACCAATTTAAATTACTTAAAAGATTTCTATAAACATAAATAAATTAGAGATTACTAACACATATTAAAAGTTTAAAACACATTAACATAACTTGTAGATCAAAGGTTAATAATGTAATTTCATTTAATTAAACACATTACCTAAGCTTCAGTAGAAAATTTGTTAGTGGAAAATAAAATCACGTTACGTAAAACAATAGTTTGCGAGCCAGAGGCTCACTAAGAGATGGAGAGCACGATGGGCGGCAAGCTGGGCGGTTGTCTACGGTGGTGGGGGCAGTGGTTACAACGACAAAAAGAGTGGCTGAGCACTGGTAAGAGAGAGAGAGAGAGGGTGATGAGCGAGAGAGAGAACGATGAGAGAGAGGGAGCATAGAGACAGAGCTCGACTTACTGAGGGGTGGTCACGACGGACCTGGGTGTACTACTGGCGTCTTCTAGTTGATCCCGCTTGAGGCTGAGCAGCTGGGCAGTGGCGTTGGAGTTCACTATGGAGGAAGGCTGGTGCTCTGCTTTTTGGTGGTGCAAAATAGAGGTGGTGTTTTAAGTGGACAGGGCGGTGGCGCACGGCTGGAATGGTGGACTTTGAGTGGTTGAGGTTCCGTGTGTGGGCTGAGTTCGGTGGAGTAGCAACGCGTTGGCTTGGCTGTGGGGTGGCAGGGCTGCTGAACCCAACTGAGGCTTGTGCATTGGTGTTTTACAGAAGGGTGAGGACTGGGCTATGGGGCAGCTGGGACGATGTGGGTCTTGGCGATGGTAGGTGGAGGGGAAGCTCTAGTCGTGCGGAGGTAGTTTGATGGAGGAAGTGGGTGGCAGATGTAGACCAAGGCCGTGACAAGTAGCAGAGGAGAAAAATAAAATTAAGAAGTGAGGGGGTCACGGGCGAAGAATGAAGGTGGAGGAAAAAGAAAAAAGGAAAAAAGAGATAAGAAAGAAAGGTGGTGTAGTGCAACTGAGGAAGAAAGAGATGAAGACCTAGGGCTTCTTGCCAAAACGATGACTTTCCACCACAAGGGGCTAGGCTCCCTCACTCACACGGGCTCGGCCCGTTTCTCACACTCCCCAAATGGCCCACAATCCATTTACAAAAATAAAACAAGCCCTTCTAACCCACAAGAACACATTGGACCCCAAGAGAAATTAAAAAAATAAAATAAAATAAACAATACTAATACTAATAAATAAAATAAAACATTCAAAATTTTTTTGGGGTCTCATAGAAATTGATTGGTAAAAATACTTTGACTATATTTCAATTCATAGTTTAAGTTTTATTGTTTAAAATTCTAGAATTCAATTCTCTATTTGTTTTGGATGTTATAAGTTTGAGACAATTATATTAAATCTTGCTATGATTTGACTTTGTTGAGCTATAGGATTATGAATATATGATTGTGACTTAAATAGGCTTTTCATGCCATTGATGTTATCTTTTACTGCATTATTGTTTGTGAACATAGTGCCGTCTCTAAATCTGATATTCATTTTTATATATGAAAACCATAATTTGTAAAGGGAGAATAGATCATAGAATTACATTTGAGAAAGTAGGTGAATATAATGTCATATCTTCCAATTAGGAAATTGGTGCTATAATTCTTAATTATGTATATCGTTTGGATTGAAAAAGTAAGAGTATTGGATCCGGTTGATGGAAGCCCAAAGCTTTACTTGCCTTCTTATTCGTGCCCTAATATCATTTTAATTACGTGCTTTAGGTAGAATTTTCAGATTCTTGTCATATTATAATTTTATCTTTTCTTTTAAGTTTGCGTCTTGTTGTGTTTCTTTTGACACCCTAAACTATAATATAACACCGCGTATTAGTTTGGGCGTAATCAAGATGCTAAAAGCTGAACAAGTGGTAGAGAGGCATGATCCGACCGAGAATGCCATAGACTGGAAGAGGTGATGAATGCAACAACGAAGCAAAACATAGAGGAAGGCATATTTAGAGAAGGGCATTTGAAAAGATGTCCAATCTTATGGCCTGTCCCAATGAGTTGCCCTGTTTGAGGATCCTACACATCAACACCATCTTTCTAAAAGATAATCTTAAAGCTTATTTCACAAAGTTGACCAACTGAAAGGAGATTTAATGATAATTTTGGAACTAGGTATATGTTGTTAACTAACAATTAAGTAGTAGAATAGATCCTAGGTGACTGACATGCAAATGAGAACCATCAGTAGTAGTGAGAGGAGTGGACTACGCAGGAGAAGACTCAAGCATAAAAGAAGCAGTTGAAGCTTAGGCCCGTGATTGATTCTTGTGCTATAATTTACGACATTTTATATCTGAGTAAACAAGACATTTCTAATATTTGTAAAATACATTCTTAGAAGATGACTGTGAAGTGGAATGTCCAGGCAAACTTCCAAAAGTAGATTTGGAAGTAGGTGAATAGGCAACAACAACAACAACAACAAACTCAACAATTTGTAGCTTTATAGTAGAGCATTGGTTTTTCTAAAAAATGAGTTCAGCAATAGCAGCCCTCTAGAGAGAGAATCGATGTGCGATGCAGGAGAGATGCTTGAGTGGACTCAAAATTCTCACAAAGAGCCATCATGAAATGCACAAACTTGTGGCGATGATGTTATGTCACAACTCAAGATCCTCATAGCACTTCAGTTGAGGATCTGCAGCAGATAGTTGTTTCCAAAGATTGCTAACTCGAGAATAGAAATTAGAAATAGTTTCACTTGATTCTTGATGCATCTAATAAAGTTTAGTCTTCAGTTGAAACTGCAGAGAAGTATCATAAGTACAATTATAGCATTTAACAAGAAAATCCCATGCAGCTTTGGCATTTCCAAGTTTTGGAAGCAAATTATGAATGGATGGAAATGAAATGTTAATAAACCAAGAAATAATTTTATAATGTACACTATTCCAATCTTCAAGACAGCATGCAAAAGATTCAATACTTTCACTATCACGTTGCTTGGGAGTAGGAAGATCACCATATACATAATGCCACATCTGCGCCCTTGAAGAAAAGCTTCTATATTTTGAGCCCTCATATTGAAGTCAGAGCCAACCAAGATATTTTCAATGGGATGGAAAATGCTATCAAGGTTGGAAGGTATTTAGGACACTTTTTTTTTTGTCAATGGTCAACAGTCAAATGACAACGTAGCATACACGTGACTGCTGACTGGATAAGTGACTGGACAGATGAGGTCGCATGGGTTTAAGGGTTGGGTTAGATTGGCCTAAGAGTGGTATGGGCTTAAAGAGGGTGAATGAGCTTTTAATAATAGAAAGACAAAAAGGAAGAGAGGCTTTCTTGAGATGGCTAGGCTGAAGGTGGGCTAGACCGGGTGGGAGGAGATCTTATCAACAAGATTGGAGCATGGCGGGCATGGTTAGACATGCCAAGAATATGGGAGAAGCGTGGGGCATGTGAACTTCTGGAATGTGGTGATGTTTGTACAGAAACGCCGACGACAAATTGTACAGTCAATTGGTGGTCTAATATGGGAAAATAGATGTAATTGGCATGTAAAGGACCCTACCTGTCAACTGCTAAAAGATTTTTAAATTGGACATGTTGTGCTATGTTAATAGCAATGTGAAAGAACATGCCTACTAACAAAAAGATGGAGCATGGACACAAATGATTCTATGAGAGATACCAGGATTAGGTATTCACTAGTACCATGTAGAAAACTGCATATTCAAGTGTATTTATTCAATATACAGGAAATACCTATTTATAATTGAATAGACCTATGGTAAATAAGGAAATAAGCTCAAGACATAAATACAAATACAATTAACGCTTAATGGCAAAATATTCTTGAGAATATTCTATCCTAAGAATATTTTATAATATGACAATATTCTAAGATATACGAAATCATGAAAATATTCCAAGATATACTAACAAACTGTAAAATCCATTGTTAGGAGAAAAAAAAAATATTTATATAGCAACTGGGATTATATAATAGTAGTGTAAAAAAATATAAATACAATACAGTGTATTAAATTTATATAAATAGAAAGAGAGAGAAATGGTTATATATTAATGATAAAAAATATAAACTTATAATTATATATTTTGCATATTTAGTTAAAATACTTAATTGTTAGAAAAATTATGTAGTGTACAAGAAAGCAAGAAGTCATTCTAAAAAAATAAATAATAAAAATAAAAAATTAAATAAATTACTAGAAAATATTAGATTAAATAATATTAAAATTATTGTGCATGTGCACTGTACTAATGCAGTGTGCATTGCACACGTGTACTGATCAGGTGGAGTGTATTGTGTGCAGAAGAAGTAGCCCAATCGAGCTGCTATTGAAAAAGGAAAAAAAGGAAAAAAAAAATTATATTAGCCATGTGGCTGCATCACTACCAGCAAATATTCAAAAATCCGGCTTCAAATTTGGCTTCAATTTTGTTCTAAGGACGGAGTCGAAATTAGATTTTTTTTAATTCTTTAGTCGGAGTCAGAGTTGGAGGTATCATGTAACAGTCTGCTAATAGTTGAATTTCTAGTAAGTTTTAGAAATCTCATAAAAACTCTATAAGTTTTTACGAATTAATCAATAGCGTAGGTTTTGGTCTGTCAGTATAGTTAGTGTTGTCACTGCAATTTTATTTATTTGAGGTAGTTAGAAGTGTCAAAATGAGTTATGGTTTGTGCCATTGGACTTAGTTGATTATTTAGAATTTTATGGCACAATAAATCTATTTTTAATTTTCGAACGAAACGCTTATTCAAAAATGCGTTTCGATTATTTCGAGACACTTCGGAGTTGAATTTCGATAAACAATTTGCACGATTAAGTTAGTATGTATATTTAAGATTTAACAGTGCGAAATTTATTTTCACTTTTTTTGGAGTAAATAGTACCCTCGATAGCAGCACCAAGTGCAGTGTTTTCAAAATCACATTGTGGAATGTTCAAATTAGATTAGAGATGTTTTGTTTTAACACTTGGCAAGATTTTAGCCACACTTGGTAAATAGTATTGGACACTTGGCATCAAGAGGAACCATGAGATAAAAATGTGAAGGAAATCAAGGTGTGAGATCGTGCCACCTAAGCAAAACACTATTCCATCCAATTATCCATTTTTGTGCCAAACCAAAGAGGGCTTCAACCATAGTGAAACCCTAAATATTTAGAATCCAATTGAAACCCTAAAAAACTTGGAGGAAACCGAAACCCTAAACGGTTACCCCAAACCCCAAACTTGATTTCAAAGCCCTAATGGATCCGATTTTTAGCATTGTATTTAATCACTTGATTAAATTACTTCCACATAGGACTGTAAGCTAGCCTAGCCTAGTTGGTCTTTGGCTTGCCGAGTTCGGCTCGACTCAAAAAACTCGAGCTCGAGCTCGAGCCCAAGCTCGAGATTTTTATTTAACCTTCATTTGAGCTCAATTCAGTAAAATAAACTCTCAAGTCGAGCACAAGCTCGTCCCAAGAAGGGATCGAGTCAAGCCGAGCAGCTCGGCTTGGCTTGAGTTGTTTTTTCTAATAAAATTTAATAAATAATAAATTAGATAAATAAAAAAAATCTAATTAATAATCAATAAACCTCTATTGAATTATAAGATTTTAAAAATTTATAAATAAATTAATATGTAGCTAGTTGATATTTATACATAATAATTAATAAAAATATATTATATGCCTACATAAATTATTAATACATACACATAATGTGATAATATATATCTTTCTCATATATAGTTTTCACATACTAATATATGAAATTATTAAATCTTATCGATTAATTGTTGTATAAATTACAAAATATAGCTACAAAGCATATTCAAATATATAAGCATAAGTAATTAGGTTACATATTATATATTTAATTATAAAAGTACTTTACTTATATTATTAGCTAATACATACATATATATATGTATATATACATCGGTGTATATATATATTTATCAATATATGAATAATCAAGTCGAGCTAACGAGTCGACTCGGGTCTTAATGAGCCTTAGTCGAGTCGAGTTTAATCAGGTATGTGTCATTTACTAATCGAGCGGGTATCTACTCCTACGGTTAAGCCTTTTTTATTTTTCACGAGTTGAGTTTGATTCAAGTTTAACCAGGCAAGTACTGGTCGGATTGTCGAACAGACTAGTTCATTTACCGCCCTACTTTCACATTCTATTAATCTCTCAAATTCATGTTATGACATCATTATTCAACCTTTTAAATCTTGAAAATTTGATTGGGCCAAGAAAAGTTAGATTTGGACTTGATAACATCTCAAACCCTAACCAAACCCTCTTTAAATCCCAAAATGAAACCCACTTGGTTAAGGCCTGTTAGGCCCACAAATTTTTGCCACATTGACAAAGCTTCTTGAGGAAGTTCCTACTCACCCAAGGCTAACCACCCACTGCTCAAGACAACCCTCAAATAATTCTTGATGGGAAAGCAAAAGGCACCTCACCACAACCACCTACATGACACCTCAAGGCAACCCATACCATGGGTAGTTTGCCCCTTGTTTTGGCCAAGACTTCCATCACTCAAGTGTCACTCAAGACCTTACTTCACTCTTCAGTTTGTGTAAGAAGAGTGTAGACCATTCCCTTTCTCATTTCATCCCTTTTCCCACACGTTTTCTTGAGAGGAACTTAGAAGCTCTCTGGGGTGGTTTTCTGAGCGTTGTTGCTTTCCATTTTTGAAACCCCAATAATTATTTTTTTCATGATGATTCCTTCATTAAACTTGTTCCTCTTTGAGTCTAGTTTTCATGGATACCTTTTGTGTTTGATTTAATGGTCTTTTAGTTGGTCAAAAGTTGTTTTAACCATGGAAATGTCTGTCTGGGCAATAAACTGGATAGTATGTTGTAATTTGGAGTTGTTGACCAAGCAAATGGACAGATCTTGTTTCTAAATGTTTATGAAGTATAGCTAACATATTTACATGAGCTTTTTTTTAGGATTTGTTGCATGATACAAGATTTTGATGAAATATTTTCTCAGATCTAGAAACTTAGAAACTAGAAAGAGGAAAATAGTTCCTGTTTCACGAAAGCTTGAATCTTTTATGGTCTAATCTTACTCCAATGACTTTGATATTTTTATTTTATGATCTTAAGCCTTTGATATACATGTTAGGATGTTGGGTTGAAGCTTTTAGGTGTTGATTTTTCAAGATATAATTTTTATGCAAGAGAATACTCGGTTGGGCCAAAGTTTGATGATTCTGGCTAGATCCATGTTTTGATTTATTTTTATGCATGTGATTTTAAGTTTAATGCTTGGATCTACAATAGCACATATTTTTAAGCTATATGATGTTGCTTTTAAGTATTTATCAAGGCATGTCTTAGATCAAGTGTTTGATCAAATCACTCCGTCGATATTTTGGACAGCTGCGACGGAAAGAAAAAAATCACAAGAAATAGTTCTTTTTGCAACGATTTCTTTTTTTGCTGAAATTGATAAAAAAAAAAAGGTTCTTTTATTGCGTTGAACATGCAGAGATTTAAAAATCACCGTAGATCATCAAATGCAGCGACTATTAGGGGTATTTGCGACGATTTTAAGCTCTGAAAAAAGCCTGAATTCTTGTAGTGGGTGCATAGAACAGTGATCTCGTTATTGTTTGTTTGTAGATTATATCGTATGATGAGTGTTTCTGGTTTGCGATAACGTTTAGAAGGTATCGCATAAATTAGAGATGTAGATTTCAGTTCTTAAACAACATTACAAAATAACTCAAATGTTGATACTTCAGTTTTCAAACAACATTACAAAGAGAAGGTTCAAGAGCTAGAAGATGACAATAAGGCCCCAGTTGGATTGTGAGATTAGATGAGATGGTTTTAGACTAAAGTTGAAAGTTAAATAAAATATTGTTAGAATATTATTTTTTAATATTATTATTATTTTGGATTTGAAAAAATTGAATTGTTTATTATATTTTGTGTTGGAATTTAGAAAAATTGTAAGGAGGAGATGAGATGAAACCACTTCTGTATCCAAACGGGGCTAAGTCTTTGGGGTCAGTACTATTTCTGTGAAAGTTAGAATGTGAATGTGATTGAAAGGTCATTCTACTAAGCCATTTTCTACCCCATTGTTAATTGGCAGAAAGATATTGAGAAACTGAGACACAATCTTGTAAATATTTCATCAACGTCTGATGATGGTGCGCAAAAGTTGAATATCCTGGAGGCATCGGTGAATATTGAATCACCCCTGCCATCTCAAGTCACAATGGCATTCATAGTTTTGAGAGACTGAGACTCATGATTTGGGTTGCAGGTTGCTCAACTTTTGAAACAAATACATAGAAACGACAAGGCAATGAAATGACTTCTAGAATCTGGAAAGGCTTCCTCATACGAAACTTCCAGTCAGGAGGTATACTGTCTCATGCAGTTCATTTTTTTTTATGTTTATAACTTTTTTACGAGATATCTTTTATATGTAGGTGCTAGAAATGGAAATGGTCCTGGAAAGACATAATGGCAACGATAATTGCAGCGATCTCATATCGCCGCAAAAAGTCTTTTTCTGCGAAACTTACCTGCTGGAAATACATAATGGCAATGATAATTCTAAATCGTTGGAAACAATATTGAGTTATTTTATCATTTTTTGAACCTTTTGCGATGAACCATATCGCCGCAATTGACTTTTCTCAAGGACTTGAATTGTAAACATAAAGGCCATTTCCATCGATATTATGGACAGTTGTGGCAGGGAACAATTGCTGGAAATAGTAGTTTTTGCGAGATTTTTTCTTACTGCTGAAATTGATAAAAAAAAAATGGCTTTTTTATTGCGTCGAACATGCAACGATGTAAGAATCCCTCCAGATGATCAAATGCAGCGATTATTGGGTGTATTTGCGACGATTTTGAAAGCTAGAAAAAGCCTGATTTCATGTAGTGGGTGCATAGATGAGTAATCTCGTTATTGTTTGTTTGTAGATTATATCATATAGTGAGTGTTTCTGGGTTTGCAATAACATTTGGAAGGTATCACATAAATTAGAGATGTTGATTTCAGTTCTTAAACAACATTACAAAATAACTCAAATTTTGATATTTCGGTTCTTAAAAAACATTACAAAGAGAAGGTTCAAGAGCTAGAACATGACAATAAGGCCTCGTTTGGATTGTGAGATTAGATGAGATGGTTTAGATTAAAGTTGAAAGTTGAAAGTTGAAAGTTGAAAGTTGGAAGTCAAATAAAATATTGTTAGAATATTATTTTCTAATATTATTATTGTTTTGGATTTGTAAAAATTGAATGTTTATTATATTTTGTGTGAAAATTTGGAACTGTAATGAGGAGGTGAGATGAAACCATTTCTGTATTCGAACGGGGCTAAGTCTTTGCGGGTTAGTGTTGTTTGTGTGAAAGTTAGAATGTGATTGATAGGTCACTCAACTAAAGCATTCTCTACCCCATTGTCAATTGGCAGAAAGATATTGAGGAACTGAGACACAATCTTGCAAATATTTCATCGACGTACGATGATGGTGCTCAAAAGTTGAATATCGTGGAGGCACAGGTGAATATTGAATCACTCCTACCAGATAAAATCTCAATGGCATTCATAGTTCTGAGAGACTGAGACTCATATTTTGGGTTGCAAGTTGCTCAACTTTTGAGACAAGTGCTTAGAAACAACGAGCCAAGGAAACGACTACTAGAATCTCGAAAGGCTTCCTCATGCAAAACTTCCTATGAGGAGATATAACGTATCATGCAATTCATTTTTTTCTTTTTAGTGTTTATAACTTTGACGAGATAACTTTTTTATGCAAGTGGTGGAAATGGAAATGATTCTGGTAATACATAATGGCAACGATAATTTCAACGATCTCATATCACCGCAAAATGTCTTTTTCGGCGACACCTACCAACTGGAAATACATAATGGCAACATTGCTTGAAAAAATATTTAGTTTCTTGCGGCATTTTTTTAACCTTTTGTGATGAACTATATAGTCGCAATTGACTTTTCTCCGCGATTTGAATAGAGAATGAAAACTAATCTCATTGTTGTTTGTTTGTAGATTACATCGTATAGTGAGTGTTTCTAGATTTGCAATAACCTTTAGAAGGTATCACATAAATTAGAGATGTAGATTTCGGATCTCAAACAACATTATAAAATAACTCAAATGTTGATACTTAAATTCTCAACCAACATTACAAAGAGAAGGTTCAAGAGCTAGAACTTGACAATAAGGCCCCGTTTAGATTGTGAGATTAGATGCGATTGTTTTAGACGAAATTTGAAAGTTGAAAGTTGAAAGTTAAATAAAATATTGTTAGAATTATTATTTTTTGATATTATTATTTTTTTAGATTTGAAATTAATTGAATTATTTATTATATTTTGTGTAGAAATTTAAAAAAATTGTAATGAAGAGATTAGAAGAAACCCCTTCTATATCTCAATGGGGCTAAGTCTTTGCGGGTCAGTGCTGTTTTTGTGAAAGTTGGGCTTTGATTGATAGGTCATTCTGCTAAATCATTCTCTACCCCATTGTTAATTAATAGAAAGATATTGGGGAGCTGAGACACAATCTTGCAAATATTTCATCGACGTCTGATGATGGTTCTCAAAAGTTGAATATCCCGGAGGCACAGGTGAATTTTAAATCATCACTGCCATCTCAAGTCTCAATGGCATTCATAGTTTTGAGAGACTGAGACTCATGATTTGGGTTGCTGGTTGCTCAAATTTTGAAAAAAATACATAGAAACGACAAGGCAATGAAATGACTTCTAGAATCTGGAAAGGCTTCCTCATACGAAACTTCCAGTCAGGAGGTATACTGTCTCATGCAGTTCATTTTTTTTTATGTTTATACTTTTTTACGAGATATCTTTTATATGTAGGTGCTAGAAATGGAAATGGTCCTGGAAAGACATAATGTCAACGATAATTGCAGCGATCTCATATCGCCGCAAAAAGTCTTTTTCGGCGAAACTTACCTGCTGGAAATACATAATGGCAACCATAATTCTAAATCGTTGGAAACAATATTGAGTTATTTTATCATTTTTGAACCTTTTGCGATGAACCATATCGCCGCAATTGACTTTTCTCAGGGACTTGAATTGTAAACATAAAGGCAATTTCCATCGATATTATGGACAATTGCGGCAGGGAACAATCGCTGGAAATAGTAGTTTTTGCGAGATTTTTTCTTACTGCTGAAATTGATAAAAAAAATATGGCTTTTTTATTGCGTCGAACATGCAACGATTTAAGAATCCCTCCAGATGATCAAATGCAGCGATTATTGGGTGTATTTGTGACGATTTTGAAAGCTAGAAAAAGCCTGATTTCATGTAGTGGGTGCATAGATGAGTAATCTCGTTATTGTTTGTTTGTAGATTATATCATATAGTGAGTGTTTCTGGGTTTGCAATAACATTTGGAAGGTATCACATAAATTAGAGATGTTGATTTCAGTTCTTAAACAACATTACAAAATAACTCAAATTTTGATATTTCGGTTCTTAAAAAACATTACAAAGAGAAGGTTCAGGAGCTAGAACATGACAATAAGGCCCTGTTTGGATTGTGAGATTAGATGAGATGGTTTAGATTAAAGTTGAAAGTTGAAAGTTGAAAGTTGAAAGTTGGAAGTTGGAAGTCAAATAAAATATTGTTAGAATATTATTTTCTAATATTATTATTGTTTTGGATTTGTAAAAATTGAATGTTTATTATATTTTGTGTGAAAATTTGGAACTGTAATGAGGAGGTGAGATGAAACCATTTCTGTATTCGAACGGGGCTAAGTCTTTGCGGGTTAGTGTTGTTTGTGTGAAAGTTAGACTGTGATTGATAGGTCACTCAACTAAAGCATTCTCTACCCCATTGTCAATTGGCAGAAAGATATTGAGGAACTGAGACACAATCTTGCAAATATTTCATCGACGTAAGATGATGGTGCTCAAAAGTTGAATATCGTGGAGGCACAGGTGAATATTGAATCACTCCTACCAGATAAAATCTCAATGGCATTCATAGTTCTGAGAGACTGAGACTCATATTTTGGGTTGCAAGTTGCTCAACTTTTGAGACAAGTACTTAGAAACAACGAGCCAAGGAAACGACTACTAGAATCTCGAAAGGCTTCCTCTTGCAAAACTTCCTATGAGGAGATATAACGTATCATGCAATTCATTTTTTTCTTTATAGTGTTTATAACTTTGACGAGATAACTTTTTTATGCAAGTGGTGGAAATGGAAATGATTCTGGTACTACATAATGGCAACGATAATTTCAACGATCTCATATCACCGCAAAATGTCTTTTTCGGTGACACCTACCAACTGGAAATACATAATGGCAACAATAATTCAAAATTGCTCGAAAAAATATTTAGTTTCTTGCGGCATTTTTTTAACCTTTTGTGATGAACTATATAGCCGCAATTGACTTTTCTCAGCGATTTGAATAGAGAACGAAAACTAATCTCATTGTTGTTTGTTTATAGATTACATCGTATAGTGAGTGTTTCTAGATTTGCAATAACATTTAGAAGGTATCACATAAATTAGAGATGTAGATTTCGGTTCTCAAACAACATTATAAAATAACTCAAATGTTGATACTTAAATTCTCTAACAACATTACAAAGAGATGGTTCAAGAGCTAGAACTTGACAATAAGGCCCCGTTTAGATTGTGAGATTAGATGCGATTGTTTTAGACGAAAGTTGAAAGTTGAAAGTTAAATAAAATATTGTTAGAATTATTATTTTTTGATATTATTATTTTTTTAGATTTGAAATTAATTGAATTATTTATTATATTTTATGTAGAAATTTGAAAAAATTGTAATGAAGAGATCAGATGAAACCCCTTCTATATCTAAATGGGGCTAAGTCTTTGCGGGTCAGTGCTGTTTTTGTGAAAGTTGGGCTTTGATTGATAGGTCATTCTGCTAAATCATACTCTACCCCATTGTTAATTAATAGAAAGATATTGAGGAGCTGAGACACAATCTTGCAAATATTTCATCGACGTCTGATGATGGTTCTCAAAAGTTGAATATCCCAGAGGCACAGGTGAATTTTAAATCATCATTGCCATCTCAAGTCTCAATAGCATTTATAGTTCTGAGAGACTGAGACTCACGCTTTGGCTTGCAGGTTGCTCAACTTTTGAGACAAATACATAGAAACAATAATTATGGATATTTGCAACAATTTTGAGCGCTGGAAAAAGCTTGATTTCATGTAGTGGGTGCACAGAAGAGTAATGTCATTATTGTTTGTTTGTAGATTATATAGTTTAGTGACTGTTTCTGTGTTAGTGATAACATTTATAAAGTATTGAATAAATTGGAGATGTAGATTTCGGTTCTTAAACAAGATTACAAAATAAGTCAAATATTGATCTTCGGTTCTTAAACAATATTACAATGAGAAGATTCAGGAGCTACCACAAGATAATATGGCCCCGTTTGGATTGTGACATTAAATGAATTGGTTTAACATGAAAGTTGAAACTTGAAAGTTAAATAAAATCTTGTTAGAATATTATTTTTTAATATTATTATAGTTTTGGATTTGAAAAAATTGAATTTTTTATTATATTTTGTGTGAGAATTTAGAAAAATGGTAAAGAGGAAATGAGATGAAACCGCTTCTATATCCAAACGAGCCTAAGTCTTTGCGGGTCAGTGCAGTTTTTGTGAAAGTTAGGCTACGATCGATAGGTCAATCTACTAAGTCATTCTCTACTCCATTGTTAATTGGCAGAAAGATATTGAGGAACTGACACACAATGATGCAAATATTTCAGCGACGTCTGATGATGGAGCTCAAAAGTTGAATATCCTGGAGGCACAGGCAAATACTGAATCACCTCTGCCATCTCAAGTCTCAAAGGCATTCGTAGTTCTGAGAGACTGCGACTAATGCTTTAGGTTGCAGGTTGCTCAACTTTTGAGACAAATACATAGAAACCGTTTTTGTGGGTATTTGCGACAATTTTGAGCACTGGAAAAAGCTTGATTTCTTGTAGTGGGTGCACAGAAGAGTGATGTCATTGTTATTTGTTTGTAGATTATAACGTTTTGTGACTGTTTCTGTGTTAGCGATAACCTTTAGAAGGTATCGCATAAATTGGAGATGTAGATTTTGGTTCTTAAACAACATTACAAAATAACTCAAATGTTGATTCTTTAGAAAGAGAAGGTTTAGGAGCTTCGACAAGACAATATGGCCCTGTTTGGATTGTGAGATTAGATGATTTGGTTTAAAATAAAAGTTGAAACTTAAAAGTTAAATAAAATATTGTCAGAATATTAATTTTTAATATTATTATTTTTTTGGATATGTAAAAATTGAAATGTTTATTATATTTTGTGTGAGAATTTGAAAAAAGTGTAAAGAGGAGATGAGATGAAACCGCTTATGTATCCAAATGGGGCTAAGTCTTTGTGGGACAGTGCTGTTTCGGGGAAAGTTAGGCTGTGATTGATAAGTCAATAATATTAAATCAACCCTGTCATCTCAAGTCTCAATGGCATTCAAAGTTCTGAAAGACTGAGACTCATGCTTTGAGTTCCATGTTGCTCTACTTTTGAGACAATTTTGAGCGCTGGAAAAACCTTGATTTCTTGTGGTGGGTGCACAGAAGGGTAATATCATTGCTGTTTGTTTGTTGATTATATCGTTTTGTGACTGTTTTTGGGTTAGCGATAACGTTTAGGAGGTATCGTATAAATTGGAGATGAAGATTTATGTTCTTAAACAACATTACAAAATAACTCAAATGTTGATGTTTCGGTTCTTAAACAACATTACAGAGAGAAGGGTCAGGAGCAACAACAAGACAATATGGCCCCGTTTAGATTGTGAGATTAGATAAATTGGTTTTAGATGAAAGTTGAAACTCGAAAGTTAAATAAAATATTGTTAGAATATTATTTTCTAATATTGCTATTGTTTTGGATTTGTAAAAAATCAAATGTTTATTATATTTTGTGTGAGAATTTGGAAATAGTGTAAAGAGGAGATGAGATCAAACTGCTTATGTATCCAAACGGGGCTAAGTCTTTGTGGGTTAGTGTTGTTTCTATGAAGGTTAGGTTGTGATTGATAGGTCAATCTACGAAGTCATTCTAAACCCCAATGTTAATTTGCAGAAAGATATTGGGGAACTGAAAGACAATGTGGCAAATATTTCATCAACGTCTAATGATGGTGCTCAAAAGTTGAATATCCTGGAGGCACAGGTGAATATTGAATCAACCCTGTCATCTCAAGTCTCAATGACATTCAAAGTTCTGAGAGACTGAGACTCATGCTTTGAGTTGCATGTTGCTCAACGTCTGAGACAATTATATAGAAATGATTAGTGGGGGTATTTGTGACAATTTTGGGCGCTGAAAAAAAGCCTGATTTCTTGTAGTGGGTGCACAGAAGAGTAATGTGCTTGCTATTTGTTTGTTGATTATATCGTTTTGTGACTGTTTCTGGGTTAGCGACAACGTTTAGAAGGTACCGTATAAATTGCAGACGAAGATTCGGTTCAGAAAACACATTACAAAATAACTTAAATGTTGATGCTTCGGTTCTTAAACAACATTACGAAGAAAAGGTTCAGGAGCTACAACAAGACAATATGGCCTCGTTTGGAGTGTGAGATTAGACGAATTGATTTTAGATGAAAGTTGAAACTTGAAAGTTAAATAAAATATTGTTAGAATATTATTTTTAAATATTATTATTGTTTTGGATTAGAAAAAATTGAATTCTTTATTATATTTTGTGTGAAAATTAGAAAAATTATAAAGAGGAGATGGGATGAAACCACTTCTGTATCCAAACGGGGCTGAGTCTTTGTAGGTCAATGTTGTTTCTGTGAAAGTTAGCCTGTGATGGAAAGGTTAATCTACTAAGTCATACTCTACCCCATCGTTAATTGGCATAACGATATTGAGGAACTGAGACACAATGTTGCAAATATTTCATCAACGTCTAATGATGGAGCTCAAAAGTTGAATGTCCTAGAGGCACAGATGAATATTTAATCTACTAAGTCATAATCTACCTCATTGTTAATTTGCTGAATGATATTGAAGAACTGAGAGACAATGTGACAGATATTTCATTGACGTCTGATGGTGGTGCTCAAAAGTTGAATATCCTGGAGGCACTTGCGAATATTGAATCAACCCTGACATGTCAAGTCTCAATGGCATTCATACTTCTGAGAGACTGGGACTCATGATTTGGGTTGCATGTTACTCAACTTTCGGGACAATTACATAGAAATGGTTATTGGGGGGTATTTACTAAAATTTTGAGCGCCAAAAAAAGTCTGATTTCTTGTAGTGGGTGCAGAAAAGAGTAATCTCATTATTGTTTGTTTGTAGAATATATCGTATAGTGAGTGTTTCTAGGATTGCGATAATGTTCAGAAGGTATCACACAAATTGGAGAAGTAGATTTTGGTTCTTAAACAACATTACAAAATAACTCAAATGTTGATACTTCGATTGTTAAACAACATTACAAAGAGATGATTCAGGAGCTACAACAAGACAATATGGCCCCGTTTGGATTGTGAGATTAGATGAATTGGTTTTAGATGAAAGTTGAAACTTGAAAATTAAATAAAATTTTCTTAGAATATTATCTTCTAATATTATTATCATTTTTTGGATTTGAAAAAATTGAAATGTTTATTATATTTTGTGTGAGAATTTGGTAAAATTGTAAAAAGGAGATGGGATGAAACCACTTCTGTATCCAAACGGGGCTTAATCTTTGCGTGTTAGTGTTGTTTAAGTGAAAGTTAGGCTGTGATTGATAGGTCAATCTACTAAGCCATTCACTACTCTATTGTTAATTTGCATAAAGATATTGAGGAACTGAGAGACAATGTGACAAATATTTCATCGACGTCTGATGATGGTTCTCAAAAGTTGAATATCCTGGAGGCACAGGTGAATATTGAATCAACCTTGCCATCTCATGTCTCAATGGCATTCATAGTTCTGAGAAAGTGAGACACATGCTTTGAGTTGCGAGTTTCTCAACTTTTGAGACAATTACATAGAAACGGTTGTTTGGGGTATTTGCGACCATTTTAGGCACTGCAAAAAAACATGATTTTCTTGTAGTGGGTGCACAGAAGATTAATGTGCTTGCTGTTTGTTTGTTGATTATATCGTTTTGTGACTGTTTCTGGGTTAGCGATAACGTTTAGACGGTATCGTATAAATTGCAGATGAAGATTTCAGTTCAGAAAACACATTACAAAATAACTCAAATGTTGATGCTTCGGTTCTTAAACAATATTACAAAGAGAAGGTTCAGGAGCGACAACAAGACAATATGGCCCCGTTTGGAGTGTGAGATTAGATGAATTGGTTTTAGACGAAAGTTGAAACTTGAAAGGTAAATAAAATATTATTAGAATATTATTTTTTAATATTATTATTGTTTTGGATTAGAAAAAATTAAATTGTTTGTTATATTTTGTGGGAAAATTAAAAAAATTGCAAAGAGGAGATGGGATGAAACCGCTTATGTATCCAAACGGTGCCAAGTCTTTGCAGGTCAGAGTTGTTTCTGCGAAAGTTAGGCTGTGATTGATAGGTCAATCTACTAAGTCATTCTGTACCTCATTGTTAATTTGCTGAAAGATATTGAGGAACTGAGAGACAATGTGACAAATATTTCATCGACGTCTGATGGTGGTGCTCAAAAGTCGAATATCCTGGAGGCACAGGTGAATATTGAATCAACACTACCATGTCAAGCCTCAATGGCATTCATACTTCTGAGAGACTGAGACTCATGATTTGGGTTGCATGTTGCGCAACTTTTGAGACAATTACATAGAAATGGTTATTGGGGGGTGTTTACGAAAATTTTGAGCGGCAAAAAATTCCTGATTTCTTGTAGTGGGTGCAGAAAAGAGTAATCTCATTATTGTTTTTTTGTAGAATATATCGTATTGTGAGTGTTTCTAAGATTGCGATAACGTTCAGAAGGTATCGCACAAATTGGAGAAGTAGATTTCGGTTCTTAAACAACATTACAAAATAACTCAAATGTTGATACTTCGATTGTTAAACAACATTACAAAGAGATGATTCAAGAGCTACAACAAGAAAATATGGCCCCGTTTGGATTGTGAGATTAGATGAATTGGTTTTAGATGAAAGTTCAAACTTGAAAGTTAAATAAAATTTTCTTAGAATATTATCTTCTAATATTATTATCATTTTTTGGATTTGAAAAAATTGAAATGTTTATTATATTTTGTGTGAGAATTTGGTAAAATTGTAAAATGGAGATGGGATGAAACCACTTATGTATCCAAACGGGGCTTAGTCTTTGCGTGTCAGTGTTGTTTCTGTGAAAGTTAGGCTGTGATTGATTGGTGAATCTACTAAGTCACTCACTACCCTATTGTTAATTTGCAGAAAGATATTGAGGAACTGAGAGACAATGTGGCAAATATTTCATCGACGTATGATGATGGTACTCAAAAGTTGAATATCCTCGAGGCACAGGTGAATATTGAATCAACCCTGCCATCTCATGTCTCAATGGCATTCATAGTTCTGAGAAACTGAGACTCATGCTTTGAGTTGCATGTTGCTCAACTTTTGAGACAATTACATAGAAACGGTTATTGGGGGTATTTCGTACAATTTTGGGTGCTGGAAAAATGCCGGATTTCTTGTAGTGGGTGCACGGAAGAGTAAAGTGCTTGTTGTTTCTTTGTTGATTATATTGTTTTGTGACTATTTCTGGGTTAGCAATAACGTTTAGAAGGTATCGTATAAATTGCAGATGAAGATTTTGGTTCAGAAAATACATTACAAAATAACTCAAATGTTGATGCTTCGGTTCTTAAACAACATTACAAATAGAATGTTCAGGAGCTACAACAAGATAATTTGGCCCCGTTTGGAGTGTGAGATTAGATGAATTGGTTTTAGACGGAAGTTGAAACTTGAAAGTTAAATAAAATATTGCTAGAATATTATTTTTTAATATTATTATTGTTTTGGATTAGAAAAAATTGAATTGTTTATTATATTTTTTGTGAAAATTAAAAAAATTGTAAAGAGGAGATGGGATGAAACCGCTTCTGTATCCAAATGGTGCTAAGCCTTTGTAGGTCAGTGTTGTTTCTGTGAAAGTTAGACTGTGATTGATAGGTCAATCTTCTAAGTCATTCTCTACCTTATTGTAAATTTGCTGAAAGACATTGAGGAACTGAGAGACAATGTGACAAATATTTCATCGACGTCAGATGGTGGTGCTCAAAAGTCGAATATCCTGGAGGCACAGGTGAATATTGAATCAACCTTGCCATGTCAAGTCTCAATGGCGTTCATAATTCTGAGAGACTGAGACTCATGATTTGAGTTGCTTGTTGCTTAACTTTTGAGACAATTACATAGAAATGGTTATTGGGGGGTTATTTACGAAAATTTTGAGCGCCAAAAAAAGCCTAATTTCTTGTTGTGGGTGCACAGAAGAGTAATGTGCTTGCTATTTGTTTGTTGATTATATCGTTTTGTGACTGTTTTCGGGTTAGCGATAACTTTTAGAAGGTATCCTATAAATTGCAGAAGAAGATTTCGGTTCAGAAAACACATTACAAAATAACTCAAATGTTGATGCTTTGGTTCTTAAACAACATTACAAAGTGAAGGTTCAGGAGCTACAACAAGACAATATGGCCCCGTTTGGAGTGTGAGATTAGATGAATTGGTTTTAGATGAACGTAGAAAGTTGGCCGTTAAATAAAAAATTGTTACACTATTATTTTTTAATATTATTATTGTTTTGGATTAGAAAAAATTTAATTGTTTATTATATTTTGTGTGAAAATTAAAAAAATTGTAAAGAGGAGATGGGATGAAACCGCTTCTATATCCAAACAGTGCTAACTCTTTGCAGATCAGTGTTGTTTCTGTGAAAGTTAGGCTGTGATTGATTGGTCAATCTACTAAGTCATTCTCTGCCTCATTGTTAATTTGCTGAAAGATATAGCGGAACTGAGAGACAATGTGACAAATATTTCTTCGACGTTTGATGGTGGTGCTCAAAAGTCAAATATCCTGGAGGCATAGGTGAATATTGAATCAACCCTGCCATGTCAAGTCTCAATGACATTCATACTTCTGAGAGACTGAGACTCATGATTTGGGTTGCGTGTTGCTCAACTTTTCAGACAATTACATAGAAATGGTTATTGGGGGGTGTTTACGAAAATTTTGAGCAGCGAAAAAAGCCTGATTTCTTGTAGTGGGTGCAGAAAAGGGTAATCTCATTATTGTTTGTTTGTAGATTATATCGTATAGTGAGTATTTCTAGGATTGCGATAATGTTCAGAAGGTATCGCACAAATTGGAGAAGTAGATTTCGGTTCTTAAACAACATTACAAAATGACTCAAATGTTGATACTTCGGTTGTTAAACAACATTACAAAGAGATGATTCAGGAGCTACAACAAGACAATATGGCCCCGTTTGGATTGTGAGATTAGATGAATTGGTTTTAGATGAAAGTTGAAACTTAAAAGTTAAATAAAATTTTCTTAAAATATTATCTTCTAATATTATTATCATTTTTTGGATTTGAAAAAATTGAAATGATTATTATATTTTGTGTGAGAATTTGGTAAAATTGTAAAAAGGAGATGGGATGAAACCACTTCTGTATCCAAATGGGGCTTAGGTTTTGCGTGTCAGTGTTGTTTCTGTGAAAGTTAGGCTGGGATTGATAGGTCAATCTATTAAGTCATTCTCTACCCTATTGTTAATTTGCATAAAGATATTGAGGAACTGAGAGACAATGTGGCAAATATTTCATCGGCGTCTGATGATGGTGCTCAAAAGTTGAACATCCTGGAGGCACAGGTGAATATTGAATCAACCCTGTCATCTCATGTCTCAATGGCATTCATAGTTCTGAGAAACTGAGACTCATGCTTTGAGTTGCATGTTGCTCAACTTTTGAGACAATTACATAGAAACGGTTATTGGAGTTATTTGCGACAATTGTGAGCGCCGAAAAAAGCCTAATTTCTTGTAGTGGGTGCACAAAAGGGTAATCTCATTATTGTTTATTTTTAGATTATATCTTGTAGTGAGTGTTTCTGGGATTGTGATAATGTTTAGAAGGTATCGTATAAATTGGAGATGTAGATTTCGGTTCTTAAACAACATTACAAAATAACTCAAATGTTGATACTTCGGTTCTTGACAACATTACAAAGAAAAGGTTCAGGAGCTACAACAAGACAATATGGCCCCATTTGGATTGTGAGATTAATAAATTGGTTTTAGATGAAAGTTAAAACTTGAAAGTTAATTGAAATATTATTAGAATATTAGAATATTAGATTTTAATGTTATTATTGTTTTGAATTTGTAAAAAATTGAATTGTTTATTATATTTTGTGTGAGAATTTGAAAAAATTGTAAAGAGAAGATGAGATAGAACTGCTTCTGAATCCAAATGGGACTAAGTCTTTACGGGTCAGTGCTGTTTCCGTGAAAGTAAGGTTGTGATTCATAGGTCAATCTACTAAGTGATTCCCTACCCCATTAATTGGCGGAAAGATATTAAGGAATTAAGACACAATGTTGCCAATATTTCATCAAGTCTCAATGGCATTCGTAGTTCTAATAGACTACAACTCATGCTTTGGGTTGCAGGTTGCTCAACTTTTGAGACAAATACATAGAAACGATTATTGGGGGTATTTGCAACAATTTTGAGCCCTGGAAAAAGCATGATTTCTTGTAGTGGCTACACAGAATAGTAATGTCATTGTTGTTTGTTTGTAGATTATATTGTATAGTGAGTGTTTACGGGTTAGCGGTAACGTTTAAAACATATCGCATTAATTGGAGATGTAGATTTCGGTTCTTAAACAACCTTATGAAAGAACTCAAATGTTATTTCAGTTCTTAAACAACATTACAGAGAGAAGGTTCGAGAGCTACAACAAGAGAATATGACCCCGTTTGGAAAAATCATGATTTCTTGTAGTGGGTGCACATAAGTGTAATGTTTGTTTGTAGATTATATCGTTTTGTGATTGTGTCTGGGTTAGCGGTAATGTTTAGAAGGTATCGCATAAATTCGAGATGTAGATTTCGATCTTAAAAAACATTACAAAATAACTCAAATGTTGATACTTTGATTCTTAAACAACATTACAAAGAGAAGCTTTAGGAGCTACAACAAGACAATATGGCCCCATTTGGATTGTGAGATTTGACAAATTGGTTTTAGATGAAAGTTGGAACTTGAAAGTTAAATAAAATTTTCTTAGAATATTATCTTCTAATATTATTATAATTTTTTGGATTTGAAAAAATTGAATTGTTTATTATATTTTGTGTGAGAATTTGGTAAAATTGTAAAGAGGAGATGGGATGAAACTACTTCTGTATCCAAACGGGGCTAAGTCTTTTTGTGTTAGTGTTGTTTCTGTGAAAGTGAGGTTGTGATTGATAGGTCAATCTACTAAGTCATTCTCTACCCCATTATTAATTTGCAGAAAGATATTGAGGAACTGAGACACAATGTTGCCAATATTTCATCGACGTCTAATGATGGAGCTCAAAAGTTGAATATCCTGGAGGCACAAGTGAATATTGAATTAACCCTATCTTTTCAAGTCTCAATGGCATTGACAGTTTTGAGAGACTGAGACTCATGCATTGAGTTGCATGTTGCTCAACTTTTGAGACAATTACATAGAAACGATTATTGGGATATTTGCGACAATTTTGAGTGCAGGAAAAAGCCTCATTTCTTGGAGTGGGTGCACAGAAGAGTAATGTCATTGTTGTTTGTTAGTAGATTATATCGTTTTATGATTTTTTCTGTGTTAACGATAATGTTTAGAAGGTATCCCATAAATTGGAGATGAAGATTTCGGTTCTTAAACGAAATTACAAAATAACTCAAATGTTGATACCTCGGTTCTTAAACAACATTACAAAAAGTAGGTTTCGAAGCTATAACAAGACAATATGGCCCCTTTTGGATTTTGAGATAAGATGAATTAGTTTTAGATGAAAGTTGAAACTTGAAAGTTAAATAAAATATTGTTAGAATATTATCTTTTAATATTATTATTGTTTTGGATTTGAAAAAATTGAATTGTTTATTATATTTTGTGTGAGAATTTGGTAATATTGTAAAGAGGAGATGGGATGAAACCGCATCTATATCCAAACAAGGCTAAGTCTTTGCGGGTCAGGTTGTTTCTGTGAAAGTTAGGCTGTGATTGAAAGGTTAATCTACTAAGTCATACTCTACCCCATCGTTAATTGGCATAACGATATTGAGGAACTGAGACACAATGTTGCAAATATTTCATCAACGTCTAATGATGGAGCTCAAAAGTTGAATTTCCTGGAGGCACAGATGAATATTGAATCATCCCTGCCATCTCAAGTCTCAATGGCATCCATAGTTCTGAGAGGTTGTGACTCACGCTTTGGGTTGCAGGTTGCTCAACTTTTGAGACAAATACATAAAAACGATTATTGGGGGTATTGGCAACAATTTTGAGTGCAAGAAAAAGCCTGATTTCTTGTAGTAGTTGCTCAAAAGAGTAATGTCATTATTGTTTGTTTGTAGATTATATCGTTTTGTGATTTTTTATGGGTTTGCGATAACGTTTAGAAGGTTTCGCATAAATTGGAGATGAAGATTTCGGTTCTTAATCGACATTACAAAATATCTCAAATGTTGATACTTTGGTTCTTAAACAACATTACAAAGAGAAGATTCAGGAGCTATAACAAGACAATATGGCCCTGTCTGGATTGTAAGATCTGATAAATTGATTTTAGATGACCATTGAAACTTGAAAGTTAAGTAAAATATTGTTAGACTATTATTTTCTAATATTATTATTGTTTTGGATTTGAAAAAATTGAATTGTTTATTATATTTTGTGTGAGAATTTTGAAAAATTGTAAAGAGGAGATGAGATGAAACCGCTTCAATATCCAAATGGGGCTAAGTCTTTACGGGTCAGTGTTGTTTCCGTGAAAGTAAGGCTATGATTCATTGGTCAATCTATTAAGTGATTCTCTACCCCATTGTTAATTGGCAGAACGATATTGAGGCACTGAGACACATTGTTGCCAATATTTCATCGACGTCTTATGATGGAGGTGGAAAGTTGAATGTCCTGGAGGCACAGGCGAATATTGGATCACCCCAACCATCTCAATTCTCAATGGTATCCGTAGTTCTGAGAGACTGTGACTCATGCTTTGGGTTGCAGGTTGCTCAACTTTTGAGACAAATACGTAGAAACGATTATTGGGTGTATTTATAACAATTTTGAGTGCTGGAAAAAGCCTAATTTTTTGTAGTGGGTGCACAGAAGAGTAATGTCATTGTTGTTTATTTGTAGATTATATTGTTTTGTGACAGTTTCTAGGTTAGCGATAACGTTTAGAAAGTATCGCATAAATTAGATATGAAGATTTCTTTTCTTAAACAACATTACAAAATAACTCAAATGTTGATACTTCGGTTCTTAAACAACATTACAAAAAAAAGGTTCAGAAGCTACAACAAGACAATATGGCCCCGTCTGGATTGGGAGATTAGATAAATTAGTTTTAGATGAAAGTTGAAACTTGAAAGTTTAATAAAATATTATTAGAATATTATTTTTTAATACTATTACTGTTTTGAATTTGTAAAACTTGAATTGTTTATTATATTTTGTATCAGAATTTTGAAAAATAGTAAAGAGGAGATGAGATGAAACCGCTTCTGTATCCAAACGGGGCTAAGTCTTTGCGGGTTAGCACTGTTTCTGTGAAAGTATGGCTATGATTGATAGGTCAATCTACTAAGTGATTCTCTACCCCATTGTTAATTGGCAGAAAGATATTGAGGAACAGAGAGACAATGTGGTAAATATTTCATCTTCGTCTGATGATGGAGCTCAAAAGTTAAATGTCTTGGAGGCACAAACGAATATTGAATCATCCCTGCCATCTCAAGTCTCAATGGCATTCGTAGTTCTGAGAGACTACGACTCACGCTTTGGGTTGCAGGTTGCTCAACTCTTGAGACAAAAACATAGAAACGATTATTGGAGGTATTTGCAACAATTTTGAGCGCTAGAAAAAACCTGATTTCTTGTAGTGGGTGCACAGAAGAGTAATGTCACTGTCCTTTCTTTTGTAGATTATATCGTTTTGTGACTGTTTCTGGATTAGCGATAACGTTTAGAAGGTATCGCATAAATTGGAGATGAAGATTTCGGTTCTTAAACAACATTACAAAATAACTCAAATGTTGATACTTCAGTTCTTAAACAACATTACAAAGAGAACGTCCTAGAGCTACAAGAAGACTATCTAGCCCCCTCTGGAATGTGAGATTAGATAAATTGGTTTTAGATGAATGTTGAAACTTGAAAGTTAAATAAAATATTATTAGAATATTATCTTTCAATATTATTATTGTTTTGGATTTAGAAAAATTAAATTGTTTATTATATTGTGTTTGAGAATCTGGTAAAATTGTAAATAGGAGATGGGATGAAACCGCTTTTGTAGCCAAATGGGGCTAGGTCTTTGCAGGTCAGTGCTGTATCTATAAAAGTTAGGCTGTGATTGATAGGTCAATCTACTAAGTGATTCTCTACCCCATTGTTAATTGGCAGAAAGATATTGAGGAACTGAGACACAATGTTGCCAATATTTCATCTACGTCTAATGATGGAGCTCAAAAGTTGAATATCCTGGAGGCACAGGTGAATATTGAATCTCCCCTGCCATCTCAAGTCTAAATGGCATTCATAGTTCTGATAGATTGCGACTCATGCTTTGGGTTGTAGGTTGCTCAACATTTGAGACAAATACATAGAAACGATTATTGAGGGTATTTGCGACAATTTTGAGCACCAGAAAAAGCATGCTTTCTTGATTTAAAAGGTATCGCGTTAATTGGAGATGTAGATTTCGGTTCTTAAACAACCTTACGAAAGAACTCAAATGTTACTTCGGTTCTTAAAAAACATTATAAAGAAAAGGTTCAGGAGCTACAACAAGACAATATGGCCCCGTTTGGATTGTGAGATTAGATGAATTGGTTTTAGATGAAAGTTGGAACATGAAGGTTAAATAAAATGTGGTTAGAATATTATCTTTTAATATTATTATTGTTTTGGATTTGAAAAAATTGAATTGTTTATTATATTTTGTTTGAGAATTTGGAAAAATTGTAAAGAGGAGATGGGATGAAACTGCTTCTGAATCCAAACGGGGCTAAGTCAATGTCATTGTTGTTTGTTTGTAGATTGTATCATTTTGTGACTGTTTCTGGATTAACGATAAAGTTTAGAAGGTTTCGCATAAATTGGAGATGAAGATTTGGGTTCTTAAACGACATTACAAAATAACTCAAATGTTGATACTTCGGTTCTTAAACAACATTACAAAGAGAAGGTTCAGGATCTACAACAAGAAAACATGACCCCGTCTGGATTGTGAGATTAGATAAATTGCTTTAGATGACTGTTGAAACTTGAAAGTTAAATAAAATATTGTTAGAATTTGAAAATTTTGAATTGTTTATTATATTTTGTGTAAGAATTTAGAAAAATTGTTAAGAGGAGATGGGATGAAACCGCTTCTATATCCAAACGGGGCTGGGTGTTTGCTGGTCAGTGGTGTTTCTGTCAAAGTTAGGCTGTGATTGATAGGTCAATCTACTAAGTCATTCTCTACCCCATTGTTAATTTGTAGAAAGATATTGAGGAACTGAGAGACAATGTGGCAAATATTTCACCGGCGTCTGATGATAGTGCTCAAAAGTTTAATATCCTGGAGGCACTAGTGAATACTGAATCAAACTTGCCATGTCAAGTCTCAATGACATTTATTGTTCTGAGATATTGAGACTCATGTTTTGGGCTGCATGTTGCTCAACTTTTGAGACAAACACACAAAAACGATTATTGGGTGTATTTGCGACAATTTTGAGCACCAAAAAAAGCCTGATTTCTTGTAGTAGGTCCACAAAATTGTAATCCCATTATTTTTTGTTTGTAAATTATATCGTATAGTGATTGTCTCTGGGATTGCGATAACGTTTAGAATGTATCGCCTAAATTGGAGATGTAAATTTCGGTTCTTAAATAATATTACAAAATAAGTCAAATGTTGATACTTCGGTTCTTAAACAACATTACAAAGAGAAGGTTCAGGAGCTACGACAAGACAATATGGCCCTGTTTGGATTGTGAAATTAGATGAATTGGTTTTAGATGAAAGTTGAAACTTAAAAGTTAAGTAAAATTTTGTTAGAACATTATTTTTTAATATTATTATTATTTTTTATTTGTAAAAATTGAATTGTTTATTATATTTTGTGTGATAATTTGAAAAAATTGTAAATAGGAGATGAGATGAAACTGCTTATGTATCCAAACGGGGCTAAGTCTTAGCGGGTCAGGTTTGTTTCTTTGAAAGTTAGGCCATGATTGACAGGTCAATCTACTAAGTCATTCTCTATCCCATTGTTAATTTGAAGAAATATATTGTGGCACTGAGAGACAATGTAGCAAATTTTTCATTGACGTCTAATTATGGTCCTCAAAAGACGAATTTCTTGGAGGCACAGGCAAATATTGAATCACCCCAGCCATCTCAAGTCTCAATGGCATCCGTAGTTCTGAGACACGGTTGCAGGTTGCTCAACTTTTGAGACAAATACATAAAAACGATTATTGGGGGTATTTGCGACAATTTTGAGCGCTAGAAAAAGCCTAATTTTTTGTAGTGGGTGCACAGAAGAGCAATATCGTTATTTTTTGTTTGTAGTTTATATCATATAGTGAGTGTTTCCGGGTTAGCGATAACGTTTAGAAAATATCGCATAAATTGGAGTTGTAGATTTCGGTTCTTAAACAACATTACAAAATAACTCAAATGTTACTTCGGTTCTTAAACAACATTACGAAGAGAAGGTTCAGTAGCTACAACAAAACAACATGGCTCCGTTTGGATTATGAGATTAGATGAATTGGTTTTACATGAAAGTTGAAACTTGAAATTTAAATAAAATATTGTTAGAATATTATTTTCTAATATTATTATTGTTTTCGATTTGAAAAAATTGAATTGTTTATTATATTTTGTGTGAAAAATTGGAAAAATTGTAAAGAGGAGAGGTGATAAAACCACTTATGTATCCAAACGGGGCTAAGTCATTATGGGTGAATGTTGTTTCTGTGAAAGTTAGGCTGTAATTGATAGGTCAATCTACTAAGTCATTCTCTACTTCATTGTTATTTTGCAGGAAGATATTGAGAAACTGACAAACAATGTGGCAAATATTTAATCGTCGTCTGATGATGGTGCTTGAAAGTTTAATATTCTGAAGGCACTGGTGAATATTGAATCAACACTACCATCTCAAGTCTCATTGGCATTCATAGTTCTGAGAGACTGAGACTCATGCTTTGGGTTTCATGTCGCTCAACTTTTGAGACAATTACGTAGAAATGGTTTTAGGGAGTATTTGCGACAATTTTGATTTGCAAACAAAGTCAGATTTCTATTAGCGGGTGCACAAAAGAGTAATCTCATTATTATTTGTTTGTAGATTATGTCGTAGAGTGAATGTTTCTAGGATTGCGATAATGTTTAGAAGGTATTGCAAAAGTTGGAGATGTAGATTTTTGTTCTTAAACAACATTACAAAATAACTCAAATGTTGATACTTCGGTTCTTAAACAACATTACAAAGAGAAGGTTCAGGAGCTACAACAAGACATTATGGCCCTGTTTCTATTGTGAGATTGGATGAATTGGTTTTAGATGAAAATTGAAACTTGAAAGTTAAATAAAATATTGTTAGAATATTATATTTTAATATTATTACTGTTTTGGATTTGTAAAAATTGAATTGTCTATTATATTTTGTGAGAGAATTTAGAAAAATTGTAAAGAGGAGATGAGATGAAACAACTTTTGTATCCAAACCGGGCTAAGTCTTTGCGAGTCTGAGTTGTTTCTGTGAAAGTTAGGATTTGATTGATAGGTCAATCTATCAAGTCATTCTCGAATCTCTACCCCATTGTCAATTGGCAGATAAATATTGAGGAACTGAGACACAATGTTGCAAATATTTCATTGACGTCTGATTATGGAACTCAAAAGTTGAATATCTTGGAGGCACAGGCGAATATTGAATCACCCCAGCCATCTCAAGTCTCAATGGCATCCATAGTTCTGAGAGACAGTGACTCATGCTTTGGGTTTCAGGTTGCTCAACTTTTGACACAAATGCATAGAAACGATTATTGGAGGTATTTGCAAGAATATTGTAACGGCCCGATCTTTTATTTAGAAATAAAATTACAGATAAAATTTTTTATGAGTTAAAGCAAATTATCAGATGATTTTTTTTTATAAACCTAGAGTTAAATCTCCATTATTATTATTATTTTCCCTCCAAACCCATGAATCCTCTTCATAATACAACTCCTCTCTACCGGATTTTTTTTTCTTCTTTGAATTTGAAACACGCACCAAACCTAATCCACCCACATGCACATGCACATGCACGTCTCTTCCTTTATCTTTATCTAGGGTTTTCATTGGTCTATATATAGAGGCTTATTATGTCCAGTCCGAGCGTCTTTTTCCAGCGTGAACAACCAGCCTCAAGCCGAAACCAAACCCATGCCGTCTTCCCCACGCCGCACTATGATTCCCTCCACGCCAACCCAAGCTGCAAGCCGCACTCCCTAAGCCCCTTGTCGCTGCCCCCACTTCATGCACGGCCTCCAGGCCACGTCCAGGAAACAAGAAATCGAGAGCCACCTGCACGACGAAAACCGTGCGTTAGCACTACCCCAGCCCCACAAAAGAGCATAAAAACTTGGCCTCCTTCCATAACCACGACGCAGCTCCTCCCTCTGGCCACCCCGTAGCCCAGCTAGCAGAACCACTGCACGACCTGCCCTCGAAAAAGCCATCAACCTGCTGCCATCCTCCCCTGTTTAAGCCCCAAAAAACAGAGCACTGAGCTCTCCGACCGTGAGCCACAGCCCAGCCACCCTCATCCACAGAACACGCCGACGCCACCACTGGCCACCATAGAATACATCGGACCACCCTCAGCCGCCAAGGCACGCCGTAGCTGCCACGGAGGCACCACTGTTTTTGCACGTCCGAAACAGAGCATGCAGTCACCTTCTCCACGGTAGCCACATCAAGAGGCGCCGAACCCCTTCTCCGACGACACAGAAACCGCCGGCCAGCACAACCCAGTGGCACCCACTCCGTCCCGGTAAGCCACGACCGTCGTCGTCCCCCTCTTTCTCTCGGTTGTTTTCGGTTTGACAGAACTCCTTCTCTTTCATCCCGTAAACTCTCCCTCTCTCATAACTCTCTCTCACTTTTCGTCTCTCTCTCTCTCTCTCATTCTCTCTCACAGCTTTGCCACCTCACTCGCCACCCTCTCCTCAGCCTCCACTTCATCGCGTGTTTCCTCTCTTGGTAAGGTTGTCGCACGACTTATATTTCCCCTCAAGAAAAATACCTGTCTTCCAAGTTGAAATGAATTCTTAAGTTTCTGTCGGTTTCAATTACAGAAGGGTATATTCTTATTAATTACATTTTTTGTCCCTTAGTTATACACCGAACAGCATACGTATTGAACTTAAAGTTTATATTGAGCTTTAATTTTATTTTTACGTGGACTCTTATTTACGGGCTTTAAATCTTTTTGTTATAAAGATTAACAGTTTAGAATAATTAGGATTTTAGGTTTAGAAAATATAGGATATTTTTTTATAGTTTAGATTTTCAATAAAATCTCTTGTTTAATTAGAAATTTATGTAAATTACGTGTTTATTTTTATAAGCGACCGTTTCCATGCCGATAATAGTGATTTAGCGTTGCAAGGTAAGTAGCATGATCATATCTTTACACGTATGTACGGTGAACTACTTGTCTTTTTATAAAAGATATTATGCGTGTATTCCCTTCATTGGAAGCCCCTTTTTACGTACCCAATACATGATAAAATTATGAAAAATCTATGATTTTATATGAAGTATTATCATTAAGTTATTTATGACAAATCATAATTTTATGAAATGAATTATGCATCAACAGATTTATAAAAAAAAGTCATGATTTTATGTGAAAGATTATTTGTGGAAGATTATTCATGAAATTATTTATTAAATGCATGATTTTATGTGAAAGATTATTCATACAATTATTTAGGAAATGCATGATTTTATGAGAGAGTTATTTCGTAAAATATTTATGAAAAATCATGATTTTATGCGATGAAACATGTATCATGACGTTTATGAAAGAATGCGATTCGTTTGAAATCTATGATATGATATGACAAATATGTATGTGATTTCTTTTGAAATCTATGATATGATATGTATGTGATTTCTTTTGAAATCTATGAAATGTCAAGTATGCAAGTATAATTTGATAAAATATGTAACGGCCTATGTTATGATATGAAAACGGTACCTATGTTATGGGCATATTGCATTGCCAGGTCGTGCATGCTGGTAGTGCACCCAGTATTGTCTTCCTTATGTATGGATTCCACAACCCGCGGCCACGGGCAGAATCGGAATCTATTTAGATTCGCTAACCCTAACTCACGGAGGTCAACAGTGGGTAACGGCCTATGACAAGTGAAAGATAAGTTAATGTTTATGTCATATTATTTATGAATGTATTTATGAATATGCACGTTTTTTAAGAAACCTTATGTTTATTATGTTTACTGTATGATGTGTTGCTTATTGAGTATTCGACTCATTTTAGTTTGTTTTTATGTTTTTAAACCACCCCAGGTGATGACATTTATGAAGACGAGATTGCAAGACAGAACATGACCCAGGGAGGCGAGACAGAGGCCTAGACAGATTACGTTATGATTATTTTTATGGTTCTAAGTTTTAAATAAATTATTTTGATAAGCACATGAGACTTCCTTATTTTTCATAAGTGCTTCCGCAGACCTTATTTTGGATTTTCAATATTTATTGAAGTTTGTTATTTTATGGAAATTTTTCGCATCTGGTGCATTGTTAAAAAGAAAAAGTTTTAAGTTCAAGTTTAGTAGTAGCACACTGGCTCCTCGAAAATTCTAAAATGTCTTTTTGGGAACGGGGTGTTACAAATATTGAGCGCTGGAAAAAGCCTAATTTCTTGTAGTGGATGCACGAAAGAGTAATCTGATTATTATTTGTTTGTCGATTATATTATATAGTTAGTGTTTCTAGAATTGCGACAACGTTTAGAAGGTATCACATAAATTTGAGATGTAGATTTCGGTTCTTAAACAAGATTACAAAATAACCCAAATGTTGATACTTTGGTTCTTAAACAACATTATAAAGGTAAGGTTAAGGAGTTGCAACAAGACAATATGGCCCCGTTTGGATTGTGAGATTAGATGAATTGGTTTTAGATGAAAGTTGAAACTTAAAAGTTAAATAAAATATTGTTAGAATATTATTTTTTAGTATTATTATTTTTTGGATTTGAAAAAATACAATTGTTTATTATATTTTGTGTGAGAATTTGAAAAAAATGTAAAGAGTAGATGGGATGAAACCACTTCTGTATCCAAACGGTGCTAAGTCTTTGCGGGTTAGTGTTGTTTCTATGAAAGTTATGCTGTTATTGAGCAAATATTTCATCGAATTCTGATGATGGTGCTCGAAAATTGAATATCCTGGAGGCACAGGTAAATGTTGAATCAACCCTGCCATCTCAAGTATTAATGGCACTCCTAGTTCTGAGAGATTGAGACTCATGCTTTGGGTTCTATGTTGCTTAACTTCTGAGACAATTACATAGAAACGGTTATTGGGGTTATTTGCGACAATTTTGGGCGCCGAAAAGAGCCTAATTTCTTGTAGTGGGTGCACAAAAGAGTAATCTGATTATTATTTGTTTGTCGATTATATCGTATAGTGAGTGTTTCTGGGATTGCGATAACGTTCAGAAGGTACCGCATAAATTGGAGATGTAGATTTCAGTTTTTAGACAACATTACAAAATAACTCAAAAGTTTATACTTCGGTTCTGAAACAACATTACAAAGAGAAGGTTCAGGAGCTACAACATGACAATATGGCCCCTTTTGGATTGTGAGATTAGATGAATTGGTTTTAGATGAAAGTTGAAACTTAAAAATTAAATAAAATATTGTTAGAATATTATTTTTTAGTATTATTATTTTTTTGGATTTGAAAAAATAGAATTGTTTATTATATTTTGTATGAGAATTTGGAAAAAAATGTAAAGAGTAGATGGGATGAAAGCACTTTGGTATCCAAACAAGACTAAGTCTTTGTGGGTCTGTGTTGTTTCCATGAAAGATAGGCTGTGATTGATACGTCAATCTACTAAGTGATTTTCTACCCCATTGTTAATTGGCAGAAAGATATTAAGGATCTGAGACACAATGCTGCAAATATTTCATCGACATCTGATGATGGAGCTCAAAAGTTGAATATCGTGGAGGCACAGACGAATATTGAATCACCCCAGCCATCTGTAGTCCTGATAGACTGCGACTCATGCTTTGGGTTGAAGGTTGCTCAAGTTTTGAGACAAGTACATAGAAACGATTATTGGGGGTATTTGCAATAATATTGAGCGTTGGAAGAAGCCTAATTTCTTGTAGTGGGTGCACAAAAGAGTAATCTCATTATTGTTTATTTGTAGATTATATCGTATAGTGAGTGCTACCGGGTTAGCAATAACGATTAGAAGGTATTGCATAAATTGGAGATGTAGAATTCGGTTCTTAAACAACATTACAAAGAGAAAGTTCAAGAGCTACAACAAGACAATATGACCCCGTTTGGATTGTGAGATTAAATGAATTGATTTTAGATGAAAGTTAAAACTTGGAAGTTAAATAAAATTTTGTTAGAATATTCTTTTTTAATATTATTACTTTTTTGGATTTGAAAAAATTGAATTGTTTATTATATTTTGTGTGAGAATTTGGAAAAATTGTAAATAGGAAATGGGATGAAACCGGTTCTGTATCAAAACGGAGCTAAGTCTTTGCGGGTGAGTATTGTTTCTGTGAAAGGTAGGTTGTGATTGATAGGTCAATCTACTAAGCCATTCTCTAACCCATTGTTAATTTGCAGAAAGATATTGAGGAACTGAGGCACAATGTGGGAAATATTTCATCTTCGTCTGATGATGGTGCTCAAAAGTTGAATATCCTAGAGGCACAGGTGAATATTAATCAACCCTGCCATCTCAAGTATCAATGGCATTCCTAGTTCTGATAGACTACGACTCATACTTTGGGTTGAAGGTTGCTCAAGTTTTGAGACAAATACAAAGAAACGATTATTGGGGGTATTTGCAACAATATTGGGCGCTGGAAAAAGCCTGATTTCTTGTAGTGGGTGCACAAAAGAGTAATCTCATTATTGTTTGTTTGTAGATTATTTTGTATAGTGAGTGTTTCTGAGTTAGCAAAAACGTTTAGAAGGTATTGCATAAATTGGAGATGTAGAATTCGGTTCTTAAACAACATTACAAAGAGAAAGTTCAGGAGCTACAACAAGACAATATGACCATGTTTGGATTGTGAGATTAGATGAACTAATTTTAGATGAAAGTTGAAATTTAGAAGTTAAATAAAATATTGTTAGAATATTATTTTTTAATACTATTATTTTTTTGGATTTGAAAAAATTGAATTTTTAATATATTTTTTGTGAGAATTTAGAAAAATTGTAAAGAGGAAATGGGATGAAACCCGTTCTGTATCCAAACGGGACTAAGTCTTTACGGGTGAGTGATGTTTCTATGAAAGGTAGGCTGTGATTGATAGGTCCATCTACTAAGCCATTCTCTAGCCCATTCTTAATTTGCAGAAAGATATTGAGGAACTGTGGCACAATGTGGGAAATATTTTATTGAAGTCTAATGATGGTGCTCAAAAGTTGAATATCCTAGAGGCACAGGTGAATATTGAATCAACCGTGCAATCTCAAGTATCAATGGCATTCCTTGTTCTGAGAGACTGAGACTCATGCTTTGGGTTGCATGTTGCTCAACTTTTGAGACAATTACATAGAAACTATTAATTGGGGTATTTGTGACAATTTTGAGCAGTGAAAAGAGACTGATTTCTTGTAGTGGTTGCACAAAAGAGTAATCTCATTATTGTTCGTTTGTTGATTATATCGTATAGTGAGTGCTTCTGGGATTGCGATAACGTTTACAAGGTATCGCATAAAATGGAGATGTAGATTTCAGTTCTTAAACAATGTTACAAAATAACTCAAATGTTGATACTTCGATTCTTAAACAAGACTACAAAAAAAGGTTCAGGAGCTACAACAAGATGATATTGCCCCGTTTGGATTATGAGAATAGATGAATTAGTTTAAGATCAAAATTGAAACTTGAAATTTATAATATTGTCAGAATATTATGTTTTAATATTATTATTGTTTTGGATTTGTAAAAATTGAATTATCTATTATATTCTGTGTTCGAATTTGGAAAAATTGTATAGTGGAGACGAGATGAAACCGCTTCTGTATCCGAACAGAGCTAACTATTTACGGGTCAGTGCTATTTTCGTGAAAGTTAGGTTGTGATTGATAGGTCAATCTACTAAGTCATTCTATACCCTATTGTCAATTGGCAAAAAAATATTGAGAAACTAAGACACAATGTTGCAAATATTTCATCGACGTCTAATTATGGAGCTCGAAAGTTGAATATCCTGGAGGCACAGGCAAATATTGAATCACCCCTGCTATCATAAGTCTCAATGGCATTCGTAGTTCTGAGAGACTGCGACTCATGCTTTGGGTTGCAGGGTGCTCAACTTTTGAGACGATTACATAGAAGCTGTTATTAGGGGTATTTGTGACAATTTTGAGCGCCGAAAAGAGCCTGATTTCTTGTAGTGGGTGCACAAAAGAGAAATCTCATTATTGTTTGTTTGTAGATTATATCGTATAGTGAGTGTTCCTGGCATTCCGATAACGTTTACAAGGTATCGCATAAAATGAAGATGTAGATTTCGGTTCTTAAACAACATTACAAAATAACTCAAATGTTGATACTATGATTCTTAAACAAGATTACAACGAAAAGGTTCTGGAGCTACAACAAGACAATATGGCCCAATTTGGATTGTGAGATTAAATGAATTGGTTTTAGATGAAAATTGAAACTTGAAAGTTAAATAAAATATTGTTAAAATATTATTTTTTAATATTATAATTGTTTTGGATTAGTAAAAATTGAATTATCTATTATATTGTGTTAGAATTTGGAAAAATTGTAAAGAGGAGACGAGATGAAACCGCTTCTGTATCCAAACGGGGCTAAGTCTTTACGAGTCAGTGTTGATTCTGTGAAAGTTATGTTGTGATTGATAGGTCAATCTCCTAAGTCATTCTCTACCCTATTGTCAATTGGCAAAAAGATATTGAGGAATAGAGACATAACGTTGTAAATATTTCATCAATGTCTGATTATGGAGCTCGAAAGTTGAATATCCTGGAGGCACAGACGAATATTGAATCACCCCTACCATCTCAAGTCTCAATAGCATCCATACTTTGGAGACACAGCAACTCATGCTTTGGGTTGCAGGTTGCTCAACTTTGGAGACAAATACATAGAAACGATTATTGGGGGTATTCGCAACAATTTTGAGTGCTGGAAAAAACTCGATTTATTGTAGTGGTGCACAGAAGAGTAATTTCATTATTATTTGTTTGTAGATTATATCGTTTATTGAGTGTTTCTGGGTTAGTGACAACGTTTAGAAGGTATCGCATAAAATGGAGATGCTGATTTCAGTTCTTAAACAACATTACAAAATAACTCAAATGTTGATACTTCAGTTCTTAAACAATATTACAAAGAGAAGGTTCAGGAGCTACAAGAAGACAATATGGCCCCGTTTGGATTGTGAGATTAGATGAATTTGTTTTAGATAAAAGTTGAAACTTGAAAGTTAAATAAAATATTGTTAGATTATTATTTATTGTATTATTATTGTTTTCGATTCGAAAAAATTGAATTATTTATTATATTTTGTGTGAGAATTTGAAAAAATTGTAAATAGGAGATGAGATGAAAGCGCTTCTGTATCCAAACGGGGCTAAGTCTGTGAGGGTTATTGTTGTTTCTGTGAAAGTTAGGTTGTGATTGAAAGGGCAATCTACTAAGTCATTATCTACCCTATTGGTAATTTGCAGACAGATATTGAGGAACTGAGAGACAATGTGGCAAATATTTCCTTGACGTCTGATGATGGTGCTCAAAAGTTGAATATCCTGGAGGCATAGGTGAATATTGAATCAGCCCTGCCATCTCAAGTCTCAATGGCATTCATAATTCTAAGAGATTGAGACTCATGCTTTGGGTTGCATGTTGCTCAACTTTTGAGACAATTACATAGAAATGGTTATTGGGGGTATTTGCGACAATTTTGAGCACTGGAAAAAGCCTGATTTCTTGTAGTGCGTGCGTAAAAGAGTAATCTTATCATTATTTGTTTGCAGTTTATATCGTATAGGGAGTGTTTCTGGAATTGCGATAACGTTTAGAAGGTATCGTATAAATTAGAGATGTAGATTTTGGTTCATAAACAACATTACCAAAGAACTCAAATATTGATACTTCGATTCTAAAACAACATTACAAAGAGAAGATTTCGGAGCTGGAACGTGACAATAAGTCCCCGTTTGGTTTGTGAGATTAGATGAGATGGTTTTTTATGAATGTTGGAAATTGAAAGTTAAATAAAATATAGTTAGAATATTATTTTTCAATAATATTATTGTTTTATATTTGAAATAAATTGAATTGTCAATTTTATTTTTTATGTGGATTTGAAAATATTGTAATGAGGAGATGAGATGAAACCCTTTCTATATCCAAATAGGGCTAAATCTTTGCAGGTCAGTGTTGTTTTTGTAAAAGTTAGGCTGTGATTGATACATCATTCTACTAATCCATTCTTTACCCCATTGTTAATTTATAGAAAGATATTGAGAAACTGAGACACAATGTTGCAAATATTTCATCAATGTCTGATGATGGTGGACAAAACTTGAATATCCTGGAGGCACAGGCGAATTTTGAATCACCCATACCATGTCAAGTCTCAATAGTATTCGTTGTTCTGAGAGACAGCGACTCATGCTTTGGGTTGCAATTTGCTCAACTTTTGATACAAATACATAGAAACAATTATTGGTGGTATTTGCGAAAATTTTGAGCTTTGGAAAAAGCCTGATTTCTTGTAGTGGATGCACAGAAGAGTAATGTTATTATTGTTTGTTTGTAGATTATATCGAGTAGTGAGTGTTTCTGGGTTAGCGATAACGTTTAAAACGTATCGCATAAATTGGAGATGTAGATTTTGGTTCTTAAACAATAATACAAAGTAACTCAAACGTTACTTCGGTTCTTAAACAACATTACAAATAGAAGGTTCAGGAGCTACAACAAGACAATATGGCCCCGTTTGGATTGTGAGATTAGATGAATTGGTTTTAGATAAAAGTTGAAACTTCAAAATTAAATAAAATATTGTTAGAATATTATTATTGCTTTGAATTTGAAAAAATTGAATTGTTTATTATATTTTGTGTAAGAATTTGGAAAAATTATGAGGAGATAGGATGAAATTGCTTCTATATCCAAACGGGGCTAAGTCTTTCCAGGTCAGTACTGTTTTTGTGAAAGTTAGGCTATGATTGATAGGTCAATCTACTAAGTTATTCTCCACCCCATTGTTGATTTGCAAAAAGATAATGAGGAACTGAGAGACAATGTGACAAATATTTCATCGACGTCTGATGATGGTGCTCAAAAGTTGAATATCCTAGACGCACAAGTGAATATTGAATCAACCCTGCCATCTCGAGTCTCAATGGCATTCATAGTTCTGTGAGACTACGGCTCATGCTTTGGGTTGCATATTGCTCACCTTTTAAGACAATTACACATAAATGGTTATTGGGGGTATTTGCGATTTTGAGCGCCGGAAAATGCCTAATTTCTTGTTGTTGGTGGACAAAAGAGTAATCTCATTATAGTTTGTTTGTAGATTATATCGTATAGTGAGTGTTTCTGGAATTGCGATAACGTTAAGAAGGTATCGCAAAAATTAGAGATGTAGATTTCGGTTCTTAAACAACATTACAAAAGAACTCAAATAGTGATACTTCGATTCTAAAACAACATTACAAAGAGAAGGTTCAGGAGCTAGAACATGACAATAAGTCACCGTTTGGTTTGTGAGATTAGATGAGATGGTTTTTTATGAAGGTTGGAAGTTGAAAGTTAAATAAAATATTGTTAGAATATTATTTTTCAATTTTGTTATTGTTTTGGATTTGAAATAAATTGAATTGTCAATTTTATTTTTTATGTGAATTTGAAAACATTGTAATGAGGAGAAGAGATGAACATTTATGTATCCAAATGGGGCTAAGTCTTTGCAAGTCAGTGCTGTTTTTCTTAAAGTTAGGCTGCGATTGATATATCATTCTACTAATCCATTCTCTAGCCCATTGTTAATTTACAGAAAGATATTGAGGAACTGAGACACAATGTTGCAAATATTTCATCGATGTCTAATGATGATGCACAAAAGTTGAATATCCTGGAGGCACAGGCGAATATTGAATCACCCCTGCCATCTCAAGTCTCAATGGCATTCGTAGTTCTGAGAGATTGCGACTCATGCTTTGGGTTGCAGGTTACTCAACTTTTGAGACAAAGACATAAAAACAATTGTTGGGTGTATTTTCGACAATTTTGAGCCGTGAAAAAATCTTGATTTCTTGTTGTGAGCTCACAGAAGAGTAATCTCGTTATTCTTTGTTTGTAAATTATATCGTATAGTGAGTGTTTCTGGTTTGCGATAATGTTTAGAAGGCATCGCATAAATTAGAAATGTTGATTTCGGTTCTTAAACAACATTACAAAATAACTCAAATATTAATATTTTGGTGCTTCAACAACATTACAAAGGGAAGGTGCAGGTGCTAAAACTTGACAACAAGGCCCCGTTTCGATTGTGAGATTAGATGAGATAGTTTTAGATAAAAGTTGAAAAGTTGAAAGTTAATTAAAATATTTTTAGAAATTTATTATTGTTTTGGTTTTGAAAAAATTGAATTATTTATTTAACTTTTTGTAAGTAATTTTTCAATTTGAATTTTTAATTCAAATTGAAAAAATTTAAATAAAATATTGTTACATTAAAATATGATTTTTTCTTATCATTGAAATTGATAAAAAAAAAAAATCTCTCTTTTGTTGCATTGAACATGCAGCGATTTAACAATCGCCACAAATGATCAAATGAAGTGATTTTTGGGGGTATTCACTACGATTTTGAGTGCTAAAAAAACCCTAATTTCTTGTAGTGAGTGCACAGAATACTAATCTCTTTATTGTACTTTTGTAGATTATATCGTATAGTGAGTGTTTTTGGGTTTGCAATAACATTTAGAAGGTATCGTATAAGTTTGAGATGAAGGTTTCGGTTCATAAACAACATTACAAAATTATTCAAATGTTGATACTTCGATTCTCAAACAACATTATAAAGAGAATGTTCAGGAGCTAGAACATGACAATAAGGTCCCGTTTGGGTTGTGAGATTAGATGAGATAGTTTTAGATGAAAGTTGAGAGTTAAATAACATATTGTTAGAATATTATCTTTTAATATCATTATTGTTTTGGATTTGAAAAAATTGAATTTTTTATTATATTTTGTGTGGGAATTTAAAAAAACTGTAATGAGAAGATGAGATGAAACCGCTTCTGTATCTAAACGAGGCTAACCCTTTGCGGGTCCGTGTTGCTTCTGTGAGAGTTAAGCTGTGATTGATAGGTCAATCTACTAAGTCATTCTCTACTCCATTGTTAACTGCCAGAAAGATATTGAGGAACAGAGACACAATGTTACAAATATCTCATCGACATCTAATGATGGAGCTCAAAAGTTGAATATCCTGGAGGCACAGACGAATATTGAATCACCCCTGCTATCTCAAGTCTCAGTGGCATCCATAGTTCTGAGAGACTGCAACTCATGCTTTGGGTTGCAGGTTGCTCAACTTCTGAGACTAATATATAGAAACGATTATTGGGGGTATTTGCAACAATTTTGTGTACTGGAAAAAGCCTGATTTCTTGTATTGGGTGCACAGAAGAGTAATGTCATTACTATTTATTTGTAGATTATATCGTTTAGTGAGTGTTTCTGAGTTTGCGATAACGTTTAGAAGGTATTGCATAAATTGGAGATGTAGATTTCGGTTCTTAAATAACATTACAAAATAACTCAAATGTTGATACTTTGGTTCTTAAACAACATTACAAAGACAAGGTTCAGGAGCTACAACAAGACAATATGGCCCCGTTTAGATTGTGAGATTAGATGATCTAGTTTCAAATGAAAATTGAAACTTGAAAGTTAAATAAAATATTGTTAGAATATTATCTCTTAAGATTATTATTG
This sequence comes from Juglans microcarpa x Juglans regia, assembly GCF_004785595.1. NCBI lineage: Eukaryota > Viridiplantae > Streptophyta > Magnoliopsida > Fagales > Juglandaceae > Juglans > Juglans microcarpa x Juglans regia. The sequence continues at coordinate 22,350,774 of NC_054603.1, read as the reverse complement.
TTTGGATTTGAAAAAATTGAATTGTTTTGTAACACCCTGTTCCTGGAGGTCCGGAGAGTTAGCTCTTAATACTTAATATCAAACATCAATAACACAACTATAAGATCCAGAAAACTCCATAAAATGTTAATCCATTTAATCAACCCAAAAATCTATGTTCCTTCATGGGAACAACCATGAAATTCTCAATAACATAAATTAAAAACTCTCCAAAACTCGAAATTATCCTTAACTCATCAAATCAAAATACCCGAAAAATAAAATCAGTTTACTAACTACGACTCTCAAATAAGCACTTGTACCCTCAGACACTTATTCCACTTCGATCATCACACATTGCTAAAACTTTCTACTCTTGTTCTCCAGCTGAACCAACAAAATTATCTGAAAAATATATGGAGATAAGGGGTGAGTTATCAAAAACTCAGTAAGTAGAGAACATATATCAATGTGTAAACATGAGCATTTACAGAATTCAGAATGCAGAAACAAAATATTTTCTTTCAGAATGCAGAATCAGAATAACATTTTCATAATGTAGCGTCAGAACATGTTATCAAAAATATCAGAGCGAAAGTTCGAAAATATTCATAATCAAAATCCCTTTGGCATAGCATAAACTAAAACATCAAATCTTATCTTATCATATCAGAACAAATACCATGTTTAACCTCCGTGGTAGGGTTGTGCAAATCCCGGTAGCTAACCGAGCAGAAATAGAATATGAATCTTCCCTTTATTCATTCTCGGATCCCCGAGTGTGCACATACGAAAGACCACGCAGAAAACCACTTTATTGCCAAAATGGGTGCACTAAAAACAGAAAAGTTGGTACCAACCTGAATAGAGGCCACAGTTTTACACCCGTGCTGAGGTCAGAACAGAACCGAAACAGAAGTAGAATGTTATGCCAGAAGTTTTCAGAAATCACATCATATCATATTAGAGTACAGAAAATCTTCAGAACAGAACAAAATCATATCACAAAACATATTTTATGCACAAAATTTCATATTCGCTCTCATTTCCAAAGTTTAGAAATAGAATGTCAAAAATAAGCTCATATCTACACCAGTCATGACAGAAAATACTTTATTCTTAAACAGAATCTTATGAATAGTGCAAAACAAATAACTGAAGTCGTTTAAGATTTCTTTTCACAAAAAAAAACATGCATATTTTTCAAAAAGGACCTCAGTTCATTTTATTTTAATGCAAAGTCTAGCATAGGAACCCCGCTTACCTGGACTTCTTAGCTTTTTTGGAAGTTTCCAAAAAATATCGAACAATAATTAATCGCCACCTATAACATAATAACAAAATTTTCATAAATTTCCAATCGAATACATATTTCAATATTTAAGCCTAAGATGCTAAAATGACTTATTTTATTATTCCTCAAAACCTACAATTCTCATCATTCCCAAAATACCCTCATTTTCCCAAAACCATCAATATACACTTTATAGAATTCGTACCGAATAAGAATTTAATCGAGCAAGTATTAAAATAATATAAAACTCAATAAAAATTAATATTTAAAATATCTAAAATACTAGCAACATTTTATAAATAAAAAGAATACATTGGTTACTAAAATTTCCATAAAATAAGTCATGAAAAACTCCTCTCTAAAAAAATAGGTTACTTCCTTTAATTAACAATATTATTAAAATACAAATATAATATTTATTGAAACTTAAAGCAAAACTCATTTAAACATAAACCCCCAAAAAAACTTCTCACCCGAAAACATTAGGTTAAACCTACCTTCCATATATATATAAATACCCTTATGAAGAAAACTAACGATGAACATACACATGAATAATAGAAATGCAGCAGCGATAGGGACTCACCGAGAAGGTAATGTGCGACGGGGCTGGCTGGAAGGATTGTGTGGCGCGGCTGAGGAGCAGGAGTGCGGCGGAGATGCCATCGAGTTGGGCTAAGCACGAGAGAAAGAAAGAGAGAGAGCAACCAAGAGGGAGTGAGAGAGTGCTGAGAGAGAAAGTGATGGGGGAACGGAGAGAGAGTGATCACGGCATGAGGAAGAAGATTATACCGAGAAGAAGAGAGGGTTGTACGGTGGCAACACGTGGTGGCTCCAGACGAGAAGAACACTGAGCTGTTGATGCTCTGTTTTCGGGAGCTAAAACAGAGTATGTCGTGTGTGTTCCTCCTTCAACGGTTGGGCGACGGTGGTTGGCTTTCCGTGGTGGTGAGGACGACTGCTGTTGCACAGAGGAGTTGTTGTCCCCGACTTCGTGTGGTAGGGCAGCGGCGTCACGGAGAATCAACCCGTGTTGCGTTACGGGCATGGCCAGTGAATGGGTGTTGCACGGCTGCGCTGAGGGGAAGGTCTCACAGAGAGGAGAAGAAGTGCCTTTGGTGAGGCTTTGGGCTCTGGGCGATGGTCGTTTACGGTGGAGGTTTATGGTGGCAAAGTTGATGAGCAAGAGTCGAGAATGAGGAGAGGCAGTGAACGAAAGGGAGTTACGCTTGGGTTGCTGCGGCTAAAACTTTTCAGGAGAGGAGTACAAGTATATATATAGGCAACGGAAAAACCCTAGAGAAATCAGGGAGAGGTGCTTGTGGAGAGAGCTGAAAATAGAGTCGTGTGTGTGCATGGAAATAGAGTCGAAGACGTGCGCGGAGTGGATATAAAAAAAATAAAACAAAAAAAAATTGAGCTTGATTGGGTCCGAGTGTTACATCTTTGCAGGTCAGTGCTGCTTTTGTGAAAGTTAGGCAGTGATTGATAAATCATTCTACTAAACCATTCTCTACCCCATTGTTTTCAATTTTATTTTTTATGTGAATTTGAAAACATTGTAATGAGGAGAAGAGAAGAAACCATTTCTGTATCCAAATGGGGCTAAGTGTTTGCAAGTCAGTGCTGTTTTTCTTAAAGTTAGGCTGCGATTGATACATCATTCTACTAATCCATTCTCTAACCCATTGTTAATTTACAGAAAGATATTAAGGAACTGAGACACAATGTTGCAAATATTTCATCGATGTATGATGATGGTGCACAAAAGTTGAATATCTTGGAGGTACAGGCGAATATTGAATCACCCCTGCCATCTCAAGTCTCAATGGCATTCATAGTTCTGAGAGATTGCGACTCATGCTTTGGGTTGCTGGTTGCTCAACTTTTGAGACAAATACATAAAAATGATTATTGGGTGTATTTGCGAGAATTTTGAGCCTTGAAAAAATTTTGATTTCTTGTTGTGAGTGCACAGAAGAGTAATCTCGTTATTATTTGTTTGTAGATTATATCGTATAGTGAGTGTTTCTGCTTTGCGACAACGTTTAGAAGGTATCACATAAATTAGAGGAGATGGTGTTAGATAAAAGTAGAAAGTTGAAAGTTAAATAAAATATTTTTAGAATATTATATTTTAATATTATTATTGTTTTGGTTTTGAAAAAATTGAATTATTTATTTAACTTTTTGTAAAAAAAATTTCAAATTGAATTTTTTATTCAAATTGAAAAAATTTAATTGAAAAAAAATTAAATAAAATATTGTTACAATAAAATACAATTTTTTCTTATCGTTGAAAATGAAAAAAAAATGGCTCTTTTGTTGCATTGAACATGTAGCGATTTAACAATCACCGCAGATGATCAAATGCAACGATTATTGGGAGTATTTGCTATGATTTTGAGTGCTAGAAAAAGTCTAATTTCTTGTAGTGGGTGCACAGAAGACTAATCTCTTTATTGTACTTTTGTAGATTATATCGTATAGTGAGTGTTTTTGAGTTTGCAATAACGTTTAGAAGGTATTGTATAAGTTTGAGATGTAGCTTTTGCTTCTTAAACAACATCACAAAATAATTCAAATGTTGATACTTCGGTTCTCAAACAACATTATAAAGAGAAGGTTCAGGAGCTAGAACATGACAATAAGGCCTCGTTTGGGTTGTGAGATTAGATGAGATGGTTTTAGATGAAAGTTAAAAGTTAAAAGTTACGTAAAATATTGTTAGAATATTATCTTTTAATATTATTATTGTTTTGGATTTGAAAATTTGAATTTTTTATTATATTGTGTGGAAATTTGAAAAAATTATAATGAGAAGATGAGATGAAATCGCTTCTGTATCCAAACAGGGCTAACTCTTTGCGGGTCAGTGCTGCTTCTATGAATGTTAGGTTGTGATTGATAGGTCAATCTACTGAGTCATTCTCTACCCCATTGTTAATTGGCAGAAAGATATTGAGGAACTGAGACACAATGTTGCAAATATCTCATCGACGTCATATGATGGAGCTCAAAAGTTGAATATCATTGAGGCACAGGCGAATATTGAATCACCATTGCCATCTCAAGTCTCAATGGCATCTGTAGTTCAGAGAGACTGCGACTCATTCTTTGGGTTGCAGGTTGCTCAACTTTTGGGACTAATACATAGAAATGATTATTAGGGTATTTACAACAATTTTGAGCGCTGAAAAAAGCATGATTTCTTGTAGTGAGTGCACAAAAGAGTAGTGTCATTATTGTTTGTTTGTAGATTATATCGTTTAGTGAGTGTTTCTAGGTTAGCGATAACGTTTAGGAGGTATCGCATAAATTGGAGATGTAGATTTCGGTTCTTAAACAACATTACAAAATAACTCAAATGTTGATACTTCAGTTCTTAAACAACATTACAAAGAGAAGGTTCAAGAGCTACAACAAGACAATATGGCCCTGTTTGGGTTGTGAGATTAGATGAATTGGTTTTAGATGAAAGTTAAATGTTGAAAGTTAAATAAAATATTGTTATAATATTATCTTTTAATATTATTATTGTTTTGAATTTGAAAATTTTGATATTTTTATTATATTTTGTGTGGGAATTTGAAAAATTTGTATTGAGGAGATGAGATGAAACCGCTTCAGTATCCAAATGGGGCTCACTCTTTACGGGTCAATGCTACTTCTGTGAAAGTTAGGCTGTGACTAATAGGTCAATCTACTAAGTCATTTTCTACCCCTTTGTTAATTGGCAGAAAGATATTGAGGAACCGAGACACAATCTTGCAAATATTTCATTGACGTCTGATGATGGTTCTTAAAAGTTGACTATCCTAGAGGCTCGGGTGAATATTGACTCATCCCTGCTATCTCAAGTTTCAATGGCATTCATAGTTCTGAGAGACTAAGCCTCATGCTTTGGGTTGCAGGTTGCTCAACTTTTGAGAGAAATAGATATAAACGATTATTGGGGGTATTTGTAACAATTTTGAGTGCTGGAAAAAGCTCGATTTCTTGTAGTGGATGCACCGAAGAGTAATCTCATTATTGTTTGTTTCTAGGTTATATCGTATAGTGAGTGTTTCTAGATTTGCGATAACATTTAGAAAGTATCGCATAAATTAGAGATGAAGATTTCAGTTCTTAAACAACATTACAAAATAATTCAAATGTTGATACTTCGATTCTTAAATAACATTACAAAGAGAAGGTTCAGGAGCTATAACTTGACAATAAGGCCCCGTTTGGATTGTGAGATTAGATGAGATGGTTTTAGAAGAAAGTTGAAAGTTGAAAGATAAATAAAATATTGTTAGAATATTATTTTTTAATATTGTTATTGTTTTGGATTTGAAATAAATTGAATTGCTTATCATATTTTGTGTAGAAATTTGAAAAAATTGTAATGAGGAGATGAGATGAAACTCCTTCTGTATCCAAATGGGGCTAAGTCTTTGCGGGTCAGTGCTATTTTGTGAAAGTTAGGCTATGATTGATAGGTCATTCTACTAAACCATTCTCTACCCCATTGTTAAACTGCAAAAAGATTTTGAGGAATTGAGAGACAATCTTGTAAATATTTCATCGATGTCTAATGATGGTGCTCAAAATTTGGATATCCTTGCGGCACAAGTGAATATTGAATCACCCCTGCCATCTCAAGTCTCAATGGCATTCATAGTTCTGAGAGACTGAGACTCATGCTTTGGGTTGCAGGTTACTCAACTTTTGAGACAAATATGTAGAAACGATGAGACAGCAAAACGACTTAAATGACTTCTAGAATCTCAAAAGGCTTCCACATGCGAAACTTCCAGTTAGGGGATATACTTATCATGCCGTTCATTTTTCCAGTGTTTATAAATTTTTGATGAGATATCTTTTATATGCAAGTGCTGGAAATGGAAATGGTCCTGGAAATACATAATGGCCACAACAATTTAAAGTTGCTGGAAAAAATATTGAGTTATTTGTGGTAATTTTTAATCTTTTGCGGCAAACTACATCGCCGCAGTTGACTTTTCTCAGCAATTTGAACAGTAAACGTAAAGCTCATTTCCGTCGATATTTTGGACGGTTGCGACGGAAAAAAATCGTTGGAAATAGTAGTTTTTGCAACCATTTTTTCTTATCATTGAAATTGATAAAAAATGGCTCTTTTGTAGCATTGAACATGCAGCGATTTAAAAATCGCCGCAGATGATCAAATGTAGCCATTATTGGGGGCATTTGCGACGATATTGAGCACTAAAAAAAGTCTAATTTCTTGTAGTGGGTGCATAGAAGCGTAATCTGGTTATTGTTTGTTTGTTGATTATATCGTATAGTGAGTGTTTCTTTGTTTGCGATAACATTTAGAAGGTATCGAATAAATTAGAGATCTAGATTTCGCTTCTTAAACAACATTACAAAATAACTTAAATGTTGATACTTTGTTTCTTAAACAATATTACAAAAAGAAGGTTTAGGAGCTAGAACATGACAATAAGACCCCGTTTGGATAGTAAAATTAGATGAGATGGTTTTAGATGAAAGTTGAAAGTTAAATAAAATATTGTTAGAATATTATTTTTTAATATTATTATTATTTTAGATTTTAAATTGTTTATTATATTTTGTGTGGAAATTTAGAAAAATTGTAATCAGGAGATGAGATGAAACCGCTTTTGTATCCAAATGTGGCTAAGTCTTTAAGGGTCAGTGCTATTTTTAGAATATTATTTTTTAATATTATTATTGTTTTGTTTTTGAAAAAATCGAATTGTTTATTTAACTTTTTGTAAACAATAAAATAATTTTTCAATTTGAATTGTTTATTCAAATTGAAAAAATTGAATTGAAAAAAAATTAAATAAAATATTGTTACAATAAAATACGATTTTTTCTTATCATTGAAATTGATAAAAAAAAAAAAAGGCTCTTTTGATGCATTGAACATGCAACGATTTAAAAACCACCGCAGATGCTCAAATCTTGTGATTATTGGAGGTATTTGCTACGATTTTGAGCATTAGAAAAAACCTAATTTCTTGTGGTGGGTGCACAGAAGACTAATCTCTTTATTGTACTTTTGTAGATTATATCATATAGTGAGTATTTCTTGGTTTGCAATAACGTTTAGAAGATATCGCATAAGTTTGAGATGTAGGTTTTAGTTCTTAAACAACATTACAAAATAATTCAAACATTAATACTTCAGTTCTCAAACAACATTATAAAGAGAAGGTTCAGGAGCTAGAACATGACAATAAGGCCTCGTTTTGGTTGTGAGATTAGATGAGACGGTTTTAGATGAAAGTTAGAAGTTGGAAGTTAAATAAAATATTGTTAGAATATTATCTTTTAATATTATTATTGTTTTGGATTTGAAAAAATTGAATTTTTTATTGTATTTTGTGTGGAAATTTAAAAAATTTGTAATGAGGAGTGAGATGAAACCGCTTCTGTATCCAAATGGGGCTTACTCTTTATGGGTCTGTGCTGCTTCTGTGAAAGTTAGGCTGTGATCTATAGGTCATTCTACGAAGTCATTCTCTACCCCATTGTTAATTGGCAGAAAGATATTGAGGAACCGAGACACAATCTTGCAAATATTTCATTGACGTCCGATGATGGTGCTTAAAAGTTGAATATCCTGGAGGCACAGGTGAATATTGAATCACCCCTGCCATCTCAAGTCTCAATGGCATTCATAGTTCTGAGAGACTATGACTCATGATTTGGATTGCAGGTTGCTCAACTTTTGAGGCAAATATATAGAAATGACGAGGCTATGAAACGACTTCTAGAATCTTGAAAGACTTCCTCATTTTAAACTTCTAGTTAGGAGTTATACTGCAAAATTGTAATGAGGAGATAAGATGGAACCGCTTCTGTATCCAAACAGGGCTAACCCTTTGCGGGTCTGTGATACGTCTGTGAAAGTTAGGTTGTGATCTATAGGTCATTCTACTAAGTCATTCTCTTCCTCATTGTTAATTGGCAGAATGATATTGAGGAACCGAGACACAATCTTGCAAATATTTCATTGACATCTGATGATGGTGCTTAAAAGTTGAATATTCTACAGGCACAGGTGAATATTGAATCACCCCTGCCATCTCAAGTCTCAATGGCATTCATAGTTATGAGAGACTGTGACTCTTGATTTGGATTGCAGGTTGCTCAACTTTTGAGGCAAATGCATAGAAACGACGAGGCTATGAAACGACTTCTAGAATCTCAAAAGGCTTCCTCATTTTAAACTTCCAGTTAGGAGATATACTGCATCATGCAGTTCATTTCTTCAGTGTTTATTTCTTTTTGACGAGATATCTTTTATATGCATGTGCTGGAAATGGAAATTATCCTGGAAATACATAATGGCAACGACAATTGATATCGCTGCAAAAAAAAAATTTTCGGTGAAACATACCCTCTGGAAATACATAATGGCAATGATAATTCAAAATCGCTAGAAAAAAATATTGAGTTATTTGCATGTTTTTTAACCTTTTGCGACGAGCTATATCGCCGCAATTGACTTTTCTCAGCGATTTGAATGGTAAATATAAAGGACATTTCCATCGATATTTTGGACAATTGGGACGGAAACAAATCGCTAGAAATAGTAGTTTTTGCGACAATTTTTTTTATCACTAAAATTGATAAAAAAAAAAAAAAATGGCTCTTTTATTACATCGAACATGCAGCGATTTAAAAATCGTCGCAGATGATCAAATGCAACGATTATTGGGGGTATTTGTGAGATTTTCAGGGCTGAAAAAAGCTTGATTTCTTGTAGTGGGTGCATAGAAGTGTAATCTCGTTATTGTTTGTTTGTAGATTATATCGTATAGTGAGTGTTTCTGGGTTTACGATAACTTTTAGAAGGTATCGCATAAATTAGAGATGTAGATTTCAGTTCTTAAACAATATTTCAAAATAACTCAAATGTTGATACTTGGGTTCTTAAACAAGATTACAAAAAGAAGGTTTAGGATCTAGAACATGACAATAAAGCTCCGTTTGGATTGTGAGATTTGATGTGATGCTTTTAGATGAAAGTTGAAAGCTAAATAAAATATTGTTAGAATATTATTTTTCATAATAATATTATTTTTTATTTGAAAAGATTGTATTGTTTATAATATTTTGTGTGAAAATTTGAAAAAATTGTAATGAAGAAATGAGATGAAACCGCTTCTATATCTAAACGGGGCTAAGTCTTTGCGGTCCAATGTTGTTTCTGTGAAAGTTAGGCTTTGATTGATAGGTCATTCTACTAACTCATCTCGAACATGTTAGAAGAAAGTTTTTAAACTTTTGGAGTTCTTGGAGATATTTTGAAAAGAGTCAAAATCTTGAGATTTAAGAATTTGTGTTTTGGTTAAAAGTTTGGATCGGTGCTATGTGATTTGGTTTGAGCAGAAATTGAAGGAGAGGTTTGATTGCATAGGTTTCAGCCGCGTGATCTAACTTCACCATCCCATTTGCCAATCGGTTTTGTTGCTCATGAAAGGTGATTGACCAAGCATGTAATTGAGTGCTTTGAAGCACTTTCCTAGGGTGAAGTGGCAGGGGTGGTGGCGTGTGGGGGTGCCTGATTTTGGTGCAGGAAAAAAATTTTGAATCAAATTGGGTATTTGGTTTGGTCAATTCTTTAATTCCTAGGTGAATAGTTTAGGTTTTGGCTTGGCTCTTGGAACTGTTTCTGGCCTCTTCCTAGGTTAGATTTTAGGTGATGTAATCGGGGTTGAATGGTGTAGAAAACCTATTTGAAAACTTGTTGAAGAGTCATGATTTTGGTGGGTTGTTTAAGGGTTGCTGGGTTAGCATTAGATGTGCCAATTGGTGGGTTCGCTAGGCATTGTCATGCCTTGTTTGCAAGTGACGTGGGTGGGTTTGTTTTTCCATTCTAGAATTGCCTAAGAGTGATGCAAATCAAATGGAAAAGACAAAGATTGCAGTTCAAAAACCATGAAGAAAGGAATTTGAAGAAAACTCTGCAGTTCATTATGTTTGGGTTACTATTCATGGGTATAATGATGGTTTTGGTAATAGTAATCTAAACTCAAGTTAGAGATCTTACCATGGTTGAAAAGAAAACCCTAGGGGTGTGCGGGATGGGCTTTGGAAGAAAGAAAACCAATGGTATGGTGTATGTGGGGTCCAATTGGAATAGTGATATGAATACTAAGTTTGGGCTTCAAGTGGTTAGTTCTCATTAGGCCAACTATTAAATCCTTTTGTGTGGGCTTAGAAGTGGACCTTTCCGTGGGCCATGTCCAAATTTCTATTGGGCCTTTCCTTGGCCTTAATAGTTCACTAGGTTGGATATTAGTCTTGGATTTTAACAGGTTAGGCCTCTAGCCTTGCATCCCATTAAGTTGGGCCCAATAGTCTTATGTCTACTAAGTTGGGCCTAATGTCTTATACCCATCAAGTTGGGCCAATAGTCTTTAGTCCTCTTATCTTAGTAAGCTAGGGCCCTAATTAAACCAACTCTTGGGCCCTCTCCAAATTAATCTAGTATTTTAACCAAGTCACTTAGCCAACCAAGGTGGCAAGTTTCTCATATGCCACTTGTTATTCCACCATTGGCCTCTTAAAATCAATATAGTACTAGAATTCTCTAAAACTAATACTAACTAAACCAATGGTGTATGCTTCCAATTCAAATTCCAAAATTTTCATTTTCTAAAGGATCACAATTTCTACTTAGATAAGGTCATAGTTACTATGGTCAAGGCCTAAGGTGTTTTAAGTGGTGTGTTACAGTGCGCCCTACCAATACCACATCAAATTACATGTATTTGCACCAGCTATGAGTGCGTTAATATACGTATTAGTTTACATGTATCTGTACCTACTATGAAAAAGGTAAACTATGAATCTCGTGATAGGTATTCGCACCCTCACGAGTACGTCTAACATAAAATTGAAATGAGGGTGCCACCATCGAAGTTGGTGCCTGACTTCACTCTTGTGACCAGTTATTTAAGCCTCATTCGAAGCCTATGGGTCTTTACCTTATCAATCTAGGGAATTTCACTGTAGTTTAAATACTCCAGCATGAACAAATAAGTTCTACTAAAATATTATCTCATCCTAGTACTCGGGGTTATGAAAAATGGAAAAATACTTAACTGACGTGAAAATACTATTTTCGAGACACACTCTATTCTCGAGACATGACATGGTGTGAAATAAAAAGATAGATAACATGACATAATGTAATGTGACATATACGTGGTATGAATGATATGACATAACGTGAAACAACTAACATTTTGTGATATAGTATAATGTGTAAAGAATAAAAAAATTTTGACATAGCATAATGTATAACAGATAAACATTTCGTGATATAGTATAATGTGTAACAAATAAACATTCTGTAACATAGTATAATTGTGACATGTATAAGATCATAAGAACAAGAATAATTATTCTCTTACCAGCACACATACACAATATCCTAACAGTAAGTTTGAAACTAACTTACAGTGAGCATAGCGTAACGAATTAAATGTGCGAATAAACGAGAAACTGTAATGAGAGATTTATAAATGTTAGAAACTCCTCATTAACAACTTATAAACATAAAAATATTGATTTAGAGTAAAATGGCATTTTACTCATCTGTATGTAGGAAAATGACCATTTTAACCCTAATTTAAGAATTTCACATCCTAACTCAAAGACTTATCAAAATTTACATTCCTTATATAAATTTTGTCCTAATCTAAATATCTAATTAGAAAAATTTCTAACATAACACAACTAGATCAAATGTGCATAGGCCGAAACATTTATAGGCCAAATCTCTTAATTTTTGTTGCAATTCTTTTAAATCCTATCTTTCATGCTAAAACCGAAATATGCAACATAAAAAATGACATCATACGCTTAAATATCATGCTATATCAACCAAAAAAACTCCCATCACAAATTTCTTCAAAATAAAACTCCAAATATTTTGACATCAAGAACACCCCTTGATGCTCATGGTCTAACTCTTTTCCAAAAACTCCTAGAACTCCAAAAGTTCAATAACACACTATTAATACATTCATAAAACATTGCTAAGAACTATCATGCTTTGAGTCATTCAACCAAAACCACAAAAAGTCACAAATTTGAACTTAACACAATCGATTTTCACCTTTTCACTAAAATCGAAAGCTATGTGGTTTGGTTTTTCTCAAACCATTAGTCATGAAGTAAATCACAAATGAATAAAATCACATGCTTAATAATTAAGTCCTACAATAGATATAAGCATCAAACCTAAGATCACATGGCAACTTTTGCATAAAAAACATAGATCTACCCGAGAACCTCAAATACAAGACCTATCGAGACCTTTTTCATGCATAAAAATATCTTTAAAATCAACATCATAACATGTATTGATAAGTGCTAGAAACATCATATGTTAATATCAAAACCATTGGAGCATGCTTTCACAACAAAAGACTTAGGCTTATTTAAAACATAATCTGTTTTCATGCTTTCCGTTTTCAACTTTTAGATCTATACAAAACTCTTAACGAGAACTTATAACATGCAACGAATCTTCACCAAACTTATATACAAGCATTTTAACTATAAACCTAAAAAATATCAGACCAAGAGCATCCTAATAACTTAGTCAAAAACATCAAAATATCACACATTGTTTAGACTAGTGCCCAGAATGACCTCTTTGTGCTTAAACAAAATTTTCTCCCATCAAATAAGCATGAAAATTTACAAAAAACATACCAACATAAACTATACTCGAAGAGGAAAAACTTATGTGAAGGGTACTTTGTGAGAAAAGACTTACAATAGCTTCGAAAAAGTGGAGGAAAGAAGGCTAGGAAAACTGTCCAAGAGTTCCTCTAGTTTCCTCTGCAAGAAAAGGCTTCAAAAGTGATCAAAGGCTAGTGAAATAGACAAGGAATAAACTCATACATCTGAAGGGGTGATAGGAGATGTATGAATGACACTTTGTTGGTTAGTTGTCAGGCAAAACCAGGGGAAAACCAGTTGCCACTGCCCATGGTATTTCTACTTGCTGCTACCGTATGAGAGGGAAGGGATGAGGTGGCTCTTGGCCTTCCCATCAAACACTATTTAGGGATGACTTGGGCAATAAAAGGACACCCTTGGCATGAGAAAACTTTCTCCACAAGCCTTACCTTAGTGGTACAATTTCATCGCCCTTAATCAAATGAGCCTTCATTTGGGGTCTCAATGGGGTTTGGTTGGGGTTTGGGTTTCTAACAAGTCCAAATATAATTTTTCTTGGCCCAATAAAATTACTAAGGTATAAAATACTAAATAAGAATATAATGACATGGATTTGAGTGGTTAATAGCATGTGAAAATGATTCACTCAAGTGATTAAATACTAAGCTACAACCGGTTACAATTAGGGTTTTGAAGCAAACATTTGGGGTTTCAGTTTTCACCAATATTTTGGAGTTTCTATTGGATTTCAATTGTTTTGAGTTTCATTTGGATTGAAACCTTCTTTGGTTTGGCACAAACTAGATGGTTGGATGGAATATGGTTTTGCTTAGGCAGCATATCACAAAGCTTGATCTCCTTCACATTTCCATCTCATGGTTACTCTTGGTGCTAAGTGTCCAATACTATTGACCAAGTGTGACTAAGATCTTGCCAAGTGTTCAAATAAAACTTCTTTAACCTAATTTGAACATTCGACACTATGATCTTGAAAACACTAGGCTGAGTGCCACATGATGCTTATACGGGTCACTATTCACTCTAAAAATAGTGAAAATAACTTTGCACCATAAAACTCTAAATATTCATATGAAAACTAGGAGCATATATATATATATATATATATATATATATATATTTTCGTGAAATTCAACTCCTAAGTGCCTGAAACAATTCAAAACGTGTTTTTGAACAGCTATTGTCCGGAAAACGAAATCGATTTATTGCTTTATAAAATCCTAAATATTCATCTGAGTCTAATTGGCATAGATCGTTTATCACTCTAACACTTCTAATTATTTCAAATAAATAAAATCGCATTTCTGACAGCATGGTGCGTGTAAAACTGACCATGCTGACTGAATAAAACATACGCGAATGATTTATTCCTGAAAACTTACGATATTTCCACGAGATTCCTAAAGCCTAAAGAAGTTCATCTGTTGAATTTTTGCGGCGCTATTACAGAAATAATGCACAATGGCTCGACAAAGTGAAATCAAAAAAAAAAAAAAAAAAGAAAGAAAAACCTCTTGCACCACAGCAAGGACAGATTGAATGAGAAGAAAAATTTAGGGTTCCACCTCTAGTTTTGCAACTATGTTTAGAGTATTGTAGTTTTTATTTCTCTTTTGCTTATTTAAATAATGTTTTGACATTTATTTAAGTTTATATTTTGGTGTTTATTTTCACAAATATGTCTAACTATATTTTCAATTAAAGTTAAGGACGAAACCTCATTGAAGATTAGTAATATTATTTAAGAGATTTGTTTTTTCTAATTATTTATGTGTTAAAAATATATATTTTTGTTACTTCATATCAATTGAGAGAGATATAATTCTTGATATGAGTTCAATCATATTTTTCTCATGATTTAGAATAATCTTAATTAGTTGAGATCTTGATTCATAATGTTAAAAATAAAATCTAATATCTTTTTTGATTTGTTTTAACAGGTACAAGTGTAACAACCCGCCAGAAACTGAATGAATTTCTTTAGGCTTTAGGAATATTGTAAAACTCCAAAAAAGGTTTCATGAATTGAGCAATCAATTAGGTTTTAGTCTTTAGTATAGTTTGTTTCTTAGCCTCTTTGGTTATAGAAATGTAGGAATATGAGATTGAGAAATGGTTTGTGCCATTAGTCTTAGATAAACATTTAGGATTTTATGATGCTATAATACGTTTTTCATTTTTCGGATGAAAATGCTTGAAAATGCTTTCTCATTTAATCAAGGCACTTAGGAGTCAAATTTTGAGAAACGAATTAAACCACTAGTTTTGTATAATTATTTAGAATTGTATGGTGCAATGTTTATTTTTGCCTATTTCGGAGTGAATAGTAACAACCGTGATTACGCCATGTGGCATCTAGTTATGTCAATTTTCAAATCGTTGTGTGGATTGTCCAAATCAATTTAGAGAAGTTTTATTTGGACACTTAGCAAGATCTTTAGCTATACTTGGTGAATAGTATAAAACACTTGGCACTAAGAGAAACCATGAGATGGATATGTGAAGAAAAGGAAGGAAAATCACCATTGAGATCCAATTGAAGTCACAAAACCAAGGTAGAAGCCAAAATCATAAATGGTTCCCAAATCCTATTTTGACCGATTTCTCAAATCCTATTAACCACTCAAATTCATGTCATTATTCCTTCATTTATTCTTTATATCTTGAAAATTTCATTGAGACAAGAAAATCTGGATTTGGGCTTGTTAGAAACTGAAACCCTAAAACAAACCCTCTTTAAATCTTAAAGTGAGGCCCAATTGGTTTAGGCCCATTAAGGCCCACCGAAAAGTGTCATCAAGCCAAAGGTTCGTACCCTCCCCCCCCCCCCCCCCCACCACATTGCCCTAGGTATATACTACAGCTGCCATTGTTAGCCCAAAAAGTGGGTGATGGGAGGCCAAACCACCACTCAAAACCACCATGTCACACGATAGCTTCAAGCTTCAAGCAAAAAACACCCCCATCAATTGGTCATCCTCACATCCACCATAAGCCCTCTAATCCTATATAAGTCATCCATGGGTTGACCTTCACCCTCTGGTCACTTTCCATTCACTGTTTGGAAGAGAACTCTGGTTCAAGTTTTTGGCTGATCTTGCTTGAATTTTTTGAAGCCTTTCTAAGTAGATTCTCATGAAAATACCTTTACATAAATTGTTCCTCTTTGCCCATAATTTTGTGCAAAGTTTTTGGGGGGTGGATTGATGAAAAGTGAGTCTAAACACATAGAGGTCATATTGGGCGACAATCTGGATGATTTTGTGAGATCTTGATGTTTTGATGCACTTTTTTTGTTAAAGTTAGGAGTTGATATTGATATGATGAAATGCTAACACACTTTTATACATTTCATGAGTTGATACAAAGCATGCTATTATTTTTATTAAAAAATTATGCAATACTCCTTGCAGTTGAAACTATAACTCACAAAATAGATTCTATTTTGAGGTCTATTTTGAGGTTTTGATGATTTTTAGTTCTTAAGACCTAGTCCAATGGCTATGAAATTCTTATATTATGTTCTTAAGACTTTCATAGATGTTTAAGAGTTTGTTTTTGAATAAATATTGGAAGCATATTTTGCATGAAAAGGTTCAGTTATGACTCAATATTGAAGCTTTCTGGTTGCTTAAGGTTTTAATGAAACTTTTGCCATATGATTTTTGGATTTAATACTCGGATCATGTTTAGAATTTAATTATGAAGTATATAATTTTTTCCTTTAAGGTTTACATGATGGATATTTCAAATTTAGCGTGTTTGTTATAAGTCAAGAACACATGATACTCAGTTTGGACCTTATAAGCATGCCGAGTGGTTTAATGTTGATGTTTTTATTTTTGGTTGATGTTCAAGCATAGTTATCACTTAGGTCAGATTATAAATATGTTAAGAGTGAGGTTATTGACTTTTGGAGTCCTTGAAGTTTCTTGGAAAAGTGTTAGATCAGGTGCATCAAGGAGTTGTTTTATTTGTCCAAGATTTGGTGTTTTGGCACTTTCTTGGCATGAGGAATTTATGATTTTGTGGAAGGTATATTTTGTCATATTGGCATGATCTTACAACATAGGATATGATTTTCAATTGTTGTATAAACCGGTTTGAGCATGAAAGTTTAAATTTGGAAGAATTGCAACAAAAATCAATACTTTTAGCCATTGCATTTTTCGGCCAAGGCATAGTTTATATGGTTGTGCTTTGTTTTAGTTTTTCATGATTACATATTTGGAATTAGGACAATTTACATGAGGCCCCAATCATGGCTACTAATAAAATAAGAGTAATGTAAATTTTGGTAGAATTTGGAATTAGTATGCAAAACCCTTAATTTATGGGAAAAATTATCATTTCTCACAAGTAGAGGGGTAAAATGGTATTCTTGTTATGCGTTAGTAAATTTTATGTTTCTAAGTGTTTAGTAGAATATGGTAACCCTTAAAACTATATCATTTTAGTGCACATTATTTTTCCACTACTTCTACGTACATTATTACATACTCGTAGGTGCAAATAACTATTATGTGATGCGTGCATTACGTACTCACAACAGGTGCAGATACTTATGATGTGATGTAGTACCAACAGGGGTACATATCTTAAGAGGACTTGTGTAGCATTCACATGTCATGTTTGATTAACCAGATTATTATTGAACAAGATCTTAAGTTCATGTTTAGTTCAAGTTCAATTTTAGTTCATGTTAGTTTCAGTTCGCGTTCAGTTTCTGTTCACGTCAGTGTATGCCAGTTACATATCATGCCAATTCAGTCTGTGTCAGTTTTCAAGTTATGTACATGTCATGCTATTTGCCAAGTCATGTCACTCTCATTCATATTCATGTCAGCATTCATTTCATTTTATTATCATGCATGCATCTGTATACTGCTAGTTTAAGTTGTTTGTTTACTTGCTAATATTTATAATCAAATCTCACTTGGTAATCCCAAATACCATCCCTCGGAATGGTAGATCATGTGTTAGGACATGCAGAACTAGTAAAGAATCACCTGGATGAGGATGATTAGGCCCCAACGCGAAGATGAGGAGGAGCTTATCACTTCAGTCATCCAGTTTTTAGATAGGATCATGGCTATCTTAGCTGAGTTGCGCAAGCGGTTCAGCGAGCTAACTTAGTAGTTATGCTTTTATTACTATACTTAAGGAGTATTGTCTCCAGTACACATGTCGTTATAGACCTTTTGGACAAGTACTGTAACTTTTACACTTCTGTTATCATTTGATTATAAAGTATGCTTACATTATTTTAGAATATGTTATATCTGGTATATAATATTGCTCAAAGATGCAAATTATCTGCGATGAATATTGCATATTGTTATATGCATGCTAAGTGTATTGCATTTTTATCTATCATGAACGGGGGCAGGTAACTTTGTATTACATGTCCCGACACTTCAAACTTTGTCAAATCTCAAGTGGAGTTTGTTGGCATCACAGCAAGTGAGGATTTGATTTTATATTTTTAGCGAAGAAGAACATGCTTTAAATATTTTTTCAAAAAATACAAAAGAGATTTCAATGATGATATTTTCCAAGATTATCATGTAGATGTTTGTATAGAATAAACTATCATAAATATATTACTATGAATTAATGAGGTGGATTCCAAAACCTTAGTTCATTCTCCATAATATTTTATTCATTGTTTAGATTAATTTACATCTTTAGAATTTGTCTTATTTCTTTTTATTGTGATTAGTTTATTAAATTAATTATTTCTTAATTTGGTTAATTGGTTGTTTAGTTCTTAATTTATTATTTTATTTTATAACTCATATTTCTGAACTAGATTAGAATTTATTTGATTTATATTTGATTGGTTTCCTAAATTTTTACAATCTCTTATGGGTTCGACCTCGTTCTTGCTAAACTATATTTTGATACGGTTCGTGCACTTGCGATTATGATTAAAATTTCACAACACACAAGAAGGCAAAATCTCCACCTAAAAGGTTCTGGCTTTGAACCTCTTCCGATATGCAGGTGCTAGGGAGTTTGGAGCGAGGCCTTTCTGTTCCTCCCTTGAGAAAGAAGGAGGAGGCCTCTTCCTATCAAGGCACGAGCTCCACCTCTAGCGTCAAATAACAGTTGACCAACAGTGCGGGATCGGTTCGGAGATATCATAAAATAATCTATATTCTCCTGAGTAAGGAGAGCATCAATCATGACCCCACTTGGATTCAGCCTAACCCAAGAATTGGCAAATTCTAGGCGGCTGGCTTCTCGCTAGGAAAGGGGCAAGTCCAGGGAGTTGCAGTTAGGAATGCGCCCGGATATGGCCCAAATGGGAAAATCGATGTGCCTCGCTTCACTTGCAGAAAACTCCCAAACCGCACCAAAAACAAAGAAAAACTTCATGCTCCATTATTTGATTTGGAAAAACCGAGACTCTATCTATGCCACCTTACTACCCATCTATGCTCGAAAGCTGTACAGGTTGCCTAGGTGTAACCAGATGCCGTGGAAAGGGATGAACTCATGGGTCGTAAGGTCTGAGTACTCATCGTTCATGGGTTCCAAGGCCATGCTCCACGCCACACAACATAGCAGTAAAATCCTCTATGCATTCGGAAGAAGTTGCGAGGGAGCCAACCCTAGAAGATCCAAAACCTCGTGCACCAGGCCACAGAAGGGAAGTCACAACCCGATAGAAAATATGCCTAGATCAAGGGCAACCAATCTGGCTAACTTCTCCGAGTCAACCGCGCCCTGGTGTGGGAGGGGGGGGGGTAGGCAACAATAGCTCGGCAGAGTCTAGGACCCCGTATAAGTCTTGCACAGATCCCTCCATGGTAAGGGTGGTGGACCAAAGGTTCCCAGCAAACCACTCATTGTTCGGAGAACCCTCATTGTTGGTCTCGCTAGGAGGTTGTGGCTTGGGAAAGAATCAAAACCACGAGCTCCACCCTGAGCTCCTCTGCCAACAGTATGACGGGAAGCCATCCAAGAATGGGGGAAAGTGAGAAGATGAAGTGTTGAAGTGACAGCGGTGGGAGCGAAAGGCTAAGAAAGGGACAGAAAAAGTACAGAATAGGGACTCGCAATGCTTAAGCAAAGGCTAAGTTCGCTGTAACCCTACCTGAGAATGATGCATGTCTGATTGAATAAATCAGCTTCGAAAGATGGGAAAGTGGAACCAGCAAAGCGGCACAATCCTAGGATGGCAAAAGGGTGAAAAAGGGACATAATAAGTACAGAAGAGGGACTTGCAAAGCTTTAAAGAAAGAAGCAACAATTGAGTTCCCTGCAACCCTACCCAAGAACAACGTGCGTCTGATTGTATAAACTGGCTCTGTAAGGTGGGAAAGTGGAACTAGCGTAGCAGCACAATGTTGGGAAAAAATCATCTTACCAATGATAAAAGAAAAGAAAGGAAAGGAGAAGAAGGGAATAAAAGGAAAAATTCTCATCGCTCGCACAATGAGAATTTACAAGGTAACCAATGGGCGTAAAACTGCCAATAGGACCCGAAGAAGGCCTCCGGGTGGACTCACAAGGCTTAGTCTAGAGGATAGAGAAGGCCCGGATGAAAAAGCCCATTGCCTGCAACCTAAAACTTGAGTCCTAAAGGGACTAAGATCTACCCCCTTCACCTAACATAGGCCCGGTCACTAAAGATACATCGAATGGCCGCTGAGTAGACACTCCCTAGATTGGGAAGCTCACCATGAGGCATGCCGAATTAAGTGCCCAGATATGCATGATCAGAAGACATGCCCGTAGCTAGGTAAACATGCAAGGTTCTCAACAGGGTTACTGTATTAAATGTGGCGGCATGGCCTCTTGGGAAAGGAAAGGGGACAAATAGGATGCTGGAGAAGTACGACAATGGTACCCTGAAGGGAAGATATAAGAGAGATAATGAAAGAAAACTATAGGTATGTTCAAGTTCTCCCTTTTTCCAAGTTAAACACAAAGACATTCCACTGACTAATTTATCCCTCTAAGACTCCCCTTGGCCAAAGGGGGCCAATCGAGCTCAGATTGCTGATCTTACTAGATAGCGTCTACACGGGGAAGGGAAACTCCACCAAAGACATTCCCCTGACTAATTTAGGCCTTTGAGGCTCCTCATGGCCAAAGGGGGCCAACCGAGCTCGGGCTGCTTATCCTACTAGATAGTGTCTTCACAAGGTAGGGAAAATCCATCCCAGGTGTGCGAAACACGTCATTGACACTACGTATTTTGTGATTTTTAATAGAATAGGAGAATCAACGCTACTAACCAATGTCACATTTTGGGAAAAAAACAAAAGACTTCATCAAACTTAATATTGTTAAGTTCTAAGAAAGCTAAATAGTCTGAATATAGTGATAATTCGTTCTTTCAAAATATTTACACGAAAATAAAATCATGATATATATATCATACCTGTTGCTCATAGGAAGTAAAGGGTATACAAGGATGTTTAATCGATTTTGGGAGGGGCAATGTTGTGGCCCCTAGGGTCAGTGAGGGGGAGGATGGGGCTGTTGGGTTGGCAACAGGGAAGGGAGTAGAGTCGGCATGCGTGTAAGGGTGATGGGATTCTAAGGACTGGTGCTTTGAGATTCTTTGGACGAGAGAATATGTGGGAGGCACATCAGCTTCACACGACCGGTCACTAGATGGAGGGAGGATACAATACATTCTCAGAACACATTTTATAACAATATTATAAGTGTTAATTAATACATAATATATTTTCACAACACATTTTATAACAATATTATAAGTTAAAAGTATTTTTATAAAGTAATATTATATTTATAAAATATTTTATAATATTATATTTATAAAATATTTTATAATATTACCTATCATTTAACGTATTATTATAAAATATATTATGAAAAATATTTTGTATAATGCCAGGAAGATGACAATGAGAATAAATCATGAGGTTGGCACATGTACGACAATGGAGACAGATCTTAGCAGCATCTAAAACTTTACTAGCTATAAAAAGAGCTTAAAAAGAAAAAGAAACTAGAAAAACAAAGAAAGATAGAAAAGAGAGATGGCCCAAGGAAAATCGAGACAAAAGTTGGAAAGAGAAGAAGCAGAAGCCGCAACAACCAGTCTAGCCTCATTAACTGTAAGGACAGACTGGATGGTTGCATGGGATTGGTAGCTGTTTATTAATGGTGGTTAAAGTAGACGCCAAGAGGACTGGGATATTAAGTAGTGATAAAATGAGATGAGATAATTTTAAATTAAAATTAAAAAGTTAAATAAAATATTATTAAAATATATTTTAAAGTTATTATTTTTATTTTGAGATTTAAAAAAATTAAATTATTTATTTTATTTTATATAAAAATTTAAAAAAATTATAATAATGAGTTAAAATGAGATATTTTTTAAAAATAAATAAGACTTTAATTATTTTCTTTTTCTCTCATTGAATGAACAACGGTGGGTGCAGCAACCCCACAGATCACTGTACCAGTACAGCTACCACTATTAATCATTTTATCTCTTGGGCTCATCACCTTTTATGGTCAAGGAGACCAGAAATTAGTAAATGGGCTTCAAGAAATGCATGTGATGTTTAATGTGTGAATACTGTTTCAGTAGTGATTTCTGCTCCGCTATCCTACTTACTTCCTGAGACTTGGCCTTTCTTTCGTATTGTGAACACATCCTATTTGGTGAATACCAAGACTGGAAGAGCACTTCCTCGGTCGCGTAGTCTATTTCTGCAGACTGCAACCTCTTTTGCTAAGCCTTCTTCGGCCTTTCTAACATTGCCCATCTAAGTCGTCCCCTTCTCTCTGTCTCTCTCTCTCTCTGACTTTTCGTTCATTTGTTTAGCTATCATTCACTGCTATAAAGCGAAGAGAAATATATAAACAAGCTATCCTGAATGATTTTCTGTTTATAATCCTTTAGTTCACCGTGATTATTTTTCTTGAGATATTTCTTGATGACTAAATTATGTTAGGAATTTGGACCTACCAAATTCACCTCCAGGATCTACTTTTTAGTGAAATATAAAGAAAATCAGAGAAATAATAACAACACAAGAATTTACGTGGAAACTCCTAAAAACAGGAGAAAAATCACCAGATCCAGAGAAGAAAATATACTATGTGAAAAATTATTACAATCACACAATTTTTCTCCTCACCCCAAATGACACTCACAAAGCTTTTCCACTAGTAAAACTTTAACTCTCACATCTTTCTTTTTTACAAGAAAAGGCTAATAGAAGACTTTTCTTAGAGTCACAAGTTACTAATTAAGCTTATGACTTGGTGTAATTAACTAAGAGGCCAAGCATCCTATTTATAGGCCTTGAGCCCTGCTCCTCAATTCTCTCCCACCGACGTGGGACTCCAAAGGAGCAAACCCAACAATCTCCACCTTGCGACTTTGGCTGGTCCCACAGCCACGCTCCACTGCAATGAAGATCTTCATAGCTTCTGCTATCATGCTCCACCATAAAAGCATATCCACTCAGAATAAACCAATTCCAAGCATTTCAATTTCGGCCCATGTCGAAAATAACATTGCTGAAAAATTATGGTGCAACTTCCACGTTTGGCTTTCCTGGAAGTTCATCAGCCATCGACATAAATTTTCACCACACACTCTGCATTAATGCCAAATCAATGCCTGTGTGCAAACTTGTGGACTCACTAACATTAACATATCCTCTATCATGGTAATTTTGGGAATTAGCGGCATGCCATGAGGATGTACATGTCCCTTTAACAGACATCATCTTCCATGGAGAGAGACACAACGTTAGTTTCATTACCAGTATCTCCATTTACTGACTTGGAGCCACTTGCCGAACCTGCTCCTGCTCTTGGACAATTTTTCTTGACGTGCCCAGATTGTCCACACCCCCAGCAGACTACTTTCATCTTCATGGAGTTCTTCTTCTTCCCATTACTAGCTACTACCAATGCTAAGTTTCCAGGTGGACCATTTCTTCCACCACTTAGTCTTCTCTCTTCAGAAAAGAGTTTACTAGTAACCTCTGAAAAAATTATTTTCTCCTTCTCATGTATCAAAATAGGCTTCATATGCTCATAGAAAGGTGGAAGAGACCAGATGAGTATCAAGGCTTGATCCTCATCATCAATTTTAACTCCAATAGATTCTAGCTCAGAGAAAATGCCATTGAGAACACTTAAATGATCTGAAATAGTTGTACCTTCACTCATATGCAGTGTATGAAAATGCTCCTTAAGGTACACCCGATTTGAGACGCCCTTCGTCTGATACAACTCTTCGAGCTTTTCCCAGAGTTCCTTTGTCGTAGATATTCGATGCACATTTACAAGAACATTCTTGGCCAGGCACAGACGTATCGCACTTGCTGCTCTCAAATCCAGATCCTCCCAATCTTCATCGCTCATTACAGATCTGCTCTTTGTTTCATCAGTCACGCTAGTATCACTGCTGACTTCAGGGATTGGTCTGCCCTTCAATGCCTTGTGTAATCCTGATTGAATCAAAATATCCTTGACTTGAACTTGCCACAAGCCAAAATTGATTCTCCCATCAAATTTCTCCACCTCATATCTGATAGAATTTGAAACCTTACTTCCTGACATTGCGTCGATGAATTTTTACCGTAGAAATGAATAGTACTCACTAAGTAAGTTCGCAGGAAAGATTATTCTTTCCTAGACAGAACTTCAAGGTTCCCAGGAAAGATTGGAGGGTCACACTGGACCACTTAAATACCAATCTCCTAGACAGAGCCTCCTTAGACTGTACGTATTCACACTACCACACCAAAGCTCCACCCACCAAAAAGAACCTAGTGGTTCTGATACCACTTGTTAGGAATTTGGACCTACCAAATTCACCCCCAGGATCCACTTTTTGGTGAAATATGAAGAAAATCAGAGAAATAATAACAACACAAGAATTTACGTAGAAACTCCCAAAAACAGGATAAAAACCACCAGACCCAGAGAAGAAAATACACTATGTGAAAAATTATTACAATCACACAATTTTTCTCCTCACCCCAAATGACACCCACAAAGCTTTCCCACTAGTAAAATTTTAACTCTCACCTCTTTCTTTTTTACAAGAAAAGGCTAATAGAGGACTTTTCTTAGAGTCACAAGTTACTAATTAAGCTTATGACTTGATGTAATTAACTAAGAGGCCAAGCATCCTATTTATAGGCCTTGAGGCCTGCTCCTCAATTCTCTCCCACCGACGTGGGACTCCAAAGGAGCAAACCCAACAATCTCCACCTTGCGACTTTGGCTGGTCCCACAGCCACGCTCCACTGCAATGAAGATCTTCATAGCTTCTGCTATCATGCTCCACCATAAAAGCATATCCACTCAGAATAAACCAATTCCAAGCATTTCAATTTCGGCCCATGTCGAAAATAACATTGCTGAAAAATTATGGTGCAACTTCCACGTTTGGCTTTCCTGGAAGTTCATCAGCCATCGACATAAATTTTCACCACACACTCTGCATTAATGCCAAACCAATGCCTGTGTGCAAACTTGTGGACTCACTAACATTAACATATCCTCTATCATGGTAACTTTGGGAATTAGCGGCATGCCATGAGGATGTACATGTCCCTTTAACAGACATCATCTTCCATGGAGAGAGACACAACGTTAGTTTCATTACCAGTATCTCCATTTACTGACTTGGAGCCACTTGCCGAACCTGCTCCTGCTCTTGGACAATTTTTCTTGACGTGCCCAGATTGTCCACACCCCCAGCAGACTACTTTCATCTTCATGGAGTTCTTCTTCTTCCCATTACTAGCTACTACCAATGCTAAGTTTCCAGGTGGACCATTTCTTCCACCACTTAGTCTTCTCTCTTCAGAAAAGAGTTTACTAGTAACCTCTGAAAAAATTATTTTCTCCTTCTCATGTATCAAAATAGGCTTCATATGCTCATAGGAAGGTGGAAGAGACCAGATGAGTATCAAGGCTTGATCCTCATCATCAATTTTAACTCCAATAGATTCTAGCTCAGAGAAAATGCCATTGAGAACACTTAAATGATCTGAAATAGTTGTACCTTCACTCATATGCAGTGTATGAAAATGCTCCTTAAGGTACACCCGATTTGAGACGCCCTTCGTCTGATGCAACTCTTCGAGCTTTTCCCAGAGTTCCTTTGTCGTAGATATTCCATGCACATTTACAAGAACATTCTTGGCCAGGCACAGACGTATCGCACTTGCTGCTCTCAAATCCAGATCCTCCCAATCTTCATCGCTCATTACAGATCTGCTCTTTGTTTCATCAGTCACGCTAGTATCACTGCTGACTTCAGGGATTGGTCTGCCCTTCAATGCCTTGTGTAATCCTGATTGAATCAAAATATCCTTGACTTGAACTTGCCACAAGCCAAAATTGATTCTCCCATCAAATTTCTCCACCTCATATCTGATAGAATTTGAAACCTTACTTCCTGACATTGCGTCGATGAATTTTTACCGTAGAAATGAATAGTACTCACTAAGTAAGTTCGCAGGAAAGATTATTCTTTCCTAGACAGAACTTCAAGGTTCCCAGGAAAGATTGGAGGGTCACACTGGACCACTTAAATACCAATCTCCTAGACAGAGCCTCCTTAGACTGTACGTATTCACACTACCACACCAAAGCTCCACCCACCAAAAAGAACCTAGTGGTTCTGATACCACTTGTTAGGAATTTGGACCTACCAAATTCACCCCCAGGATCCACTTTTTGGTGAAATATGAAGAAAACCAGAGAAATAATAACAACACAAGAATTTACGTAGAAACTCCCAAAAACAGGATAAAAACCACCAGACCCAGAGAAGAAAATACACTATGTGAAAAATTATTACAATCACACAATTTTTCTCCTCACCCCAAATGACACCCACAAAGCTTTCCCACTAGTAAAATTTTAACTCTCACCTCTTTCTTTTTTACAAGAAAAGGCTAATAGAGGACTTTTCTTAGAGTCACAAGTTACTAATTAAGCTTATGACTTGGTGTAATTAACTAAGAGGCCAAGCATCCTATTTATAGGCCTTGAGGCCTGCTCCTCAATTCTCTCCCACCGACGTGGGACTCCAAAGGAGCAAACCCAACAATCTCCACCTTGCGACTTTGGCTGGTCCCACAGCCACGCTCCACTGCAATGAAGATCTTCATAGCTTCTGCTATCATGCTCCACCATAAAAGCATATCCACTCAGAATAAACCAATTCCAAGCATTTCAATTTCGGCCCATGTCGAAAATAACATTGCTGAAAAATTATGGTGCAACTTCCACGTTTGGCTTTCCTGGAAGTTCATCAGTCATCGACATAAATTTTCACCACACACTCTGCATTAATGCCAAACCAATGCCTGTGTGCAAACTTGTGGACTCACTAACATTAACATATCCTCTATCATGGTAACTTTGGGAATTAGCGGCATGCCATGAGGATGTACATGTCCCTTTAACAGACATCATCTTCCATGGAGAGAGACACAACGTTAGTTTCATTACCAGTATCTCCATTTACTGACTTGGAGCCACTTGCCGAACCTGCTCCTGCTCTTGGACAATTTTTCTTGACGTGCCCAGATTGTCCACACCCCCAGCAGACTACTTTCATCTTCATGGAGTTCTTCTTCTTCCCATTACTAGCTACTACCAATGCTAAGTTTCCAGGTGGACCATTTCTTCCACCACTTAGTCTTCTCTCTTCAGAAAAGAGTTTACTAGTAACCTCTGAAAAAATTATTTTCTCCTTCTCATGTATCAAAATAGGCTTCATATGCTCATAGGAAGGTGGAAGAGACCAGATGAGTATCAAGGCTTGATCCTCATCATCAATTTTAACTCCAATAGATTCTAGCTCAGAGAAAATGCCATTGAGAACACTTAAATGATCTGAAATAGTTGTACCTTCACTCATATGCAGTGTATGAAAATGCTCCTTAAGGTACACCAGATTTGAGACGCCCTTCGTCTGATGCAACTCTTCGAGCTTTTCCCAGAGTTCCTTTGTCGTAGATATTCCATGCACATTTACAAGAACATTCTTGGCCAGGCACAGACGTATCGCACTTGCTGCTCTCAAATCCAGATCCTCCCAATCTTCATCGCTCATTACAGATCTGCTCTTTATTTCATCAGTCACGCTAGTATCACTGCTGACTTCAGGGATTGGTCTGCCCTTCAATGCCTTGTGTAATCCTGATTGAATCAAAATATCCTTGACTTGAACTTGCCACAAGCCAAAATTGATTCTCCCATCAAATTTCTCCACCTCATATCTGATAGAATTTGAAACCTTACTTCCTGACATTGCGTCGATGAATTTTTACCGTAGAAATGAATAGTACTCACTAAGTAAGTTCGCAGGAAAGATTATTCTTTCCTAGACAGAACTTCAAGGTTCCCAGGAAAGATTGGAGGGTCACACTGGATCACTTAAATACCAATCTCCTAGACAGAGCCTCCTTAGACTGTACGTATTCACACTACCACACCAAAGCTCCACCCACCAAAAAGAACCTAGTGGTTCTGATACCACTTGTTAGGAATTTGGACCTACCAAATTCACCCCCAGGATCCACTTTTTGGTGAAATATGAAGAAAACCAGAGAAATAATAACAACACAAGAATTTACGTAGAAACTCCCAAAAACAGGATAAAAACCACCAGACCCAGAGAAGAAAATACACTATGTGAAAAATTATTACAATCACACAATTTTTCTCCTCACCCCAAATGACACCCACAAAGCTTTCCCACTAGTAAAATTTTAACTCTCACCTCTTTCTTTTTTACAAGAAAAGGCTAATAGAGGACTTTTCTTAGAGTCACAAGTTACTAATTAAGCTTATGACTTGGTGTAATTAACTAAGAGGCCAAGCATCCTATTTATAGGCCTTGAGGCCTGCTCCTCAATTCTCTCCCACCGACGTGGGACTCCAAAGGAGCAAACCCAACAATCTCCACCTTGCGACTTTGGCTGGTCCCACAGCCACGCTCCACTGCAATGAAGATCTTCATAGCTTCTGCTATCATGCTCCACCATAAAAGCATATCCACTCAGAATAAACCAATTCCAAGCATTTCAATTTCGGCCCATGTCGAAAATAACATTGCTGAAAAATTATGGTGCAACTTCCACGTTTGGCTTTCCTGGAGGTTCATAAGCCATCGACATAAATTTTCACCACACACTCTGCATTAATGCCAAACCAATGCCTGTGTGCAAACTTGTGGACTCACTAACATTAACATATCCTCTATCATGGTAACTTTGGGAATTAGCAGCATGCCATGAGGATGTACATGTCCCTTTAACAGACATCATCTTCCATGGAGAGAGACACAACGTTAGTTTCATTACCAGTATCTCCATTTACTGACTTGGAGCCACTTGCCGAACCTGCTCCTGCTCTTGGACAATTTTTCTTGACGTGTCCAGATTGTCCACACCCCCAGCAGACTACTTTCATCTTCATGGAGTTCTTCTTCTTCCCATTACCAGTTACTACCAATGCTAAGTTTCCAGGTGGACCATTTCTTCCACCACTTAGTCTTCTCTCTTCAGAAAAGAGTTTACTAGTAACCTCTGAAAAAATTATTTTCTCCTTCTCATGTATCAAAATAGGCTTCATATGCTCATAGGAAGGTGGAAGAGACCAGATGAGTATCAAGGCTTGATCCTCATCATCAATTTTAACTCCAATAGATTCTAGCTCAGAGACAATGCCATTGAGAACACTTAAATGATCTGAAATAGTTGTACCTTCACTCATATGCAGTGTATGAAACTGCTCCTTAAGGTACACCCGATTTGAGACGCCCTTCGTCTGATACAACTCTTCGAGCTTTTCCCAGAGTTCATTTGTCGTAGATATTCCATGCACATTTACAAGAACATTCTTGGCCAGGCACAGACGTATCGCACTTGCTGCTCTCAAATCCAGATCCTCCCAATCTTCATCGCTCATTACAGATCTGCTCTTTGTTTCATCAGTCACGCTAGTATCACTGCTGACTTCAGGGATTGGTCTGCCCTTCAATGCCTTGTGTAATCCTGATTGAATCAAAATATCCTTGACTTGAACTTGCTACAAGCCAAAATTGATTCTCTCATCAAATTTCTCCACCTCATATCTGATAGAATTTGAAACCTTACTTCCTGACATTGCGTCGATGAATTTTTACCGTAGAAATGAATAGTACTCACTAAGTAAGTTCGCAGTCCTAGACAGAACTTCAAGGTTCCCAGGAAAGATTGGAGGGTCACACTGGACCACTTAAATACCAATCTCCTAGACAGAACCTCCTTAGACTGTACGTATTCACACTACCACACCAAAGCTCCACCCACCAAAAAGAACCTAGTGGTTCTGATACCACTTGTTAGGAATTTGGACCTACCAAATTCACCTCCAGGATCCACTTTTTGGTGAAATATGAAGAAAACCAGAGAAATAATAACAACACAAGAATTTACGTAGAAACTCCCAAAAACAGTATAAAAACCACCAGACCCAGAGAAGAAAATACACTATGTGAAAAATTATTACAATCACACAATTTTTCTCCTCACCCCAAATGACACCTACAAAGCTTTCCCACTAGTAAAATTTTAACTCTCACCTCTTTCTTTTTTATAAGAAAAGGCTAATAGAGGACTTTTCTTAGAGTCACAAGTTACTAATTAAGCTTATGACTTGGTGTAATTAACTAAGAGGCCAAGCAGCCTATTTATAGGCCTTGAGGCCTGCTCCTCAATTCTCTCCCACCGATGTGGGACTCCAAAGGAGCAAACCCAACAAGTTAGTCATTTTTTTTACCTGTTTAAATTCTTGTAGCCAAATGTAGTTCAAACTCCATTTTATTTTTATCTTGTTTGTGATTTTGAAGTATGCAATAGTACAAGTCTCGCTTATTTATTTTGTATAAAAGTCGAGATTTACGTAAAAAAAAAATAATAAATAAATAACTTTATAATAGTAAATCTTATTTTTTTCTTTTTTTTTTAAAAAAAAATACGGGATAATTGTACAGTTTAAAACTGTATCTACCCTTATAACTTAAATGACAAATTACTTTATTACAGGAGGTAGAGTACATGTCTCATCTACTTCTTGATAGTCTTCTTCTACACGTGATACTGGGACACGTAAGAAATTGTAATTTAAATACAGTCTATTTGATAGTCTTCTAAATGCACTCGACGATGATAGCATTAGTTTTAGCTTCGAATTCCCATGCCATTGGCATTAACCTTCGCATGAGTTTCTGTTCGGTAGAAAACTATGCTTTGAGCTTGTTTTCACTCGATCGGGGGGAGATAATAGCGCCATCCGTATTAGAATACACAAGATTTTCAAACTGTATAATTTCAAGGTCCTGATAAAATATTTTAATGGTCATCATCTAAAAATGTTACTCTTTTTAAAACTAAATAAAAATCAAATACATGTTCTAATAGTAGCTACATCAACTATATTAAATAAATAATATCTCTATTTTCTGTGTCATCAGAACATTAAAAATATTTATTGTATTTTTTCGAACAATTTTAGGATTTAAAAATAGAAGTTCTGTGTTCATTTCGGATATAATTTCTTCGGATAAAAAAAATTTAGGTAAATGTAAATGCATTTTCTCTATAATTTTTTTTTTTTTACTTTTCTTTCTTCCCCTTTTTGGGAAAGGTTAGAAAATGCTATTTGATTCTCTCTCTCTCTCTTTTTTTTTTTTTTTAAATGGTCATTGACTCATTGGATTTCAAAAGAAATTAATCCCTAGGTTTTACGTTTCGTTCGAAAGGATTATCGATCAATTATCCATAGATCATGTCACGTCTATATATGTGACATGCCATTATAAGTTCAAGAAATAGATAACAAAACAAACATAAATATAATTTAAAAAGAAAAAAAATAAAACAAATGAAATCTCAAAACACATATAAAAGAACAGTAGGATAAATAAAATATATAAATAAAAAAATCTAAACACGGGAAATATTAAAAGCCAAGGCCACGAAAATTAAATAAAATAATCAAATAAAAAATCCATATTCGGTCAATTATATCATTGATAAAACTAAAGAAGTTTAATTTCATTCAATGAAGTCTTTCCTAATTAGTAGTAAGAAAGGTGAAAACATCGATCTAATCAGAAAGTATTTATGAGTGCATCTAAGTTAAATATGACAAATATAGTGTTGTCAGTGTTCTCTGCTAGGATTTTGAATTTTGGTTTCTCTGCCCTTGGTATGGTTACCCTAAAAAAAAAAATAGTAATTAGATTTTAATGTTTTGTCGGGTTTGTTTTGATAATTATTTTCATCTCATTTAATAATTATAATTTTTTTAAATTTTCACATAAAATAAAATAAATAATTTAATTTTTTCAAATCTCAAAATAAAAATAATATTAAAAAATATATTCTAACAATATTTTATATAACTTTCAAATTTTATTTCAACTCATCTCATCTCAGCCACGAAGAAACGTGTATAAGATATTCATAGGCCACAAGTCAAGTTTTGATGGCTGTCATGGATATTGACGACACGTTTTTAGCCTATCAAAGATTAACATATGACTAGCCGTTAATTTTCTGACGGCAAATTGAGGGAGGTGCCTATTTGAAAGTTTATTGATGTTAAGATATTAATTTTACGAAAAATTTGAAAATTCAGACATCGAATTGTTAATATCAGATATTAATTTTCTCACTATATATATAATGCAGATTATTGATAATCATAAAATATGCAAAAAGTTTTGTGTTAATGGTGTGAAAATGGAAGAAGATATCAACCAGGAGCTTCTTAGCAAACCAGCAAGAGCAGAAGTAACTGTAGCCGATCATGAAGTGTCGTTAAAGAACAAGGTTTGGGATTCCTGGTGCAATTTTTGTGATAACAGCATGCAATTGGTAATGAAATCTGCATTTGAATTGTAATTGTGAATTCGGAAGTGCAGTTGGGCATGGCAAGTGCACTGGAAACTCTCTGTGGGCAAGCATACGGTGCCAAACAATATAACATGCTTGGAGTATATCTTCAAAGATCGTGGATAGTCTTGTTCTGCACCTCATTGTTTCTTCTTCCTCTACTTATCTTCGCAACCCCAATTCTTAAGATTTTAGGCCAAGATGAGAACATAGCAGATATTGGAGGGGACATTGGTCACTGGTTCATTGCCGTGCTATTTTCCTTGATTCCAAGTTTTACATGTCAAATGTTCCTACAAGCACAGAGCAAAAACGTGATCATAACTTACTTGGCAGCATTTTCAATTGCAATCCACCTCCTCCTCTCATGGCTTTTAACTGTGAAGTATAAGTTTGGGATTCCCGGTGCAATGTTCTCCACTGTGTTGGCATATTGGATTCCAAATATCGGTCAGCTTGCATTTGTTATCTGTGGAGGATGTCGGCAAACATGGAAAGGTTTCTCATCACTCGCTTTCAAGGAGCTTTGGCCTGTTATCAAGCTTTCTGTGTCATCTGGTGTTATGCTCTGGTAAGCACTTATCCAACATGGTGTTCAGAGACTTTTATGTTTTAAATACAGACCAAAGTAATATGGCATGTTATTTTTTTTTTCCCTGAAAAATAGTTATTGTTCTTCTTTATAGAAATTCTCTTTATGACCTTTTGAAGTTTGTGAGTTCCTTGTAAGGTTTTATGACTGACATGATTGCTTTTGTATTATAATTATTACTGAACGCTATTTTATTTATGATAGTCTCGAGATCTGCTGCAATACAGGGTTGGTTATTCTAGCAAGATTCATGAAAAATGCTGAGGTCTCCATTGATGCTCTATCTATATGGTAATTCTTTCAGGCTCCCCTCCCTTTTTACTTTGTCATGTTTTCATACCCGTGCCATTATGTTACTATTGGAAACATTATCCAGACACAAGAAATACTGTTTTATGCCCCTTGATCATTGAAATATCTGTTCTATTTTTACAGCATTAACATCAATGGATTAGAAATGATGATATCTCTCGAATTCTTGGCTGCAGCAAGGTATCACCATCATCTCCATCCTTGAAACATAAGTTCACATCAAATTCATGATCATTAAGCTTTGGTGAGAGTAGTTTTTCTCCACTTGAAAGTGTGTTTTGAATGTGGGTTTTTCATCAACATTTAGAACTACTTATTCATAAAATCTGCTTATGAATGTTTTAACCTCATTCTTGTACTGATGCTTGATTGAAATCTTACAGTGTTCGGGTATCAAATGAATTGGGAAGAGGGGATTCAAAAGCGGCAAAGTTCTCAATTGTGCATACAGTGCTGACTTCATTTGTCATTGGATTTGCCCTTTTTCTAGTTTTTCTCTTTGTGAGAGGACGTATTGCTTACATATTCACCGACAGTCAGGAGGTTGTTGAAGCAGTTGCAAGCTTGTCACCCTTGCTGGCTGTATCGATACTATTGAACAGTATTCAACCTGTGCTCCCTGGTACTCTTCCCCTCTCATTCTCTCGTGCTATTTTCTCTGATGACTATAATACTTAGGTTTGGTAGCTGGAATAGATCCTTAGAATTGAATAACTATTCCTTAATTTGTTAGCGTTTTAATGAACACTAATTAACAACCCTGGGGTATTAGAATAGGAAATTTTTAGATTTTTAAAACTTAAAACTGTAATACTTCCAAGGAGGACATTTTAGCCCTGGCTTATGTCATCCCTTGTGGCCGAAGGATTGTCCGACCACCCTTGTGATATTTTTTAAGAGGACAGTACCCCTAGTTTTATTAATAATCCTTATTTATGGTTGAGGAAAACTATGGTTAAAAAAAAAAAAAAAAAAAACTTGGGGGCACAAAAATCCCAAAACCAATCTTTAAAATATAATAAGAGAAATATATCCTACATATACTAACTAAAATTTCTATACTCATAGAGAAAACTATAAGTACCAATTAAAGCAATGAATTCAACCAAAAGTAACCAGCAAACCAGAAATATCAAGAAATCAGCTTATCAAATCAGTGTCTAGACCGAAATAAATTCGTGTAGTCCAACCTATAACCGCAATACCTTTTTAGGAATATGAGAGACAAAACAAAATATGTAACAGAAACACCATCAGCCCCTACTTTAGCTAGACAATCAGCTGCAAAGTTACTTTCCCTGTAAGAATATTGAAGAGAAAATGATAGAACTTGTTGAAAGGAAATTACGATGTCATCCCCCATTTTGAATTCAAAAACTAGTGGACAAGTATAGCTGAATCTCATTCAAATATTACTCTCAAAGAGTCCCATTTGTAAACAATAGAGTAGAGCTTCCCTTCTCTACATATCTATTAGGCCTCGTTTGTTTTTTTGAGTTCATCTCAAGTCAACTTATCTCATCTCATCTAATCATTACAACTTTCTCAAATTCACACACAAAATAAAATAAACAATTCAACTTTTTCAAATCCCAAAATAAAAATAACATTAAAAAAATATATTTTAATAATATTTTATTCAATATTCAACTTTTATCTCAACTCAACTCATTTCATCTCAAAAAACAAACGAAGCCTTAGTGTCATCCCCCAAATAAAGTGAGAAAGCAAAAAATGATGTCACACAAGTAAGATATCATGTTTCCAGCTACCGTGTTCAAAGTTTTTCTTACGAACCCTCATTCCACGAACCAAGCTTACTCATATAATGAGGATAAATTGTGGCCATCATTAAACTATTATAAGGTTCTGTTATTTATATATGCAGTATTGAGTTAATGACTCGTTTGCAATGTGCATTTTACATTTTGACTTAGCATCAACATCAAGAAATTAGTGGGATGAAATGAAGTGGATATTAGAAACTAATCTCAGTCAATTTGGACTAGATTTTTGTTAGCCAAAGTAACATTAGTTTGTTAATTTTGACATTTCTTTAGGAGTGGAACAAAATTTTCCTCCAATCATTTGGGTTGGAAGACCTTTCTCCAACCCAATAGATAATGCATTTGCCTTGTCAAAATGAATATTTTCCACATTTTGAAAGAATTTACTTCTGATGACATTAGCGAATTAGTTGTAAAGTAGATGATTTTTGTGGACAGGAGTTGCTGTTGGAGCTGGGTGGCAGAGCACAGTAGCATATGTTAACATAGCCTGCTATTATCTTGTTGGAATTCCTGTTGGTGCTGTTCTTGGATATCTTTTTAATATGGGAATCACGGTGAGCTTTTCCATTCTTATGTTGTGTTTAGAATCTGTATTTTCTAACTACTCCAAAAGCTAAAACAGGAAGAATTCTATTTGCCAGTTAGTGTGGACACATCTTCCATACTGTTTATATCCCATGATTTAATAAAATTGTGTCATATTAAATTATTACCTATAAAAACATGTCACATAAGTAAGTTTAACTGCAAACTTGTTTTTTTAAAGAAAAGGACGGTACTCCAATTTTATTTGTAGACCTTTACTTGTGGTGGAAGAATACCTTATACATAAGGGCAAAGGGGTAACAAATGGAAATTTCAAAACCAGGCTCTTATGAAAAGCCATTGATGGGAAAGATACAATACTGAAAATACAAGAAATCCATGAAGAACAATCTAATGTCGAAAGTTGGGAATATCTGTACAATCTAAAGCGAAAAGGCCAACCATATGTTTGGAAAGTTAAAAAACGGAAGAGAAACTTACAGTGCTGCCTATAGCTCCTTGATTCGCAAGACTATATGCTAAAGTGTTCCCTTCTCTATAAACATGAGTAATGTTAAAAGAAAAGAAATGGTTAAAATGTAAATTATCATCCCAATGATCAGCATATTTCCATGCAAAGTTCAACTGCAAATGTTTCATGTTTTTCTCAATCAGTCAATCTCATCTTGTAGGGTGTTTGGGTTGGAATGTTGTTTGGAACAATTGTTCAGACTCTTGTACCCGTTGTTATCACTTATAGAACTGACTGGGACGAACAGGTATTAGCTTTTGTTTGCCTTTTGTCATCTTAATTATAGCTGTTTATTTTCTAGTTTTACATTAGCCCATTTTATTCATACAATGTACATTTGTAGGTAATTTTGGCACATAAAAGGGTTAAAAGGTGGGGAGCAGAAGATGCTAAAGAAGGAAAACCTGCTGCATCAGATGTCTAGTTTTAGCTTTCCCATTCATCTTACATCATATGAAAATCTTAAAAAAAAATGAAATCTGAAGTTATTTTCTTTCTCAGACACCTTTTGTTGTTGATTGTTGAGACTGAATTATGTTTCTGTGAAGATGTAAGTTGATGTATTGAAAGAACTAATTTTAATTTATCTGCAATGTATATTGTGATGCCCCTAACCTCCCTCTTGGGATTTGATGGAGATCAAGATGTCAGGATATACAACACTAGGTTATAAATCCCATCACTCATGACAGATAATATGATTGCACCTAACACGTGTCTAGCATTATGAATAATTAGCAGCGGAAAAGTAGTAACAAATATTTGTATCAGAATAAAATACATTCCGACATACATTTCATAATAACATTAGATAGTTCTTACGTAACAAACCACCTGTTTTAAAAACAAAGTCATCACATCTCAAATGCACAGATACCATAATACCTTAAAACTCTTGAAAACGCCGATGCTACTCGATTCTTTTATCTCAATAAATTTTTTTTCTTCTTCCAATAGCGAAAGTCTTCCCCATCAATCCGATAATTCTTCAGCCATAATGACCACCCTCCGAAGATAAGAGAAAATACACAAAAATAAAGAGTTGCTACCCATACGAAATAAAAATGCGCTTCCCAGCACGCACTGAATACTCCAAGCATGAATACTGAATATCATGATTCCCGCAAGAAATTCCCATGGAGTTAACTTGATCATTTGATTGCTTTCGGTTATAATTTGGCTTTTGAATTTGAGACACTCCCTTTATTGTGTGCATTGTGGAAAGAAAGGTTAAAACTTTCTGCTGTTAAATTGTGAAAAAGACAGTCGTTCTTTTGGTTATGAAGTTTTTGTAAGCTTTGATGGGTTAATGTTGCATTTTCAATTCCTTGTTGAAGTTTATGAATTGATTGATTTCATCATATTTTATCTTTAGTAGAGCTGGCAGTGCAGGGATCACTTAAAAAAATGTTGCATTATGCCACCACATCTAGCAGTGCAGGATATTCCCAGGTTTCTACAAGTGCAGTCCGAGGACCCAATAAAAAATAGCAAGGCAGACAGTGGACCTTCCATAATATTTAACAATCCCTGGATAGATCTTGCGCGCAGGAATCATTTTGAAAGCTAATGCATGGAAGTGAATATATACTACATTGAACAAACAAAATGAAAATCAATTATCAAATCTAAGGAAGAATCTTTGTAGTGAACAGAGATCTAGCCTCTTTCACATTCTCTCCAACATAACCAATTACTTACTAGCTCATGAATTCCGCATTCTCAACATGATTAATCAATGATCAATGTTGTCTGAAAAGGCATGACACGTTGCCAATATACGTTGCCATACACGTTGCCAATATATGCATACAATTAGGGGTGTAAATTTAAACCGAGAAACCGAAAAATAGGACCGAACCGAACCGGACCGGACCGGTTGGTCCGGTTTTGAACCGGTCCAGTCCGGAACCGGTTCCTATATTATGAAAACCGGCCGGAACCGGTCCGGTTCGGTTCCGTAGTTTCCGGAACTGGACCGGTTGAAAAAAATACATATATAAAAATTAATTTTATATATTATACAAAATATTTATATATATAAGTTTTATATATAATATATAATTACATATTAAATTTTTATATATAATATATAATTATATATCATATATGAAATAATTTCATATTATAATTTATAAATTATAACATAAAATGTTAATCTTAAATATGAACATTTGTAATTTTTTTGATCATATGTTATTAATATAATTATATATAAGATAATTTTATTATAATTTATAAAATAAAAGTTTAATCTTAAAGATGAAAATTTAATTGATCATATGCTTTAAACGTAATATATATATATATTAAATTATTAATAACATTTTATTATAAGAAGTAATAATTTATTATATATTTTTTACATTTTAAAAAAATCAGAAAATCGGACTGGACCGGACCGGAAACCTGTAAAACCGGATGTACTGGTTTAGGAGGGTAGCCGGGGTGTAATCGGTTTTGAAAAATGAAAAACCGGTACATACCGGTTCGGTTCTAGATTTTATCCAAAACCGGATCTGACCGGACCGGACCGGTTACACCCCTACATACAATCCGTCCAGGAGTTTTCCATATGCATAACATATATATATATATATGTGTGTGTGTGCGCGCATCTTGAATTATCTTAAAATCTTAGCACTAAAAACTTGAAGATCGGTACAATAATATTCCTCGAGATTGAAATTTAACGTGAAGATCAGTACAATCATTTCTACTCATCAACCAGATTTTTCCCAAGTACATTGACTTATTGTAACACCTGGGCCAGCACGAAATTCGAATCCAAATTTTTTATTTTTTTTATTTTTTTGTTCATGAATGAAAAGCCCACTTGAGTTTTAACGAGTAATTTTTTAGAATAGGTTACGGACCCAGAATTTTTATTGATGGATTATGGACTTTTTATTGGGCTTAATATTTAGATTATTTTCGGTTAATATTTTATGGATCAAGTGGGATTTATTTTGAGTTTTTTGACTTGACAAATTGTAGAGCCAAGGCTAATTTAAAATGTGAGATGAAGCCCTCTTATAAATCAAGAAGTGGGCCCAACAAGCCCAAATTCGTAAGAAGCCATTTTCAACCCCTATCCACTCACATTTTCTTTCTATTTTCTTCCCTAGGGTTATTCTTCACATCCTTGGCATGCAGGTTTCTTCCTCTTAGTTTTCTCTAGTATTTTTCCCATCACCTAAATATATTACGTATTGCATGTTGATAGTGGAACAAGATTTGGGAGCCATAAACCTTCAGTGAAGCACCCCCTCCACAGTAAGGAAAACCACTCCACTGTCGCTAACGAGGCCAACCTGAGACGAAACTGGTGGCACGTGATCCGTGGTGTTGCTGCGTCCAAAAAACAACACCGAACGGAAACCACCCAGCCTCCATCTCCCTCACGTTAGTTTCTCTTTATCCCAACGTCAGAATATACTCACTGTAGCAACCATCAACCACTGCCTCCTGCACCACAAAACGCGTGCGACATCCACACGAAACCAAAGCTGAACAACTCTGTTTTTGCAGTCTGAAAACATAGCAGAACTGAGATGGCCATTTTCGGTTGATCATCACCTTGGTTCTCTCATCACTCTCTCTCTCTGCACTCGGCTACCCAGCCGCCGACATAGCCATTGTCCACCTCCTAGCTCTTTGCACAACTTCTTCCCGCACGGTGAGCTTCCACTCTCTCTCTCTATCATCACTTTGCCTCTCTCTCTCTCTCTCTCATCGTGTTTCTCTCTCTCACTTTCTCTCTCTTCCAGGGAGCTGCCACCTCCCCCTGCCCTGCCGCCGCCCCTGCCGTGCCGTCATAGACATCCACCCAAGCCATCGCTGCACATAGCTTTCGGTATGCATGGCCGTTGTTACGCAATATTAGATCCTAGTTTATTTTCTCAAAAAGCCATGCGGGTTATGAATTTCTTTCCCAAAATGCCCTTGAATGAGTATATATTGATCATGTATTTTTAATATATGCCATGTGTAGGATTTATTTGTAGTATAAGAATTTATATTTACGGATTGAAGTGAAATTATTAAATATATGAGTTTTATATATGATTAAGTTAATTTTCAAAATGAATCTAAGTTGTAGTTGTTTAATTTTTAAAATATTTTGGTATAACTATATTAGCTAGTATTAAATTTTATAATTTGATTTCATTAGTAAATAAGTTAGATTTTGTGTTTTAGTCATACGGAATAATTGGACGTTGATGAATTTAGAAATGTGATGATATTTTAGGATTACGTGAATTTAGGTTTTTGAAGAATTAAAATAGGTTATTTTAGCATCTCAGGCATAAATATTGAAATACGTGTTCGATTGAAAATTTATGAAAATTAGGTTATTATGTTATAGGTGGCGAATAATATTTGTTCAGCATTTTTTAGGAAATTTCTTAAAAGCTAAGAAATCCAGTAAATGGGTTCCTATGCTAGACTTTGTATAAAAAAAATGAAACGAGGTTGATTTTGAAAATACGCATGTTTGTTTTGAAAAGAAATTTAAAAACAACCTCAAATATGTATTTTGCATATGCATGAAAGCTGTATAGGGAGAAAGAATTTTCTGTCATGACTGGTGTATACATAAGCTAATTTTGCGCATTCTGTTTCTAATCTGAAAAAAAGCAAATATAAGTCTTCTTTTTTTGAAAGTTTTAATGAAATAAAGATGTTCTGATGCATGAGATCTAAAATTCTTGTTGTAAATAAATGAAAATGTTTTGATTCTATTTATTTCGAACATGTGAAATTATTTGAAACTGTTCAGTATTTGATTTTTGATGATGTGGCATCTGAAAACCTTGGCATGAGATTCTGATTTTGTATTCTGATTAAAGTCTGATTCTGATAGTTCTATTCTGTTCTGATAAGGCCCAACCACGGGTGATAATAGTGGATACGGCCCAACCACGGGTAATAATAGTGGCATACGACCCAACCACGGGTTATAATAGTGGATACAGCCCTTCCACGGGTTATAATTGTGGTTTATAACCGTAGCACGGGAGTTAAACATAGTATACGGCTCAACCACGGGTGATAATAGTGGATATGACCCTTCCACGGGTTATAATTGTGGTTTATAACCCTACCACGGAGTTTAAAAATTGTATATGTCCTGATGTGATGCTCTGATATGATAAAAATGAGGTCTCAGATTTTGATATGCCAAAGGATTTTTGAATAAGAATGTTTTTCTGAAAGTTTCGCTCTGATTTATTTGTAACATGTTTTTATATTTGCATTATGAAAGTAAATGTTTCTGTTTCTGCATTCTGAAGGTAAACATTTTGTTTTGCATTATGAATTCTGAAAATGCTCATGTTTACACACTGGTATATGTTTTCTGCTTACTGAGTTGTTAATAACTCACATCTTATCTTCACAATATTTTTCAAATAATTTTGATGCCTCAGGTAGAAGTCAAGAGTAAGGTTTGATGATCATAGAGGAATAAGTGCCGAATGGTACAAGTTTATTGGAGAAGTATTCTTTAGTAAGTTTATGATTTTATGTCATTCGATATTTGGAGTCATGAATATTTAAAAAAAATTATGGAGTTTTTAAATTATTTCATTGAGGTATTTATTTGGTGTCTTGGTGGAGGAACATATATTTTTTATTTGAATAAATGGATTT
Source organism: Juglans microcarpa x Juglans regia (assembly GCF_004785595.1). Taxonomy (NCBI): domain Eukaryota; kingdom Viridiplantae; phylum Streptophyta; class Magnoliopsida; order Fagales; family Juglandaceae; genus Juglans; species Juglans microcarpa x Juglans regia. Next base: position 22,308,449 of record NC_054603.1, on the reverse strand, counting down.
TTTTTATCTATTGTTTAGCCACCCCAAAACACTACGGAAGGGTCGGACTTTAGTGGAACCCAGTTTGGCCTTATAGTGATTGAGACTCAAGAAGTGTAATTAATCTTATTTAACTTTAGAAAGTGTAATTAATCTTATTTAACTTTGTCACTCTCTCACTTTGACCACTGCAAGGCCAAACTGGGTTCCACTAAAGTCCAACCCTTCGGTAGTAGTGTTTTGGGGTGACTAACAATAGATAAAAAAAAAATACTAGATCAATTTATGTCCTTCAAATAATCAAAGTATACCATGAGACCTCTTACAAGAAACACAAAAAATCAAATATGCAACCTTGCACGCATAAATGCACATACACATATCGGATGAGACATATTAGAAATACCAAAAATATTCAAGCATTTTCAGACCCAAAAAATGCATTTGGAATTTGTATAGTAACCAAAACGAAGACATCAAAGTTCTAATATGTACTAACCTCCAGTTTAATAACACAATATAATTTAAAGGCAGTAAGAGTTATGTAACTTGAACGGGAACACTCTCTTGCCCAAATAAATTCCTGCACATATATCATATATGCGGCCATCCGTGTGTGTCAAATAAGATCTTTTACTAAAGTGCTTCGGAATGAATTTACTACTTTTGTAGAATTAGCAAGACCAGGTTGTTGGAGGTTTCAAATTCTCATATGTTCATAACAATTTGGTTGACCAGATACATCAAGGATAAGAAGAAGAAGACAACATATAGGATAATAAGAGCTCTGAAATTAAAATATATGTGGTTATATATTGACCACCTTGTATTCCATGTTAACCCAAACAAAATGGTTTTAAGAAATTTACTCATTAGAGATGCGATAGTTTTACAGTGCAGAAATTGAACCTCTTCCTTTTCTATCCATTCATACAAAATATTGCCAATTTGTTAAATAATAGCTTCATAAGTACGTGGTGATGAGCCGCATGAAGAACTAGAAATCCTCAAAGATGTTAATGCTACTATGCTTCTTCATGAACTACCTCTTACTGAAGATAAAATCAGTAGAGTGCACGCCGCAATTAGGAGGTATTAACTAGTAACATTGCTTACAAATTTACAAATTAGTTATAAAAATAAATAAATAAATAAGTTTACAAATTAGTCACTTGAAATATTGCAACAAAAAGTCAGTCGGTAAGTTGTCGAAGGCAAATCATGTTATTTTCTTATTAAGTCCTCCCTGATCAAGGCTGGGAAGTGAGTGAAGCTGCTAATTTCTTTGTAAAACTTTATGATTTGAAGATTGATCTGATCAAGGAGAATAGGATGCAGTGGGTTCATAATAATAAGTCCAAATTCTCGGTGAATTCCTATTACAAGGTGTTAAATAGACATGATAATAAAACATACCCCTGGAAATGCATTTGGAAAGCTAGAGTGCCCAGTAAAGTTGCATTTTTTTGCTAGTTGGTGTCACTGGAGAAAGTTTTAACTATTGATAATTTGAGGAAAAAGGGTTTATATGTGATGGATTGGTGCTTCATGTGCAAAAAAGATGGCGAATTAGTTAACCACCTGTTTCTTCATTGCGAAATAGTGATTGCTTTACGGAATGAGTTATTTGCGAGGGTAGGCATTGCTTGGGTGATGCCTTTTCAAGTGGTGGATTTCTTGGCTAGTTGGCAAGGTGCTGCAGAATGTGGAGGCAATAAAGCTGAATGGAGGATGATTCCTTTGTGTTTGTTCTAGTGTCTATAGTTGTAGAGAAATGGGAGGTGCTTTGAAGATTGTGATCACGCAATGGGGGAATTTAGGGATTTTTTCTTTAGCACTTTAAATTTTTGGGTGAACAATCTAGTATGAATATTTGTAATGCTTTATTTTAATTCTATTTTGCTTTAGTTTGTATTTAGGTGTATTCTCATGTATACTTCCTATGTACTTGGGCTATGCCTATTTACTTGGAATGAAATCTCTTATTACCTATCAAAAAAATTTTCTTATTAATTATTAAAAAGAAAAGGCTACATGTAGTGATAGGGATGGCGGGGAATACCAAGTTCAGATAGAGCATTTCCTTTGCTTTTTGTCATGTGTAGCTGAGAAGGCACAAATTTAATTCTTGAGTTTTAAGTATTAAACCAATGTTGAAGCAGTCTTCAAGTATAGTTATTGAGACTACCTATTGGATTGGCTCCAGTGACCTTCTAGGTGTTTTTCTTAAAAAAGCAATTCAAAACAGAGTACACACTACTTCCTATAAATTCCTATTTGAGAAAGAAAAAAACCAAAATATTAACATAAAAAGAAAAAGAAAAAAAGAAAGTGGAAATAGCAAAAAATCTTCCCTTCATCTTCTCTTCTGGAGAGATAAGCTTCAAAGTCTAACAAATCCATTGGACTGGATTGCATTATATCATGAAAGGATAGCACAGCAAAAAACTTACTTCGAGGAGATCAAGAACAAGACCATACAAGACCATACAAGAACAAACTAAGTGGGGGAAATGAAAGCACCTACCAAAGATGACGCCTAGGAGTTCACGTGAGTGGCGGAGCTGGGGAGGAGTGCAGCCGATCTTCAGGAATTGATGCTTGGGTCGCGAAGGAGATCGGCCAATCTACAGCAGAGGGAGGAACTTGAGAGCACCACGTTCAAACGGTGAAAATAAGGTGCGAAGATGGGATTTGGGGGAGGGGAGACGATCACAGAGACGGAAATGTATTGCGGGCTTGCTTCTTCTTCTCTTCGTATTTGTCGGTGAACAAACATGATACATCACGAAGACGAGCACCCCTCTTATTCTCTTCGTATTTTTCTCTTTCTATTTTTTTTTTCTTTTATTAAAAAAAAAAACACTATAGATGCTGCCATGTGGTGCGCGGTTAGTACCCAAACCTCCTGTATCTAGAAGAATTGATTTAAAATTTGGTGTTATGTGGGAATTCAACCATGCACCATACATGTTTTTGCACAATATATATGACACATAATATTATACACCACTAGAAAGAAAATTAATTAGTAATGTTGTAGTCTACAGGTCTTTTCATATCCCAAAAAAGCAATCCCAACACCTCTTTTTTTTTTTTTTTTTTTGATAAACCTTGTTTCATTGATTAAACTGGATCATAACAAGTGCTGAATACTGTGGGGAGTTTCCTCCATATCCACTATACACTATGATTCCATCAGAGTAGACAACATTTTCACCTAGTGTATGTGCTATTACATTGCATTCTCTATGGATATGTTTAACGGAACAAACATCAAAACATAGGATACTTGATCTGATTTCTGATATGATCATACCAAAATAACTCTCATCTGCCGGTTGTTTCTGAATATCCATTACTACTTTTTTGGAATCACCTTCTAAGATTATCTTCCTCATTCCAAGATGAACTCCAAAGTTTACTGCTTTGACAGCTCCTTTTGCTTTTGCTAATAGTGGTTCATGAAGTAGTCTATTTATTTCTCATGGTGGCCAAATGTTGCCTTCCTCATCCCTGACAGCAATGCCAATTCCTATCATACACTGATTTTTATTGACTGCCACGTCCCAATTGATCTTGCTAAAACCTGGTGGTGGGTTCTGCCAAGTACCACTTTATGCTATGTTACTATTTTCTCTATTGGATAACCTTGTTTCCATTGTTTCAATGTCTTGTAACATTTGATGCACCCTGTTCAGAACTGATTTAGGATCAATCAAAATTTTTTTGAAAATAAATTCATTCCTCCTTCACCACAAATTCCAAAAGGTTAGGGACAATTCTTCCATTTCATTCTTTTGCATGTTACTGAGCATATCTTCTAGTAGTACCTTTAGACTCTTGCATGATGCCTTGCTTTTTTGGATCTTCATTGAACATTGTCCCAGGTTATCATTTGCAGAGATACATTCCCATAAAATATGTTCTGTGGTTTCTGGTTCTTTTAAAAATAAAGGACAAATCTGATCTTCCAAGATCTTTTTCTTGCACAACTTGACCTTAGTAGGTAGAATGTTGAGGGAGGCTCTCCATAAGAAATTCTTAGTAGCACGAGGGATATCTAATTTCCAAATATTGGTCCAGCCTTCTACATTGTAGGAGTTTTGTGAGCTTTGGCCTTTTTTTCTTTCTTGAAGCCCTCATTGTAGATAATAAGCACTCCTAACTGTAAATATACCATTTTTTGTACTTCTCCATATCAGTTTATCTGTTCTGTTGTAAAGGCTAATTGGAATCTAGCAAATAGTTTCAGCATCTTCAGTTGAGAAAACTTCTTTTATCAAATCATGGTTCCATTCCCTTGTTTCCTCATTGATTAATGCCTCTACCCTTGTATCTGTTCCCAGTATATTGAAGCCACTTTGAGGTATGAAAGTATTAGGTTTTCGCAACCATTTATCTGACCATATTCTTACTAACTTTCCATTCCCAATCTTCCATATAGTACCTTCTTGAATCAAGGGTCTAGCATATAAGATGCTCCTCCAAATATAGGATGGAGAGCTACCTAACTTAGCATGAAAAAAATCAGAGTTGGGGAAGTATTTATGATGTAACACTTGTGAAGCTAGAGAATTAGGAAAATGAATCAATCTCCATCATTGTTTTGCCAACAAAGCAATGTGAAGTTTTCAAAATCCCTAAATCTCAAAACTCCTTCAACCTTAGATTTCCCCATTTGTTTCCAATTTATCCAACTTAGCTTTCTTTCCTGGTTTATTTGACCCCACCAGTAGCCTTTCATCAATCTGTTATGGTTTTCCAACAATCCTTTAGGTAGTTTGAAAAGCCCCATAGAGTAGGTAGATAAAGCTTGGATCACTGATTTGAGCAATATCTCTTTACCTGCCTTTGATAGAAACTTCAATTTCCAGTTGTTAATTCTTCCTCTGACTTTGTCAAGAATGCTGTTGAAAGCCTTTGTTCTGGATCTTCCAATCAAAGCTGGTAGTCCCAAATATTTCTCATAAGAATTTGTAGCCCTTATCCCTGCAATACTGAGTATACTATCTCTTGCATGTTCTCTTGTATTTTTGCTGGGTTTTTCTTTGTTTACCCTTTGACCCGATGCTATTTCATATTGACCTATCAAATCAAGCATCCTACTCCATTCTAAAGATGTAGCTTGACAAAATAATAAGCTATGATCTGCAAAAATAGATGATTTATTGTTAGATGTCCTCTTGCCAATGGAAATCCTGAAATCACTCTCATTCTTTCTGCCTTGTTAAGTAACTGACTCTGAACACAATATGAAAAGATAGGGTGACAAAGGATCACCCTGTCTTATGCCTCTCGTGGGTATGAATGATGGTTGTGGGATCCCATTTAACAAGATGGAATATGAAACTGTTTTAACACAATTAAGAATAAGATCTGTCCACCTATTTTTAAAACCCATCATTTGCATTATAGGTTCTATAAAACTCCATTTCAATCTGTCATAAGTCTTGCTCATGTCTAACTTGAAAGCCATATACCCATCTGATCCTCTCAATCTACTTTGCATAGAATGTAAAACCTCAAAAGCAACTATAACATTATCAGCAATTAATCTCCCAGGCACAAATGCACTTTGAGTTTCAGCTATAATTTTTGGCAAAATGATTTTTAATCTGTTGGCTAAGACATTGGCAATAATCTTGTAGATAACATTACACAAACTAATTGGTTGAAATTCAGTAACCTTTTTGGGATTATTGCATTTAGGAATGAGAACTATGAATGTTTCATTTATTGAACTGTCCCATTTGTTTGTGTTTAAAACCAAGGTTACTGCCTTACAGAGGTCATTACCTACTGTTTGTCAGTTCTGTTGAAGAGCTCATAGGGTTCATGCTGAAAACTGCCTCTTCCACCTCTGTAAATGTAAATTCTATTAGTAAGCTCCTGTTCATTTCCTCAGAAACTAATGGTTGTATAGATTCCAGACATCCTAATTGACCAGTAGGATTTGAAGTTATAAACAGATTGGTGAAGAAATTTTGAAAGATTTGGTTTATCCCTTGTGGTGAATTGTATAAAAGCCCATTTTCATCACTAATGCTGCTGATATAATTTGTTTTTTTCCTTTGAGATGCACATGAGTGAAAATATTTGGTATTTCTATCCCCCTTTCAAAGCCAATTTTGTTTTGCTCTCTGTCTCCACTTCAGTTCCTCTTCCTCTAATCTCATTGACACTTCTTTCTTTACCTATTTTATTTCTTCTATTTCTCTTCCTATATTCCTCTCCTGAAGTTGGATCAGTTTTGTCTTTCTATCCTCAATAACTCCCTTTGTCTCCCTTTTCTGAAACATGCACCATTTCAATAACTTATCATTGCATCTGTTGAGCTTGTTTGAAACTTCTATAATAGTACTTTCAGTATTTGAATTACCCTTCCATGCCGTCGAGATTATTCCCTTGCATTCACTCTTCTGACCCTAGCTATATTCATATCTAAAAATTCTTACCTTCCTTCTTTCATATAGAAATTGAGTGTCCAGTTCTAAAAGGAGAGAATTATGGTCTGAAGTGCAAGCTGGTAATATGTTGACATTGACCTACTGGTACAGATTGATGTATTGAGAATTAGCTAGAACTCGATCTAACATTTCTTTTGTAAAATCATCTCCTTCTCTGTTGTTGGTCCAAGTATATTTTGGTCCTCTATATCCCATATCATTCAGATCAATAACTTGCAATGCTTGAATAAAAGACTCCATCTGTGCTTGAGGCCTTAAAGCTCCCCCGACTTTCTCATCTTGTTGTACTATTTCATTGAAATCCCCCAGGCAAAGCCAGGGTCTGTTATCTACTGGTTTTAACCTTCTTAATAATTGCCAACTCCCCTCTCTGAGTGTTGTGCAATGATTACCATAGAAGCATGTGAGTAACCATGCCTTCCCATTTTCTGGATCAGTTACATTGACAGATATATGATAATTAGTATAGGACTCTAGTTCTATTTGAACCATTTATTTCCACATCATTGCTAACCCTCCACTATATCCTTTACTGTCTATTATAAAACTTCTATCAAAACCAAGTTTATTTCTGATATTTTCCTTCTTGCTTTTTGCTTCAATGAGGAAAATTACAAATGGGCTCTTTTGCTTCACCATAAAGTGAAGCTCTCTAACTGTTCGAGGGTTCCCAAGCCCTCGACAGTTCCAACTTAGGGATCTCATTTATTTTGGTAAGGCTACTGAGTAGCCTCCACCATTGATACCTGAGTTATGCTCCTTTAAGGACTGAGCTTATCTTTTTGTTTCTTGAATAATCTATGTTGTTCAGTGCTATCTACACCCGAGTTCTGTCTTTTCCTGCTGCTGGTTTCATTTGAACAGGTTCCCACATTTGTCATATCAGCATCCCTTGCCAAATGTACTTCTCTTGCTCTTTTCTTCCAACTTTTTTTCTTATTTTCAATTACCTCAATCTCTGATGAGCTGGAAGCCCCATTCCTCAAAAGTCTGATAGATTCCTCCTGCAAACCTCCCTTGATATTTTTATCAGATTCCATCTGATTTGCCAATATTGTCTTGTCTTCTTCAATGTTTCCAATATTCTTCTGTATATTTTCCTCCCATGGTTTCTCAACCAGATTAACTATGCCTCCCTTTATTTCATTTCCTTCAGCAAATAATGGATAATAATCAAACTGAGTTTTGCTTCTTGCTCCAAATCTTTTATCTCCAGATCCAATAGAAATTGTAGGTAAAGCCCTCAACCATTGACCATATTGTGCTTTACCTATATTCCTATTGTGTTCCTTCTAGCTTTTTCCATGGCATAGACCCTATCTACATGCTTGATGGTGCCACACTGAAAACAAAACAGAAGTAACCTTTCATATTTAAAATCAATCCATCTTTGTTTTCCTTCAATTCTGATCATCCGCCCTCTAGCTAGGGGTTTAGTAATATCAATTTTAACTCTAACTCTAAGATACTTTTCCCATCCAACTCATTCCTCATCTACATCAACTGTCATAACTTCCCCCATTATAGACTCAATCATTTCCCCTCCTTCAAAAGTCCTGGCAGCTAAAGGCATACCATGTAATTGGAGCCAAAAAAGTTCATGAGTAAAACTCATTTCACTAGGAGGAGTATTACTGTCAAATTTTTGTATGCAGATTAAGAATTTGGCAAAAGACCAAGGTCTTCCATTGAGAACTCTTTCTAAGTCCATACCTTTCTGAAATTCAATAAGAAATCTGTGACGTCTCAACTCCCACGTACGGAAAGGTGGGACTCGTGACATTGGGATGATGACAACACGGGTCACACATCCCAGCGATTTGTGCCCAGTGTGTGTACATGCAGAAAGTATACAACAAAAATGCAGCGGATAAATTAAATAAATCAACTAAGCACCATAATTTTAAATACAAGACTACCAAAGTAAAAGTATTACCGAAAATTATACAATTATCCATGAAAATAAAGTAAAAAGCCAAATACATAGACAAAAGGGAAGCAAATCCTATAAAAACATAATGATACCAAATACATAATTCAAAACGGGAAACAACTCCCAAACACGAGCAAGTGATCTCAAATTACTCCTCTGGCAGAGCCAAATCCTCAAGCACAATATCAGCAGCTGCATCAAAAGCTGCGATACCATAAAATGGTACCACAGGGTAAGGAATACCACATGAGATGTGAATCTCAGTAAGTAATCACCCAAACAAACCAAGAGATAAAAATATAATAATGCATCCAACAAACATGTGTGCACCTGACGAAACATGAATGTGACCCAAAACTCTTATTTTTCCCAAAAATGATTATTTCCCAACGCGCGTTAAAAATCTCATTTGACCCAAAACACGCCATGAATAATATCCGCCATTTTTTCAAAAAATGGCCCAAACATAAACCAACCATTTTCCCAAAAAATGGTGCTCATAACCCTTAAATCATAAACCGCCATTTTTCTAAAAAATGACCCAACATAATCATTTATCTGACACTGTAGGCGGGAATCACAGGCGGGACTGTAGCACCCGGGCCCATTAAACCCAAGGTCGTTCATTGGATTCTCTTGTTTTTTTTTTCTCTCTCTCTCTCTCTCTTGTTTTCATGCAGCTGAGTAACCTCCCCTACCCCACGACGTCGTTTGCTGTGAGCTTCAACTTGTCGATTGCATTTTATCTTCTCAACCATTTTTCAATTTCAGTTTCTACACTTCCGAAGATTTCTCCACCCAATCTCCATTATCTCCATTTTTTTTTTGTTTCCATCCATCCTCTCAAACTCTCTCTCTTTTTATCTATCTTCTCCGCCCCAAGTCGCTAGGCAACTGGAAACTCCACCATCCAACCATGACGGGACAGCCTCCACGGCCGAGCACCTTCGTGTCCTCATGTAGGAACCTATCGTTGCGCGCACTTCAACAGTCGGCAACAAGCAACAAATTTGAACCGCTGCCCTTCACGTCAAGGAAGCAATAGACAAGCCTCCTCAACGTGCACTCAAGTCTTCATTAGCCTTTCCGCCGCCTCAACCTGCATCGAGAACCCCACGGCAACGAAGCTCCGTCGCGCCCAACCAACCATCACCAACCTTTGTGGGTAGTAGAAACCGAAACTGCTTTGTTTTAAGCCCATAGAACAGAGCAACTCCACCCCAAGCATGCTGCACATCTCCTCACGTACCACCATACATCACCGAGTAGCACCACTGTGACACGCACCCTGCACCACCCCGAAGCACCATACCCAACCTGGAGTCGTCGTGAGCCACCATCACCGCACCTTCACCCCTCTCGACTACTCCCTGTCAGCATGGTCTTCATGCTCTCTCCCTCTCTTTGAACTCCACCGCTTACACGGAAGAGACTGCAGTGATTGTATCTCGCCAGCCCAGCCCCTACTCCTTCTCGTATTCCCTGCTCTCCCTCGGTGAGTGTTCTTTTCTTGTTATGCCGTGATCTCTCTCTTTCTCTCTATGTGTTTTCTCTCTCTCTCTCTTTCTCTCTGTGCCCTGCCGCTACACCCAGTTGTGCCATTTTCGACATCCACCCAGTGCCACTCCAATCCGTTGTCGTGAGTTTCCCTCACGGTGAGCTTGGTTCCATCACATGGTAGTGTTATGTTTTAATTCTCAAAAATCTGCCCATGCATTCTATGATGTTTCCTATAATATCCTTAGTATTTGGTGGGTTTTATTGGGGGTCATTGTCTATATTTTATGCTTATTTTGTTAAGGCTATGTTTTAAAATAAGATCGTATAAAGAAAATAAATGAGGATTTAAATTATAATATGTTAATTTTAGACCCTTGTCGTATATAGCATATGAAAATTAGCATGTTGAAGAAATTGCTTTTAAGTATAATCATATTACTTTCAATAGTAAATAAAAAGATTTTTAATTCTATTAAATGAGTTTTCCACTTGTTACATTATTTGAGTTTGATATAAGTATATTATTAAGTTGTAAATTAGAAGTATTTAACCTGTTTTTAAACACTAAGCCGATTATATGATACAAGTCCTTGATGGTTTTAAATTAGATATGACTCAAAATATTTTATGAATTACTATTGCTTAAGAAATTTATGAATTTCCTACTACATTATATGTTGGCAGTATTAAATTATCTTTTTAATAATAGTTTATAGAAATATGAGTTTTAAATATGATTTAAGTTAATTTTGGAAATGAATCTAAGTTGTTTTTCCATATTTTGATAAAATTATATTATGATAAGTCAAGATTAATTTTAATGATAAGGGTATTTATTAATTTTTTGATAACTGGATATTTATCAAAGCTATTTTCCGTAATATGATTTTAATTAGTAGATCGAGAGTTTTATTTGTCATTTTTGAAGTTCAGTAACCTTTAGTATTCCTTATAGGTGACGATTAATATTTATTCGGCACGATTGTAGAGATATTCAGAAGATCTAAAAAAGTTCAGGTAAGCGGGATTTCTATGCTAGACTTTACACGAATTGCTTAGACTGAGGTTGACTTTCTAAAAACTTTGCATGTTTTGTGATGAAATGAGAACTTGGAAAAAACCAATCTCGGTCACTTATTTGCATTACTCATGAAATCTGTATGAAAAAAAAAAGAGAAAATGTTTCTGACATGCATTGTGTAGACATGAACTATATTTTGTCATGCTGTCTCTGAAATCTGAAAAAGAGCGATATTGAAAATCTAAAAGATTGTGCATTGATTTAGAAAGATATTCCGACTTTTGTTTTCAATTTGTGAGAATGATCTGAATATGTTTTGATATGGCATCTGAAAACCTTTGGCATGGTGTATTGATTTTCTATCTGACTCTGTCTCTGCTCTGCTCCGCTCTGTTCTGTTATGCTCTGCTCTGTTTGGGTTAGTACCAACTTCTCTGTTTCTGAGTGCACCCACTTTGGAAACAAAGTGGTTTTATTGTGGTCTTTCCTGTGTGCACACTCGAGGCTCCGAGAAGAATAAAGGAAAGATTTCACCTCTGTCTCTGCCTGGTTTGGCCACCGGGGTTAGCACAACCCTACCACGGGGGTGAAACATGGTCTCTGCTCTGTGAGATGCTCTGTTTTGATGTGATGATGATGCTCAGGTTACGTTATGCCAAAGTACTCTGGGTTTTACTTGTCATAAAACCATCGCTCTGTTACTTTTGAAAACATGTTTTTGTTCTGCATGATAACTCTAGGAAATATTTTGTTCTGCATACTGTACTTCGCAAATGCTCATATTTGCACGCTAGCATATGTTCTCTGCTTACTGAGTTGTTGATAACTTACCTCTTATCTCCACAACATTTTTTAGATATTTTGGATACTTCAGCAGAGGTTCAAGAATATGAGGCATGGGTAAGGCTTTATGAGCATAGTCTATTATATACAAAGAGGGTACTTGATATTGGAGAATTTTATGCAATAGTTTCGTTTTGCTCTGTTGACTTAGTACTTTGGGAAGTTGACTTTTATCTTGAGATTTCTTCGTAATCTTAGTTATTTCTTTTGGAGTAGATGGTTTAAAACAATGAGGTATAAGAGTAAATGAGGAATTGGAGTTTGCATTTGTACAATGAGATATGATTTTAAATGTTAAGAGGTAACTCTCCGACTCATCCGGGTCCGGGGCGTTACAGGGACTCTATCACCATCCCTGCTTACCACCATCCCTTACAGCTCGCGCTGTAGGCGAGAATTGCAGGCAGGACGACCACCATTCCTGCTTACCACCATCCCTACAGTTCCTTTCCACACAAGGGGTACGTATCAGAGCACTGTAGGCAGGACTCTACCACCGTCCTTGGTTACCACCATCCCTACCGTGTGCACCTTAGGTGGGAATCGCAGGCAGGACTCTACCACCGTCCCTGCTTACCACCATCCCTATAGTTCCAATTTCCTCTCCCTCAAATCGTTCAATCCATTCATTTCAAACATACCCAAAATCATCTCTCACATGAAAACCCAGTTTTCGTTCATAACAGATGAGCATGCATGAAATCATGCCATAAATGCCAAGATGCCAAACACAACATATATGCACGCACGCATAATTCAATTAAATAAACAACTCATCCTCACATCCAACCGACCTCCATACTCCTCGAACTCGATATCTAGCACAACCAACCAGACTGTAGAAGATTTTTTAATGCCAAAAATATATTTAAATCTCAAGAAATTCTTTGAAAAATTACTTACTGTGCTAAAATATAATTTTCGAAGGATCAAAGAGGTGCAAGAGGTGGTGGCACAACAACGTAATAGTGCAAAATGGACAAGGGACGTGGGTTTCAAAAACTCATTTTTTGAACCGGAGCAAACGAAGACTTGGAATGGTTAGGGAAGGGCTTAGGAGTGTTGGTAAGGCTAGCGGTGGTGGTCATTGGCCGTGAGTGGCGGCATAGGCGGCGGTTGAAGACCAAAACATCCAAATCGGAAATGGAGATGGAGAGGCTTCAACGGTGGTGGATTGGGCTGAGAATGGGTGGGTTAGGTAGCTGGGAGGCCGCTGGTGCTGTGGTGAAAAGATGGTGGCCAACGGCGGCGTTGGAACACAAAGACCGCTTGGCTTGAAGCCGTGCGTGGGGCTAATTGCGGCGAGGGAGGAGCTGAAAATGGGGGAGGAAGGTCACCGGCCGAAGGGGAAGAAAATAGGAAGGGCGGTGACGTCCACGGACGGCACATGGCGGTGCTGTAGGTGGACGAAGAAAATGAACGGGGGAAAGGGGAGGGGGTATTGCGCTGGCTGGGAGGCATGGGAGAAAAAGGAAGGAAAAAAGAAAGAAGAAAAGAGAAAAAGGAAAAAGAAAAAGAGGAAAAAGAAAAAGGAGGAAAAAGAAATGAGATCCAGCCTTTTTATCTTGGATTTTAAAATAATCCAATGAAAATGATTTCAAAACGGTAATTTAAATAAAACTAATTTAAACACAGTGACTAAGTAAAATAAAATAATATAATCCAACAATAAACTAATTTAAAATAAATAATATTTTAAATAATAAATAATAATTAATAATAAGTAAACACATTGAATTAAATTTTCTAGTTAAAAATCATAAAATAATACCACATAGATTATCTAAAATTTTTTTAAAAAAATTACTTAGTCAAATTACATTAAATACGAGTGTCACAAAATCTGTTGTGTCCCGCCTCGTTAAAGATTAGCCAACCTTCAACACCTCATTAGCCTTGGTTTTCTCGACAAAAGGCAAAACTCCTCTCCCTGCTCCCGTAACTCATCGCTCCCATAACGCAACAACTGAGGCCCGTGACAGAGATCGAGAATCTCCCACTCTCCCCAAATCTGCCAGTCTCACTCCGAAATTCTTCTCCCCTTCCTCTCTCTCACTTCCGAAATCCCTCTCCCCATTTTTATTCTCACTCTCGAAACCCCTACCGGTCGACATACACCACGCCCTCTCCACGACTGAGCCCCCCGTGAAGTCTCTCCTCCTCGACGACAGCTCGATTTAAATTTTTGTGGTTTATCTATTCTCCTAACTCTCTCATAATTTCTGGCAGCCGTTTGCTCTTATTATTGTGATTTGTAAAATTTGTCTCAAGCATGGTTATTGTTGTGATTTGGAAAATTTTCTTGATTATTTTCTTACTGTTGAGCATGGTTATTTTTTTTTATTTGTGATTGGATGGAGATTTCTTGATTAATTTCTTACTGTTGAGCATGGTTATTGTTGTTTTTTTTTTTTTTTTTTTGTTTGAAAAAATAGTAAGAGAGGAAAAACGGGGACGACTTGATTTTGATGGAGATTTCTTGATTTTTTGTTTGAACGTGGTAGCTGACGTTGTAGCCATTACCTTTGCCATAGAAGTCCTGCTGTTCCTCCCAGAATACCTCAACTAGGAAAGTGAGTCGGATGAATGGAGCAGAGATCTTCCTCTCCATTCTCGTTTGAATGATGATGTCTTCTCTTCAGTTTAGAGGTCAATGACAGATGCTATATAATTCTTTTCCCTACCTCTTTTCAATGACAGATTCTATATAATTCTTTTCCCTACCTCTTTGCTACACGTTGCTTCATCTTTTGAACATAATTGGTAGAATGTTCCTCTGGAAACTCAACCTTTTATCTTAACTTAAAGCACATTTTACACCACTTGAAAAATCTCATCCAAAGGCTAGCCAACCCTATGCATGCTGAATACCAAGCATGAAAGGGCCCCCTGACAATAGCTTTCGCTTGGAAGTGGCGAAAGAACTTGTACATCTAGCTTTGTAAGAAAATCCAATTAAGATTAAAAAAAATACAATAAATGTGTAAGCTTAGCCAATAAAATATAGAAAAGAATGTCACTGATTGCAAACTAGAGTTTCATCTTTGACATGACACCCAGTTTGTTCCAGAGCAAATTCAAAAAATCCATGTATAGTCGAGTCAACACACTGTGGGGCAAACTGAATTATTACATCTCTTACGGTGAGAATACCTATGGCTTGTTGAAAATCATTGACTAGAAAGTTGAAGGTGCTTTTTGTCTCTGCCATGTTTTTCATCACTTGAACATTTTCACTCGAGATATTTTATTATATTTCATTTAATAAATTTTGTTATTCATGACCAAAAACTTTCATGTTGGTGCTGGTTATTATAGAAAAACCTTTAACTAATTCACAACAGATTTAAAACCTTGTATGTTTGCCTGTGTGTGCTTTCACATGCTCCAAGCTAATATTGTTTTCAACCAACATAACAGAATTTGAACTATTGTATATTCTGCCACCACCAATATTGTTTTCAATTAATACAAGTCAGTGGAAAAGCTAATATTAGAAAGTAATGACTCAATCCAACATTTGAAAGTAATGTCAGCTTTTGAAAGTAATGTCCAGCATTATCATTATGGTTGTTTTTTTTTTTTAATAGTTTTATGATTTGTTTTATGGTTGATATTGTTTGAAGTTTGAGTGGGGTTTTGTGACTTTGTTGCATGGTTAGTGTTTTATGAAGGATGGATTCACAAATTTATGTAGTAGCTGGACAGATTATGCTGTAGCTATGTATGAACTTTTGATAAACTCTTGTTTGACAGATTATGTATTAGGTTGATAGATGAAAATGTATGAACTTTTGATACATTAGTATGAAGTTATGTAGTAGCTGGAAATGTATGGACTTTATGATAAAAATTCAGTTGGACAGATTTTGTATTAGGTTGGTAGATGGAAATGTATGAACTTTTGATACATTTGTATGATGTTATGTAGTGGCTGGAAATGTATGGATTTTATGATAGAAGTTCAGTTTGACAGATTATGTATTAGGTTGATTGATGGAATGAACTTTTGATACATTTGTATGAAGTTATGTAGTAGCAGGAAATGTATGAATTTTTTTGATAAAATTCAATTTGACAGATTATGAAGTTAATTTAGGTTGATAGATGGATTTTATGTATTTTGATATAGAGATTGTTGGAAATTATGAAAATGAAAATAAGAAGTATTTTAATTTGTAGATTTAGATATGGAGTCTATTATCAAGCCAGAGCTGTGTGGAATTATATTTACAGACGCCTTGAAGGATGCAATGGAGATTGTCAATCACTTGAATGTGAAATATCCTAATGAACATAAAATACAAGTTTCTCTGGAGGAAATAGAAAAGGGAGACATGTGTGAATTGAATGAAATGCAAATGCAACCAATAATTGCTCTTGTTGAAGGACTGTCAAACACAGTTGCTGATTTTGAATGTAGAGCAACGGAGAATATATCAAATTTCAGTCTGAGGTAGTTTTCATTGTTAACTTTTGCTTTATTGTATTAAAGCTAATAGTTACCGTTGGCTATATGTTTGGCTTATTTTTCCTCTGGCATGATAAGCAAGATTGCGGGTAGCTGGTTAAATGTTGTTAGATATCTGTGCCTTATATGATTGAAATTATATGTGCAGGGAGGTATAATCAATTAAATGATTTACTTAATGGAAATAGTGTACATGATTTCTTATCGTTTATTTAGTGTTTTTAGAATGTATTTAGGTGTTTTCTTTTATATACTCCATGTGTACATGAGCTTTGCCTATCTTTATTCATATCAATGAAACTTACTTCTTACTTATAAAAAAAAAAAAAAAAGTCTTCTTCTGGAAAATAATGATTCATTTGGAAACACTCTTTCATTAACCAATATACTGGACCTTAAAGAAACAACTCCCCATAGGCTGGAAAATCATAATTCATTCAGAAACACTATTTTGGATGGCATTACATGCATTTAGCAGTTGATTTCATTTTATTTCTTCCTTTTGTTCATCTGCAATATTTCAGGTGAACTTAGACTGAAAGCCAATTTAAACAATGTGTCTTTGTGTTCAGGCGGGAAAATTTGATTTCTGAATATCATTTTCTTATCCAAAAGGCTGATATACTACGAAGGACAGTGCTACTATACAAGCAGAGGCTTGAGAGGAAATGTTCTGACCTTGAAAAGGCTAAAGCTGAGGTATGTACATCAGAAAGTTTACACTAGTTCAAGGTTTTAAGATTTCGTGGAGATAGAACTGAGTCATGGCTTCTACTTCCGATAAAACTTTTTTAGAGATTTGTTTGTTAACAAACCAAACAATATGATGTAGAAGACTGCATTTGGTTTCCACAAGATAGGTGACCGTGGTATACTATGGTTCGACAATGTTACATTTTACGATTGAAGTCAATATGTGATTTATGACTACATACTCTCTAATTTAGCTGTTGAGGTATTATTATTAGCAGCAAAAATTTAATTAGTTGTCTATACTCATAAACCACATCGTTAAGGGTCACTAGCTTTAACTTAATCAATCAGCGGATCAAAGCTAGGATAAGAAGGTTAGATATCCCAATCATTGCATCTATTTATCCATATTGAAAAAAGTGTGTGCGCGTGAGAGAGAGAGAGAGAGAGAACAAGAAAAATACGAACAAGAAGAATACATGCAAGTACTTCTCTAGGATTTGCCTTAAGTTTCATTGGATATAACTTAAAAAAGAGGGAAACTACAGTTTGCACCCCTAAATTACCATCCTTTTTGCATTGTTCCCTCTAAAATTTCGATTTTGGTATTTGTCACCTTAAAGAAACACTCTCAATTTTGGATTTTGTTATCTTGCTTCTGTAGCTATTTTATAGGATTTATCTTTGGATTTCAGGTTAATCCGTTGGGTGATGTGGTTGATGCTCTTTTAAGCGTTCTTGAGAATATAAACATTGCACTTGATCACTATTCACCAATATTGAAGCATTATCCTGGAGTAAGATGTAAGATGTTTTTCCCTTTCCATTGATTACATTATCTTCATGTTTTTGGCAGTGTTGCCTAGAAGATTTATTTTATGGAATTAATCAAGTTTCTAACTCTTATTAGTGTAAAGTGTATTGCACTTGATCTTTTTGGCAGTCTACTATTTGTTTATATATCTTCAGTGGCCTTAAAGTTTATATGATTCTTCATTGTTGTAAAATGTCAATGAAAGAGAGATATCAATGTAAAATTCATCGTATTTTGACTACCCTTAGTCTTTTTGGCATGACCTTCTGAAGACACTGCTAAAGTTTTTTCTAAGGTTTTTGAAAATGAAAAATAGAGCAGGCATTGGTTAAAAAAAAAAAAAAGGTTTCATAAAATTGTTTTGAATTGAAAAGAATCTCATGTCTGCATGATCCACTTTCAAAAACATTTTTTCTTTATAAAGGAATAGATTATGCTTTTTGTGGTGATTGATCGATATTTCTATGCCTCCCATTAAATTTCTCATACCGAGTATTTGTGTTGTTACTTAAATATTTGTTATGTTGTTGAAAAATCAGTCTAATTATCTCTCATTTTTGTTGCTTGTCACAGATTATCGAGATCCCGAAGCTGGTAAAAAGAGAACTTAATGGAAAATCTACAAAACCAGTTTGATTTGTTCTTTCACTTGGTAATGATTTTTGTAAGATGCCACATTATGGCAATAGTATGTGCCAGAGCATAGCTTGACAATATAACTCGTCAAACTTTTGTCAATGTTATTTTTGTCTTTGGAGAGTCGTAGGATGTTTCCTGATGTCCAGTGAACTAGAGATAGGTAGGTCTCTTAATGTACAGTTACACTTTTAAATGTTGCAATTTGTCCCCTCGTTCATAGTTTCATAATCTTTAGTTATATGGGTGAGAAGCCTGTCTATAGAAAGATTTGATAAAACACAAAGTCTATTTGTCAATTTGTAGATAAAAAAATAATAGGATATAATATGAATAATCTATTTTATCAAAATAATGTAGTTGGTGATCAAGTTTGAACTTGCTAAAAAAAAGGGGTCAAACAACACATGATTTAACTCAATCAACTCATGCCAAAGTATAACTGAGCTTGACACTTGGTACTCGCTCGAACTCGACTCATTTACACTTATAATTTCACGTTCACATCATTTTTCACTCATTGTATACAATCTCTCTAGCATAGGATATAATATGAATAATCTATTTTATCAAAATAATGTAGTTCGTGATCAAGTTTGAACTTGCTAAAAAAAAGATAAAACTAAATATAGCTTTTCACCATGGTATTCACAATAGAATTCGTAACATCTTATCGAAAGGTTGACCCACTCTAAGTTTATGTTTGAGGAACATTATACCGTACACATGACCATTAGAAAATTTTGCATAAACTCAAGCTCTAAGCTCAAGATAAGAACGCAAAGACTACACAATGATTTATTGAAGGGGAAAACACAGCTTGTACCTTCTAACCAATACATGTTCTGTAGCAAGCACCATAAACCATCAAAATCGGTATATTGTATCATAATGTGACACAATCTGTTAGGAACCTAACGGGGTAGAGTTCGAAGATATGCAGCCACTGAAATGAGCAGTTGAAGTGAATTGTTGAATATGAAATGGTGTCGTGCATGATTGAAGGAATACGGCGTATTGGCAGGCTGGAGGACGACGTTGTGCAGATTTGAAACGGCAATGTCCAGTTGTGTTTTTTAAGTACCTGTGTCTTAAATACAGTGTTTTAGCATTTGCATTTCTATTGTATCTGTAGGGTCAATTTAGTAATATGTTTGTTAGTGTTAGAAAGGGGAATATGTATTGGGGTGGGGGAAGACACAAAGCATTTTGGAAATTATTACAAATGTACTGACTGTTTGGGAGGATTTGGATTTTGCCTCGAACAACCCAGTGACTATCAATTTCAATTACAATTTAAATTCCTTTCATCATCTTCTTGTTAATTCATCATTCTCCATTTATCCATCGCCATCCATACAATCCGCAACAAGGTGCTTAACACAATCTTAACCGTCAAACCTTAAAGGAGAGTGGTATTTAACAGGTACCAATAGGTATAGAATTGAAAATGCAAGTTTTGACTAGAGGGTGAAGTGTAATTTATTTTTCATCAAACCAATGCATGAAGCCAACTGAAATGTTAGGTTTCGTCATATTTTTAGAGAAGTTAATATGGTCGCAAATTTTCTAGCAAAGCAAGGGACTCAAGGGCGTGATGATGAATTTTGTGGCGCAAATTTTGTACAAGGAACTATTCGGGAAATTATTCGTATCGACAAACTTAGGATTGCTTATCTTAGACGCTGATGGAACTCTTTATGTATAGTTACCCTTTTAAATGTTGCAATTTGTCCCCTCGTTCATAGTTTCATAATCTTTAGTTAGATGGGGGAGAAGCCTGTCTATAGAAAGATTTGTTAAAACACAAAGTCTATTTGTCAATTTGTAGATAAAATTATAGGATATAATATGAATAATCTATTTTATCAAAATAATGTAGTTGGTGATCAAGTTTGAACTTACTAAAAAAAAGGAGTCAAACAACACAAGATTTAACTCAATCAACTCATGTCAAATAATAACGAACTGAGCTTGACACTTGGTACTCGCTCGAACTCGACTCATCTACACTTGTAATTTCATGATCACATCATTTTTCACTCATTGTATACAATCTCTCTAGCATATTAATCAGTTTTTTAAGTACTTGTCTTAAATGCAGTGTTTTAGCATTTGCATTTCTATTGTATCTGTAGGGTCAGTTTATTAATATGCTTGTTAGTGTCAGAAAGGGGAATATGTACTGTGGTGGGAGAAGACGTAGAGCATTCTAGAAATTATTACAAATATATCGACTGTTTGGGAGGATTTGGATTTTGCCTCGAACAACCCAGTGACTATCAATTTCAATTACAGTTTAAATTCCTTTCATCATCTTCCTGTTAATTCATCATTCTCCATTTATCCATCGCCATCTATACAATCCGCATCAAGGTGCTTAAGAATTGGTATCGAGAGCCACCAATTCTTCATGGACGGATAAGATTCAACAAATAGCAAATAAATTTGCTGGAAAAGATTTTGGACAAGTTGCTGGAGAGGAGAGAAATACTCAATCGAATGCAAGTAAATTGTAAGAGAATGCAGCAAAATTGCATGGGGATGCAGCAATGCAAGATTTTTCATTTTTCTCTGTTTGCAGTAGCGTTGAAGCCACGAGAAGATTCCGCCGCTGTCAACCTAGGAGAGAAATCGCAAAACCAGAACCGATTTCTGACTTTGTGGAAGAGTCTTCAAGATTAATCCTCGAGCGACATCACCTATGAAATAAACCATCGTGGTCTTCCACAGGTCTATCTTCGTAAAGGATCCCAGAATCAATTCAAAAGTGGGACCTGGGATGGTGTTCAATTCGATGGGGATGCTCTGCTTCAAGAAAAACCGGTCGTCGGACACACCTTCATTCAGTTGCAAGATTGAGTTAGTGGGAGGCAGAAGAGAGTAAGAGATGGTGATGAATTGTTCTCTAGGTGCGCGTTGGCATGCACAGGAGAGAGGGAATTTGATCCCGATGGTGGAAAATTTCAGGATCTCCGTCCCTCACCATCCTCATTTGCCCCTGACCGCCAACTTCTCTACAATCCTCTATCATTCTCCAAAAAATCCATTTTCCGAAATCGATTTCCCCATCCATTCTCAGAAGTTGTCGAATATTTTTTTTCATTCCTTTAACTCTCAAGCATAGAAGAAGACCACAAAAATCCATGGCCATGACGCCACTGACTCGGTGTTTCAAGTGGGTCTTCCTCTTGCCTTCCTTGATCTTAGCCATCGCAACATACCCGGCAACATACCAGGCCGAGGATCCTCGTTTCCCTGGGATTTTTGAGTCCGATCGATGTTACATAGATAAAAATCGCGTTGTCCTCTGTGATATGTGTGGTCTCAGATATGGGTAGTTTGGAGGCCCTCAGTGTAAAGCAATGCAAGATTTTCGAGGACATTGCTTTGGTCCTCCATTTGAACTGAATTTGGAATATTTTGGGCTTGAGTGATTTTTCTTTAAGGAGGTTGGGTCCCTCGAAGAACCCGCAGCAAAATACTTGTGGCTCATTTGAGCTTTTCTTCAAACACCTGTTGTGCTTTCCTTTTAATTCCTCGTCGTAGCTTCCTCTCAACTATTGCAATTCCTGAATACAAACATTCAACACAACAGCTTCTTACATTCCTTGCATTTCCTTATTACAATCATTAATACAATAGAGTTCTAACAAGTGGTATCTGAATCTGGAATTTGAAGAGGCCGACGATATTGTCTTCTCAGGTTGTGGTCTTTGGAGCGTCTTCCTCACTCGTTACTATATGCATGGGGCTAGCACCATTCAGAACCCTATGGGAAAGATATGGCTGACACAAACAGAGAGGTCTGGTGATGAAGATGATTTTGAAGACAGTTTTATTGACACTCAGATAAAAACAGAAATCCATAAGCAGGGATTTCGAAAGACTGCAAGAGCTAGGATTGAGAAGGCAGATGGACAATGCATGACATTTGACCAGCTGGGTCTCAGAGCTCCTCTCGAGCAGAGCACGGCATCACAATCGACGAGTACAAAGCGTTCGACCACGGTGTTGCCGTATCAGACCCCAAGGTTGAGAGAACATTACCTTATTGGGAAGAAGCTGGGCCAAGTTCAATTTGGGACCACCTACCTCTGTACCCACAAGTCCACGGATGCCCACTACGCCTGTAAGTCTATCCCCAAGAGAAAATGTGATGGACCCTTATACTGTCAATGGGTTTCTAATAGTGATGACTACTTCGAGGGAGTCAGGCCTCCAGAAAGATGAGTAAACGAGAGAGAAAGGGAGAGTAAAAGTAAGAGAGGGAGAGAGATAGAGATAGAGAGAGTTAAGACTTGAATACCAGAGTTGGCCTCAATCCCAACTCATGGCAACTATGAAAATACAATGCATGGAGAAGATTAAACACTACTGTGTTTAATCTCCTGAAATGAATATAAACGGCACCGTATGGTAACTAACATAACTGCTAACACAATGCAAAACGATACCGTATCCCATCAGCCATTAAAAGGAACGGCACCGTTTGTGAACTAATTACCACTGTCAATACAAGTGGGAGAATGACACCGTATTTAACCAACTCATTAAAAGAAAACGACATAGTATTACAACTAACATAACTGTCGATCCTTCAGCACTTCACCATCGATACAACACCCTTCCATTGTATTCCTTCCATCCTTCAAGCACATAACATACCCTCCCCCTTTAGAGAACCTTGCCCACAAGGTGAGGGAATTTTTCACGCAACTTCCAATTAGCTTCCCATGTAGCTTCCTCAATTGCAGCTCCTTTCCATTGAACAAGAACCTCAACCAATGGCCTGTTATTTACTTTCCTAGTTCTCCTCTGCAGAATACACTCGGGTTTTGGGGCTAACTCTCCATGAAAATTAACAGGTGGCAAAATAGACAGAGGTGAGATCAACTGACCTAACTTCCTTTCCAAACAAGAAACATGAAACACTGGATGCAAACTCGAAGTCTGAGGCAAATTCAACTTGTATGCTACCTGCCCAACCCTTTTCAGTATCTGAAATGGCCCATAATACTTAGGAGATAATTTGAGATTCCTCCTAGCCACCAAGGATTGTTGTCTATAAGGTTGTAATCTGAGAAACACCCACTCTCCCACCTGAAATTCTCTTTCAGTTCTTGATTTATCAGCCTGGTACTTCATCCTTTCTTGGGCAGCTTTTAAATTCAGCTTTAAAGTAGCCAATAGCTCCTCTCTGGTTCTAAGCACCTCTTCCACTGCTTGGTTAGCAGATAACCCTGGAATATAAGATTGTAATTTGGTTGGAGCTCTACCATAGACTGCTTCATAAGGGGTTAACTTGGTAGATGTATGAAACGTGGTGTTATACCACCATTCAGCTAAAGTCAGCTAATCAAACCATGAGCTGGGCTTGTCAGCTGCAAAGCATCTCAAGAAATGTTCAAGACATTTATTCACTGCCTCAGTTTGGCCATCACTCTGAGGGTGATATGCAGCTGAATATGAAAGGGTGACACCTTGTAGTCTGAACAATTCTTTCCAAAAAGAACTAGTGAAAGTAGCCCCTCTATCTGAAACAATATTCTGGGGCATACCATGTAATTTGAAAACATGGTCAAAAAATAAGGAAGCCACTTTCTCTGCTGTAAAAGGGTGCTTAAGGGCCATAAAGTGGGAGTACTTTGACAATCTATCCACAACCACCATCACCACCGAGTATCCTTTAGAACTTGGTAAACCTTCCACAAAGTCCATTGATAAATCAGTCCAAATAGTCTGTGGCACTGATAAGGGCTGTAACAACCCAGCTGGATGGATGTTTTCTACCTTATTTCTTTGACAAGTCTCACATTCTCGAATGAAGGTCTTCACATCTTTTTTTAAACCAGGTCAATAAAAGTCATACCTTGCCCTTTGTAAGGATTTATGAAATCCTGAATGGCCAGCAGAGGGACTGGAATGAACAAAATGCAGTAATTTCAGCTTTAACTGTTGACAATTAGGAACATAAATCTTGCCTTTTCTGAACAACACTCCATGTTTCACAGTAAAAGAATTGTTTGAAGTAACCCCATCTGTTAACAATGACAGCTGCTGTTGAGTTACAGGATCTGAGGTATAAGCTTGTTTAAGCTCTTCCAACCAAACTGGTGTAGGATATGAAATGGCACACACTACAACTGCATCTTCTTGGCAATCTTTTCGAGACAAGGCATCAGCTACCTTGTTCTCTACCCCTTTTTTGTATTCAATGGAAAACTCATAGCCTAACAGCTTTGAGATCCATTTTTGTTGAGCTGCTGTACCTACTTTTTGCTCCAACAAATACTTCAAGCTCAAATGATCAGTTCTTATTATAAAAACAGATCCCAACAAATAAGGCCTCCATTTTTTTATGGCTAAAACCAATGCTAATAGTTCTTTCTCATAGGTAGAGAGTGTTAAATTCTTTCCCTTTAAGGCTTGACTTAAGAAGGCAATTGGTTTATGATTCTGCATGAGCACAACACCCACCCCAACGCCACATGCATCACATTCAACGACAAACCTTTAAGTGAAATCTGGCAAGGCTAACACAAGCAGATTTACAACAGCTTCCTTTAACTCCTTAAAGGCCATAGAAGCTTCTTCATTCCACAAAAAAACATCCTTTTTTAACAAAGAAGTCAGAGGGTTGGCAATCTTTCCATAGTGTTGAATAAACTTTCTGTAATAACCAGTTAAACCCAAAAAATCTCTCAAAGCTTTAAGAGTTCTTGGAACTGGCCAGTTTGCCTCTAATTTCCTTGGGTCAGCCTTCACACCCTCCTTGGAAATCAGATGG
Source organism: Juglans microcarpa x Juglans regia (assembly GCF_004785595.1). Taxonomy (NCBI): domain Eukaryota; kingdom Viridiplantae; phylum Streptophyta; class Magnoliopsida; order Fagales; family Juglandaceae; genus Juglans; species Juglans microcarpa x Juglans regia. The sequence continues at coordinate 22,283,299 of NC_054603.1, read as the reverse complement.
CCCAAATACTCAATCTCTTGGCATGCAAAATGACACTTAGACTTTTTAGCATACAACTGATTTTGCTTCAAAACTCCCAAAACAGTAGCTAAATGTGTCAAATGAGCTGCTAGATCTTTGCTATATACGAGTATATCATCAAAGAACACAATTACAAATTTTCTCAAGAATGGTTTAAAAACATCATTCATGAGAGCTTGAAAAGTGGAGGGAGCATTAGTGAGTCCAAAGGGCATAACAAGGAACTCATAATGACCCTCATGTGTTCTAAAGACAGTTTTGTGTATGTCTTGAGGCCTCATTCTTATCTGGTGGTAACCAGATCTAAGATCAAGCTTTGAAAAAATGGTTGAGCCAAATAATTCATCCAAGAGTTCATCAACTACTGGAATTGGATACTTATCTTTAATGGTGGCCTCATTAAGCATTCGATAGTCGATGCACATCCTCCAAGACCCATCTGCCTTCCTGACCAGTAACACAAGTGATGAGAATGAGGATTGACTTGGTCTAATAACTCCAGTTTTAAGTAAATCAGCTACTATGTTCTCAATTTCTGCATTCTGAAAGTGTGGGTATCTGTAGGGTCTCAAGGATACAGGAATAGATTCATTCTTTAAGATAATTTGATGGTCTCGAGATCTATAGGGGGGGTGGGGAGGCCTTTAGGCTCCTCAAAAACCACTTGATAAGTCTGCAACAACTCCTCAATTTGGGTAGGTATAGTGGATTGCTTCTGAATTGGTCCCACAACCAGTAATTGGAGCCAAAATCCTTTTGATCCCACTTTAGAAATAGTAGCTAACTCCTTGTTATCAACCAACTTAGTATTTGTTGATGTCAGCCCCTTAAGAACACAGTTCTTGTGCCATAAAAGAATTGCATTTGCAGCTCAGCAAAATTCCAAAGTATGGGACCAAGTGATAGCAGCCATTGCACTCCCATAACCACATCACAACCTCCCAAATTAAGAGTAAAGAAATTAGCAACAAAACTTGTACCTTGCATTTGAACTGTTACAGCAGGAATTTTACCCAAACTGTCAACAACATCACCATTTGCCACACGAACCTGAATGGATTGAGCTGTATCAACAGCCAAATCACACTTAGCAACCACTGTTGTATCCACAAACTTATGAGTACTACCAGTATCTATCAAAATAACCACCCTTCTTTTTATTAATTTGCCCCACAATCCTCATTGTTTTAGGAGCTGGAGTTCCTCCAATTGCTTGTAAAGAAATGGAAGCAATATCACCTTGCTACATATCTTCTTCAACAATCTCCACTTTAGCTTGATCTTCAACAGTTTCATCCCCGAAAATATCCATTCCTTCTAACACATAGATCTTTGGCTTAATGCACTTGTGGCCTGGATGCCACTTATCTTCACAAAAATAGCAAAGACCTTTCTTTCTTCTTTCTTGCATTTGTGCTTCAAAAACTTTCTGATAAGGCAACTTATTAGTAGGTAACACCTTAGGTGTTCCTAATATTGATCCACCTGCAGAATTCCCACCAAGATCCATATTAGAGCCCTTCCACGATCTTTTGTTGCCCACACATACTGTTCTTGTATCTTGGCTAAACCAAAGGCATCATTTAAAGCAATTGGGTTGAGCATCCTCACTGGGAGCCTTACTTCATCCTTCATGCCACTCAATAAACAACTAAGCTTGTTTTTTTCAAAAACCCCTTCAATTCTATTTGAAAGTAACTCAAATTCTGCCTTGTAAGTAGTAACAGAATTAATTTGTTTTAAACATGTTAATGCCTCCATTGGATCATCATAAGCTGATGACCCAAACCTCACTTGAACAACTTTTGTAAATTCTTCCCAGGAATGAAAAGTGCCAGCTTCACTAGCATCTTGAAACCAGACAAGGGCTTCTTCCTCCATGTGAAATGAAGCCAAGAAAATTCTTTGTCCAGGAGGAATTTGATGATACAAAAAATACTGATTTGCCCTATATATCCATGCTGCAGGATTCTTGCCAAAGAATCTTGGAAAGTCAAGCTTAATCCTTTTAGCAACAGATCTGTCGCCCATGTCATGAGTGTGCACTTCTTCTTCATCACCTTCTCTGCCTCCAAGATGACTGTCTTGATTATTCCTTGCATTCTGTCCCTTCTCTTCAGAAGTGGTGCAAGAAAGTCTTGAAAGCTGCTGCATAAGATCTGAGAATCTTTTCTCTTGAGTTTCCCTTTCCAATCTTGCTGCTTCTTGCTGTTGAAATAAAATGGCAATAGTATCTTCTAACTGCTTTTGTTGTCTTTCCTGCTGCTATTGAACTTGATTAACTGTATCCACAATCTGAGCATACGATCTTGTACCTTCTGCCATTAGTTCTGGCTCTTGATACCAACTGTGATGGACCCTTATACTGTCAATGGGTTTCTAATAGTGATGACTACTTCGAGGGAGTCGCGCCTCCAGAAAGATGATTAAATGAGAGAGAAAGGGAGAGTAAAAGTAAGAGAGGGAGAGAGAGAGAGATAGAGAGAGAGAGAGAGAGAGAGAGAGAGAGTTAACACTTGAATACCAGAGTTGGCCTCAATCCCAACTCATGGCTACCTCTTTACACTGCAACTATGAAAATACAATGCACGGAGAAGATTAAATATGACTGTGTTTAATCTCCTGAAATGAATATAAACGGCACCGTATGGTAACTAACATAACTGCTAACACAATGCAAAACGATACCGTATCCCATCAGCCATTAAAAGGAACGGCACCGTTTGTGAACTAATTACCACTATCAATACAAGTGGGAGAACGACACCGTATTTAACCAACTCATTAAAAGAAAACGACATAGTATTACAACTAACATAACTGTCGATCCTTCAGCACTTCACCATCGATACAACACCCTTCCATTGTATTCCTTCCATCCTTCAAGCACATAACAGAAAACTCCTATGCAAGGAAGACTACGACGATGTTTGGAGGGAGATTCAGATCATGCACCTCCTCTCTAAGCACCCACATGTGGTACGGATCGAAGGGACTTATGAGGACTCGGTGTTTGTTTACTTGGTTATGGAGTTGTATGTTGGGGGGAGTTGTTCGATAGGATTGTGCAGAAAGGGCATTACAGTGAGAGAGAGAGGCGGTGAAGCTCATTCCCCAACAATCCAGCAGGCTCATTCCCCATATTTTGGTCTTATGTGCAGACTACAAGCCCTTGAAGGCTCTTGGACATCCTTACCAGATTCAAGATTTAAGGAGCTGTGAGTATGAAATTCTTGTATATACAATTGATAGGCTACTGGAACTTGTTAAGTTTAAGGCCATTAGTATAGCTAGTGTTTCTTTGTTGGTAGTTGAGTGGCAGAAATCTCTTTTAAATGTTGGTGATAAACTAGATGACGGGGAGAATAAGGCACCTCAATTGCTTGATATATTGTCACTTAAGGCTGTTTTTTAGTGGTATGGGATAAAACTACTAAAATCCGGTGGATATCATCAATTGATAAAAGGACATGGCTTGTGGCCCTTTGATAGAGGAAGGGAAAAAGAAATTGTGGAAATGTGGAATGCCATGTACTTTTGTCCTTCTCAACAATTGAGACAAAAGTTTTATTGTTGTAGGTGATGTTATTGGTATTAAGAGAAAGAGGAGTTGCGGGCTCGTATTGTTGTTGCATAGAACTTGCCCGAAGATCACTCTCATCAAAACCTTGAGAAAATACTTCTTGTGTTTGAAAATACTTGAGAAAATAATTGGGGTAAGAAAAGGCATGGCAAGCTTCTTGAAGTTGTTGCTGTCATGGAAAATATCTATGGAAATAGTATGGAAGCTGGTCAACAATTGCATCCTTGCTCTGAACCTTGAGGACAAGATTCTTTAAGGGAAAGATAATGTTAGGAACCTAACAGGGTGGAGTTCGAAGATATGCAGAGGCTGAAATGAGCAGTTTAAGTGAACTGCCGAAGATGAAATGGTGTCTTGCAAGATTGAAGGAATACGCCGTATTGGCAGGCTGGAGGATGACGTTGTGCAGATCTGAAACGACAAAGTCTAGTTGTATTTTTTAAGTACCTGTGTCTTAAATGCAATGTTTTAGCATTTGCATTTCTATTGTATCTGTAAGGTCAGTTTACTAATATGTTTGTTAGTTTGTTGGTGTCAGAAAAGGGAATATGTATTGGGGTGGGGGAATACGTGGAGCATTTTGGAAATTATTACAAATGTATTGACTGTTTAGGAGGATCTGGGTTTTGCCTCAAACAACCTAGTGACTATCAATTTCAATTACAGTTTAAATTCCTTTCAACATGTTCCTGTTAATTCATCATTCTCCATTTATCCATCGCCATCCATACACTCTGTAGCAAGATGCTTAACACAATCTTAACCATCAAACCTTAAAGGAGAGTGTGGTATTTAACAGGTGGCAATAGGTATAGAATTGAAAATGCAAGTTTTGACTAGAGGGTGAAGTGTAATTTATTCTTCGTCGAACCAATGCATGAAGCCAACTGAAATGTCAGGTTTCGTCATATTTTTAGAGAAGTTAATATGGTCGCATATTTTCTAGCAAAGCAAGGGACTCAAGGGCATAATGATGAATTTTGTGGCGCGAATTATGTAGAAGGAGCTATTCGGGGAATTATTCATATCGACAAACTTGGGACTAAAATTCATATTCTTCTGACACTTTTTAAAGATGATAATCAGTGTAAAGAGGCACTGCAATCAGATACTACAGAATCATATTAACATAAATACTAGGATTAAGAAGCTCGCTAATTATTCGTGTAATAGAAAGAAATAAACCATTAGGATCAAGTCTGGTGCATTTTACATATTTTATATTCGTACCAGTTACATTTTCATCTTCTGCAAGCGGTATAGAGTTCCACGGTATCTTTTGCAACAAGCCTGCACACCAACGAATCACAGAAAAGAACAATATTCTTTGAATATCTTTTGCAGTAAAACAGTTGCAGGAACTCACTCGTTAGCTATTATGCTGCCTTTCTGATTATTTCAGTAAGAAATTCAAGGCCAGCAAAGCTGCCCCAACGGCAGGCTCTACCTGATGGGTCAAATTATTTGTTTTAAGGAAAATCTTGGAAGAAAAAGAAACAGCATGCAGCAATTACCTAGTTTTAAGCATCCTTAAGGTCCACAAGATAAAAATGCGTCTATTGTACAGTTTTTCTTTTCTGTGAAAACTACTACGGACTAGTAACATCATAAATCTACTCCAGATTTGCAGTGCCAACAACAAACTAGCAGTTTATTCTGTTCTAAAGCTCCTCAAACTTTATAGAGAAATTACAAAATTAGTAAGTGAAATGCTCCCTCATACCCCTTTCAAAGAAATTGTCCTCCCATCAAGCTTGGGTTCAAAATTTAACCAATACACTGGTGTGAGATACCACCAAAACAACAATAGACTCATAGCAAGGAATGATAACGATGATGTTGAAAAAAGTAGGGTGGAGGGAACCCCTCCCCCATCCTGGGGTATTAGAATAGGAAGTTTTTAGATTTTCAAAACATAAAATTGTAATACTTCCAAGGAGGACATTTTAGTCCTGGCTTATGTCATCTTTCGTGGTCGAAGGGTTGTCCAACCACGCTCGTGATATTTTTTAAAAGAAAGGTATCCCTAGTTTTATTAAAAATTCTTATTTATGGATGAGGAAAACCGCAGTTAAGAAAAAAACTTTTGGGATACAAAAATCCCAAAACCAATCTTTAAAATGTAATAAGAGAAATATCCTACATATACCAACTAAAAGTTCTATAACTACACAGAAAACTGTAAGTACTAATTAAAGCAATCAATTCAACCAAAACTAACCAGCAAAACAGTAATATCAAGAAACCAGCTTGTCAAATCAGTGTCTAGACCGAAATAAACTCGTGTAGCCCAACCTATATCCGCAAGGCCTTTCTAGGAAGATGAGAGACAAAAAAATATGTAACAGAAACACCGTCAGCCCCTACTTTAGTTAGACAATCAGCCACAAAGGTACTTTCCCTGTAAGAATATTGAAGGGAAAATGTTAGAACTTGTTGAAAGGAAATTACGACTTCATCCCACATTTTGAATTCAAAAAATAGTGGAAAAGTATAGTTGAATCTGATTCAAATATTACTCTCAAAGACTCCCAATTGTAAACAATAGAGCAGAGCTTCCCTTCTCTACATATCTATTAGTGTCATCTCCCAAATAAAGTGAGAAAGCAAAAAATGATGTCACACGAGTAAGATATCATGTTTCCAGCTACCATGTTCAAAGTTTTTCTTACACCCTCATTCCACGAACCAAGCTTACTTATATAATGAGGAAAAATTGTGGCTATCATTAAACTATTATAAGGTTTTATTATTTATATATGCAGTACTGAGTTAAGGACTCATTTGCAATGTGCATTTTACATTTCGACTTAGCATCAACATCAAGAAATTAGTGGCACGAAATGAAGTGGATATTAGAAACTAATCTCAGTCAATTTGGACTAGATTTGTGTTAGCCAGAGTACCATTAGTTTGTTAATTTTGACATTTCTTTAGGGGGTGGAGCAAAATTTTCCTCCAATCATTTGGGTTGGAAGACCTTTCTCCAACCCAATAGATAATGAATTTGACTAGTCAAAATGAATATTTTCTCCATTATGAAAGAATTTATGTAACGCCTCGTTTGAGGAGGTCTGGAAAGTTATCTCTTAATACTTAATATCAACTTAAATAACACAACTATAAAATCCAGAAAATCCCATAAAATATTAATCCATTTAATCAATCCAAATATCTAAGTTTCTCCATGGGGACAATAAAGAAATTCTCAAAAAACTCGAAAATATCATTAACTTATCAAACCAAAATACCCGAAAAATAAATCAATTTACTAACTACGGCTCTCAAATAATCATTTGTACCCTCAGGCACTTATTCCACTACGATCATCACACCTTGCTAAAACTTCTTACTCTTGTTCTTCAGTTGAACTATCAAAATTATCTGAAAAATATATGGAGATAAGGGGTGAGTTATCAACAACTCAGTAAGCAGAGAACATATACTAGTGTGTAAACATGAGCATTTACAAAGTTCAGAATGTAGAACAAAATATTTTCTTTCAGAATGCAGAATCAGAATAATGTTTTCAAAATACAGCATCAGAACGTGTTATAAAAAATATCAGAGCGAAAATTCAAAAATATTCATAATCAAAATCCCTTTGGCATAGCATAAACTAAAACATCACATATTATCTTATCATGTTAGAACAAATACCATGTTTAACCTCCGTGGTAGGGTTGTGCAAAGCCCGGTAGCTAACCGAGCAGAAACAGAATGTGAATCTTCCTTTTATTCATTCTCGGAGCCTCGAGTGTGCACATAGGAAAGACCACGCAGAAAACCACTTTGTTTCCAAAGTGGGTGCACTAGAAGCAGAAAAGTTGGTACTAACCCAAACAGAGGCCACAGTTTTACACTCATGGTAAGGTCAGAATGGAACAGAAACAGAAACAGACTGTTATGCTAAAGGTTTTTCAGAAATCACATTAGAGTACAGAAAATCTTCAGAACAGAACAAAATCATATCACAACATAATTTATGCACAAATTTCATACTCGCTCTCTTTTTCAAAGTTCAGAAACAGAATGTAAAAAATAAGCTCATGTCTACACCAATCATGATAGAAAATACTTTCTTCTTAAACAGAATCTCATGAGTAATGCAGAACAATTAACTGAGGTGGTTCAAATTTATTTTCATAACCAAATATGTATATTTTCTAAAAATCAACCTTAGCTCATTTTATTTTAATGCAAAGTCTAGTATAGGAACTCCGCTTACCTGGACTTCTTAGTTTTTTTTAGAATTTTTCTTAAAAATGTCGAACAATAATTAAGCGTCATCTATAAAATAATCACGTAATTCTCGTAAATTTCTAATTAATCACGAATTTACACTCTTTAAGCCTAAGCTTCTAGTATATCTATTTTAATCCTTCAATACCTAAAAATTCTCATAACCTTAAAATATCCTCATTCTCTAAATTTCTTTGATAATACTCAACATTTAGGTCCTGTTTGGATTCACAATTCATCTCAGTTCATATCAACTTATCTCAATTCATCTCACTATTATTCATTACTATTCATCAACTTTAATTCACAAATCTCACTACTATTCACAACCCATCTCACTACTATTCACAACTCATCTCAACTCATCTTCGAATCCAAACGACACCTTAAGGTAAGCACTAGTAAAAATTTTGTTAAATAATAATAAAAAATAGCTTTAATGATAATTTAAATGTTCAAAATAAAATTACACAAATACAAAAGAAATAATTTGCTACCAATTATTTTGTGTAAAATTTCTTATACTTCCCGCATGAACCATGTAAGAACAGATTTAATATAAACCAAATTTCAAATTGAAACCATCCAATAATAAGGGCAAAACTATAATTTCATATCCAAATAATATGCAAAACTAAGTTTACGTTGACTTAAAACGTTTCATGTGATTCGGTGCAATAGTCGGCGAGGATAGGGGCGCGAGGTACTCACCGAGAAGGGAGGAGCTGTGTGCGGTGCGGAGAGGAAGGTGGTTGTCCCGGTGGCACAACTGGGGGCGGTGGCAGATCACTAGTTAGAGAGAGACGGAAAGAGACGGAGAGGAGAGTGGGTGAGAACGGCGGAAGCTCACCGAGAGGAGAGCGAAGGACCTGGATAGAGTGCAACGCCCGGCGAAGCTCCCTGTGCGGCTGCGATGTCGAGGAGGAGGTTGGCAGCGTAGGGTGGCAGGCTGGTTGCACACGATGGGCAAATCAGCTTCCTCTGTTTCGGAGGTCAAAAACAGAGTATGCCGTGGGTGTTCTTCCTTCAACGGCTGGGCGATGGTGGTTGGCTTTCTGTGGTGGCGAGGACGGCCTAGAGGGTGGTGCGCTGTTTGCAAGGAGGAGTTGATGACTGTGAGTTCGTGTGGCAAGGCAGCGGCATCATTGAAAATAAAACCGGGTTGCGTTACGGCTTGGCCAGCGATTGGGGGTGCTGCATGGCTTAGGGTGTGTTTACGTGACCAAGGCGGAGGAGTGTTCTGCAGTGGCTATCTTTCGGTGTTGGTGGTTTGTGGTGGAGGTTTATGGTGGCAAAGTTGATGAACATAGAGCCAAGAACGTGGAGAGGCAGTGAACGAGAGGGAGTTATGCATGGGTTACTGCGGCTACTACTTTTTCAGGAGAGGAGTACTAGTATATAAATAGTTGATTGGCAAAAACCCTAGAGAAAAAAAAAATCGGCAAGAGACGTGCACGATCATGCATGCCGTGGACATGAGGAAAGCTCTAGGGGTGAAAAATAGACGGAAAAATAAAACGCGCGGGGAAGTTAACGTGTGAAAAAAAAATTATAGGGATTGAAACACAACAAAAATAAAAACCCTAAAGCTAAGGAGAATAGAGGCGTACGTGCATGGGAGTGCAATCGTACGTGGCGACGAAAAATAAAAATAAAAATAAAAAAATAAAATTTTGAATTTGATTGGGTGTGGGTGTTACAATTTACTTCTGATGACATTAGCAAATTTGTTGTAAAGTAGATGATTTTCGTGGACAGGAGTTGCTGTTGGAGCTGGGTGGCAGAGCACAGTAGCATATGTTAACATAACTGATATGAACCCGTGGGAATGAAATCTCTTGAACTCATAATCAATTTGAACACTCACCCAAGAAAACAAAAAATAAAGTCAAAGGATGGAGAATCTAGACCCGTTGAGAACTCGTTTAAAAAACTTAGATTATATTAAAGTTTAGACAAGTTGAAGAACCTGTCTCAAGAACCCATATTATAATGAGGAACGCCACAAAGGTTGTGATTTACTTTTGATAAGTTCAAAAGTTCAATCAAGAACAAGAGGAGTAAACTCAACTCACAATGAAAATTCAATATTGTCTAAAGAGTACTTGTGTTGGACAGCTACAAGGTATTTAAATACCTAAACTCCAATTAACCCTTGGCCAAAACAATGCCCCTTTTACCCAAAATGCCCCTGGATGAATATTGTAACGGCTACAGTTACGCAGCTACAGTAACTCTTGAAACCCTAGTTCAACAAAATAAAACATATGTGGGCCAAGCATCCTTAAGACCAATTATTCTAGACTAATTCCTATAACTAATAAAATAAATCATTTAAATGATTTAAACAAATTGAAAGCCTTCAATAACAATAGGCCCAAACAATAACTCTAAGTCATGTCTTCCACAGCTTGTATCAAGTGGATCAAAACTAGTTCTCCTTCTTTCAAGGCCATCTTGAGTGTTGGGCTCTTGCTAGCTTCATCCCAAGTAGATTGTACCAATTCTTGCATTGCTTCCTTGATCTTCTTGGCTCTTGATCTTGTAATTGGCCCATCTGGAACTTGTAAAGGATCTTACTAGGCCCCTTGGTTTCCATCATTCCCCCTTTCCTCAAAATGATTCGACCTTGAATCTTCACCTACATCAAAAAGAGAAAGATCAGAAACATTGAAAGTAGTAGAAACAATACACTCACCTCGAAGGTCCACTTTATATGTATTGTCATTATTTTTCTCATGAATTTAGAGAGGTCCATCTCCTTGAGGATGCAACTTAGTCCTCATATAGGTTGGAAATCTTTCTTTGCACATGTGAACCCAAACTCAATCTCCTAGTTCAAAGATGACACGCCTTCATCCTTTATTGGCTTGGGAAGCAACCCTTTCAATCTTTTGGGCAATTTGAAGTCTTAAATTCAACATAAACGAATTCACTATAATTTTTTTGAGAGAAGAATGGAAGGAATGAGCACTGGAAAAATGCTCCTCACTGTCCGCCTTTGCAATCGCAGCGTCAAAGACGAAAAAAAATAAATAAAAAAATCCCGTCGCAGCATCCAAAACGTGCCCAAAGCTAAAAGGCCTGCTGTGTTACGTCGCCTGCTTCTCTTTTTGGAAAAAAGAATTCAAATCCCTTTTTTCTTTTCTTTTTTTTTTTTTCCATCCGTGCGTGTGTGCAAAAGCCAAGAGACTGAAGACTCTCAATTGCCCCCTTTTCATCCGCATAGCAAATGCCGCTCGACTCCAATCTATTTTGTGCGTGCGTCCCTTTCGTTTCGTCCTAGCAGTTCCAGCTTGCCAAGTCAAACATATTTCGTGCGCTGCCAAAAAAATCAAATTTTCGTCTAGACGTTCCAGCTTGCACACGAAAAAACATTTGCTTCCTCCAGTGAAGGCCAAGTCAAAACCAAAAGCCCCATGCATGAAAAACTCTAGCCATTCTAGCCTCTACGTAAAACTCTCTTTGGATTTTATTTTTCAAAGTGCCAAACTCTTCATTAAAATAAGGAAGTTCCTAGACGATAGACTTGCAAAATTGGGTTTTCATTTTCTTCAAATTTCAAATAAATTTAAATGATGACAATAATGATGACAATGAAGTCTAAAATCGACAAAAATAAATAAAATTAAACTAAAGTTTAAAGTTAAGAAATGATAAAATATACTAAATTAT